>NC_134357.1:539441899-539809612 GCF_048569485.1 Anomaloglossus baeobatrachus | reverse complement strand
ACACGACACGGCAGCACCGGCGGGCCTCAGCAGCACGGGAGGGGCACGCAGGCAGCAGGCAGCCGGCGGGCCTCCAGCACGGACAGCCAGGCAGCCGGCGGGCCTCCAGCACGGCCAAGCAGGCAGCCGGCGGCGCCTCCAGCACGGACACGCAGGCAGCCGGCGGGGCCTCCAAGCACGGACACAGCAGGGCAGCCGGCCGGGCCTCACCAGCCCACGGACACGCAGAGGCAGCCGGCGGGCCCTCCAGCACGGACACGCAGGCAGCCGGCGGAGCCTCCAGCACGGACACGCAGGCAGCCGGCGGGCCTCCAGCACGGACACGCAGGCAGCCGGCGGGCCTCCAGCACGGACACGCAGGGCAGCCGGCGGGCCTCCAGCACGGACACGCAGGCAGCCGGCGGGCCTCCAGCACGGACACGCAGGCAGCCGGCGGGCCTCCAGCACGGACACGCAGGCAGCCGGCGGGCCTCCAGCACGGACACGCAGGCAGCCGGCGGGGCCTCCAGCACGGACACGCAGGCAGCCGGCGGGCCCTCCCAGCACGGACACGCAGGCAGCCGGCGGGCCTCCAGCACGGACACGCAGGCAGCCGGCGGGCCCTCCAGCACGGACACGCAGGCAGCGGCGGGCCTCCAGCACGGACCGCAGGCAGCCGGCGGGCCTCCAGCACGGACACGCAGGCAGCCGGCGGGCCTCCAGCACGGACACGCAGGCAGCCGGCGGGCCTCCAGCACGGACACGCAGGCAGCCGGCGGGCCTCCAGCACGGACACGCAGGCAGCCGGCGGGCCTCCAGCACGGACACGCAGGCAGCCGGCGGCCTCCAGCACGGACACGCAGCAGCCGGCGGGCCTCCAGCACGGACACGCAGGCAGCCGGCGGGCCTCCAGCACGGACACGCAGGCAGCCGGCGGGCCTCCAGCACGGACACGCAGGCAGCCGGCGGGCCTCCAGCACGGACACGCAGGCAGCCGGCGGGCCTCCAGCACGGACACGCAGGCAGCCGGCGGGCCTCCAGCACGGACACGCAGGCAGCCGGCGGGCCTCCAGCACGGACACGCAGGCAGCCGGCGGGGCCTCCAGCACGGACACGCAGGCAGCCGGCGGGCCTCCAGCACGGACACGCAGGCAGCCGGCGGGCCTCAGCACGGACACGCAGGCAGCCGGCGGGCCTCCAGCACGGACACGCAGGCAGCCGGCGGGCCTCCAGCACGGACAGCCAGGCAGCCGGCGGGCCTCCAGCACGGACACGCAGGCAGCCGGCGGGCCTCCAGCACGGGACACGCAGGCAGCCGGCGGGCCTCCAGCACGGACACGCAGGCAGCCGGCGGGCCTCCAGCACGGACACGCAGGCAGCCGGCGGGCCTCCAGCACGGACACGCAGGCAAGCCGGCGGGGCCTCCAGCACGGACACGCAGGCAGCCGGCCTCCAGCACGGACACGCAGGCAGCCGGCGGGCCTCCAGCTACGGACACGCAGGCAGCCGGCGGGCCTCCAGCACGGACACGCAGGCAGCCGGCGGGCCTCCAGCACGGACACGCAGGCAGCCGGCGGGCCTCCAGCACGGACACGCAGGCAGCCGGCGGGCCTCCAGCACGGACACGCAGGCAGCCGGCGGGGCCTCCAGCACGGACACGCAGGCAGCCGGCGGGCCTCCAGCACGGACACGCAGGCAGCCGGCGGGCCTCCAGCACGGACACGCAGGCAGCCGGCGGGCCTCCAGCACGGACACGCAGGCAGCCGGCGGGCCTCCAGCACGGACACGCAGGCAGCCGGCGGGCCTCCAGCACGGACACGCAGGCAGCCGGCGGGCCTCCAGCACGGACACGCAGGCAGCCGGCGGGCCTCCAGCACGGACACGCAGGCAGCCGCGGGGCCTCCAGCACGGACACGCAAGGCAGCCGGCGGGCCTCCAGCACGGACACGCAGGCAGCCGGCGGGCCTCCAGCACGGACACGCAGGCAGCCGGCGGGGCCTCCAGCACGGACACGCAGGCAGCCGGCGGGCCTCCAGCACGGACACGCAGGCAGCCGGCGGGCCTCCAGCACGGACACGCAGGCAGCCGGCGGGCCTCCAGCACGGACACGCAGGGCAGCCGGCGGGCCTCCAGCTACGGACACGCAGGCAGCCGGCGGGCCTCCAGCACGGACACCGCAGGCAGCCGGCGGGCCTCCAGCACGGACACGCAGGCAGCCGGCGGGCCTCCAGCACGGACACGCAGGCAGCCGGCGGGCCTCCAGCACGGACACGCAGGCAGCCGGCGGGCCTCCAGCACGGACACGCAGGCAGCCGGCGGGCCTCCAGCACGGACACGCAGGCAGCCGGCGGGGCCCTCCAGCACGGACACGCAGGCAGCCGGCGGGCCTCCAGCACGGACACGCAGGCAGCCGGCGGGCCTCCAGCACGGACACGCAGGCAGCCGGCGGGCCTCCAGCACGGACACGCAGGCAGCCGGCGGGCCTCCAGCACGGACACGCAGGCAGCCGGCGGGCCTCCAGCACGGACACGCAGGCAGCCGGCGGGCCTCCAGCACGGACACGCAGGCAGCCGGCGGGCCTCCAGCACGGACACGCAGGCAGCCGGCGGGCCTCCAGCACGGACACGCAGGCAGCCGGCGGGCCTCCAGCACGGACACGCAGGCAGCCGGCGGGCCTCCAGCACGGACACGCAGGCAGCCGGCGGGCCTCCAGCACGGACACGCAGGCAGCCGGCGGGCCTCCAGCACGGACACGCAGGCAGCCGGCGGGCCTCCAGCACGGACACGCAGGCAGCCGGCGGGCCTCCAGCACGGACACGCAGGCAGCCCGGGCCTCCAGCACGGACACGCAGGCAGCCGCGGGCCTCCAGCACGGACACGCAGGCAGCCGGCGGGCCTCCAGCACGGACACGCAGGCAGCCGGCGGGCCTCCAGCACGGACACGCAGGCAGCCGGCGGGCCTCCAGCACGGACACGCAGGCAGCCGGCGGGCCTCCAGCACGGACACGCAGGCAGCCGGCGGGCCTCCAGCACGGACACGCAGGCAGGCCGGCGGGCCTCCAGCACGGACACGCAGGCAGCCGGCGGGCCTCCAGCACGGACACGCAGGCAGCCGGCGGGCCTCCAGCACGGACACGCAGGCAGCCGGCGGGCCTCCAGCACGGACACGCAGGCAGCCGGCGGGCCTCCAGCACGGACACGCAGGCACCGGCGGGCCTCCAGCACGGACACGCAGGCAGCCGGCGGGCCTCCAGCACGGACACGCAGGCAGCCGGCGGGCCCTCCAGCACGGACACGCAGGCAGCCGGCGGGCCTCCAGCACGGACACGCAGGCAGCCGGCGGGCCTCCAGCACGGACACGCAGGCAGCCGGCGGGCCTCCCAGCACTGGACACGCAGGCAGCCGGCGGGCCTCCAGCACGGACACGCAGGCAGCCGGCGGGCCTCCAGCACGGACACGCAGGCAGCCGGCGGGCCTCCAGCACGGACACGCAGGCAAGCCGGCGGGCCTCCCAGCACGGACACGCAGGCAGCCGGCGGGCCTCCAGCACGGACACGCAGGCAGCCGGCGGGCCTCCAGCACGGACACGCAGGCAGCCGGCGGGCCTCCAGCACGGACACGCAGGCAGCCGGCGGGCCTCCAGCACGGACACGCAGGCAGCCGGCGGGCCTCCAGCACGGACACGCAGGCAGCCGGCGGGCCTCCAGCACGGACACGCAGGCAGCCGGCGGGCCTCCAGCACGGACACGCAGGCAGCCGGCGGGCCTCCAGCACGGACACGCAGGCAGCCGGCGGGCCTCCAGCACGGACACGCAGGCAGCCGGCGGGCCTCCAGCACGGACACGCAGGCAGCCGGCGGGCCTCCAGCACGGACACGCAGGCAGCCGGCGGGCCTCCAGCACGGACACGCAGGCAGCCGGCGGGCCTCCAGCACGGACACGCAGGCAGCCGGCGGGCCTCCAGCACGGACACGCAGGCAGCCGGCGGGCCTCCTGCACGGACACGCAGGCAGCCGCGGGCCTCCAGCACGGGACACGCAGGCAGCCGGCGGGCCTCCAGCACGGACACGCAGGCAGCCGGCGGGCCTCCAGCACGGACACGCAGGCAGCCGGCGGGCCTCCAGCACGGACACGCAGGCAGCCGGCGGGCCTCCAGCACGGACACGCAGGCAGCCGGCGGGGCCTCCAGCACGGACACGCAGGCAGCCGGCGGGCCTCCAGCACGGACACGCAGGCAGCCGGCGGGCCTCCAGCACGGACACGCAGGCAGCCGGCGGGCCTCCAGCACGGACACGCAGGCAGCCGGCGGGCCTCCAGCACGGACACGCAGGCAGCCGGCGGGGCCTCCAGCACGGACACGCAGGCAGCCGGCGGGCCTCCAGCACGGACACGCAGGCAGCCGGCGGGCCTCCCAGCACGGACACGCAGGCAGCCGGCGGGGCCTCCAGCACGGACACGCAGGCAGCCGGCGGGCCTCCAGCACGGACACGCTCAGGCAGCCGGCGGGCCTCCAGCACGGACACGCAGGCAGCCGGCGGGCCTCCAGCACGGACACGCAGGCAGCCGGCGGGCCTCCAGCACGGGACACGCAGGCAGCCGGCGGGCCTCCAGCACGGACACGCAGGCAGCCGGCGGGCCTCCAGCACGGACACGCAGGCAGCCGGCGGGCCTCCAGCACGGACACGCAGGCAGCCGGCGGGCCTCCAGCACGGACACGCAGGCAGCCGGCGGGCCTCCAGCACGGACACGCAGGCAGCCGGCGGGCCCTCCAGCACGGACACGCAGGGCAGCCGGCGGGCCTCCAGCACGGACAGCGCAGGCAGCCGGCGGCCTCCAGCACGGACACGCAGGCAGCCGGCGGGCCTCCAGCACGGACACGCAGGCAGCCGGCGGCCTCCTCAGCACGGACACGCAGGCAGCCGGCGGGCCTCCAGCACGGACACGCAGGCAGCCGGCGGGCCTCCAGCACGGACACGCAGGCAGCCGGCGGGGCCTCCAGCACGGACACGCAGGCAGCCGGCGGGCCTCCAGCACGGACACGCAGCGCAGCCCCGGCGGGCCTCCAGCACGGACACGCAGGCAGCCGGCGGGCCTCCAGCACGGACACGCAGGCAGCCGGCGGGCCTCCAGCACGGACACGCAGGCAGCCGGCGGGCCTCCCAGCACGGACACGCAGGCAGCCGGCGGGCCCTCCAGCACGGACACGCAGGCAGCCGGCCGGGCCCTTCCAGCACGGACACGCAGGCAGCCGGCGGGCCTCCAGCACGGACACGCAGGCAGCCGGCGGGCCTCCAGCACGGACACGCAGGCAGCCGGCGGGCCTCCAGCACGGACACGCAGGCAGCCGGCGGGCCTCCAGCCACGGACACGCAGGCAGCCGGCGGGCCTCCAGCACGGACACGCAGGCAGCCGGCGGGCCTCCAGCACGGACACGCAGGCAGCCGGCGGGCCTCCAGCACGGACACGCAGGCAGCCGGCGGGCCTCCAGCACGGACACGCAGGCAGCCGGCGGGCCTCCAGCACGGACACGCAGGCAGCCGGCGGGCCCTCCAGCACGGACACGCAGGCAGCCGGCGGGCCTCCAGCACGGGACACGCAGGCAGCCGGCGGGCCTCCAGCACGGACACGCAGGCAGCCGGCGGGCCTCCAGCACGGACACGCAGGCAGCCGGCGGGCCTCCAGCACGGACACGCAGGCAGCCGGCGGGCCTCCAGCACGGACACGCAGGCAGCCGGCGGGGCCTCCAGCACGGACACGCAGGCAGCCGGCGGGCCTCCAGCACGGACACGCAGGCAGCCGGCGGGCCTCCAGCACGGACACGCAGGCAGCCGGCGGGCCTCCAGCACGGACACGCAGGCAGCGGCGGGCCTCCAGCACGGACACGCAGGCAGCCGGCGGGCCCTCCAGCATCGGACACGCAGGCAGCCGGCGGGCCTCCAGCACGGACACGCAGGCAGCCGGCGGGGCCTCCAGCACGGACACGCAGGCAGCCGGCGGGCCTCTCAGCACGGACACGCAGGCAGCCGGCGGGCCTCCAGCACGGACACGCAGGCAGCCGGCGGGCCTCCAGCACGGACACGCAGGCAGCCGGCGGGCCTCCAGCACGGACACGCAGGCAGCCGGCGGGCCTCCAGCAACGGACACGCAGGGCAGCCGGCGGGCCTCCAGCAACGGACACGCAGGCAGCCGGCGGGCCTCCAGCACGGACACGCAGGCAGCCGGCGGGCCTCCAGCACGGACACGCAGGCAGCCGGCGGGCCTCCAGCACGGACACGCAGGCAGCCGGCGGGGCCTCCAGCACGGACACGCAGGCAGCCGGCGGGCCTCCAGCACGGACACGCAGGCAGCCGGCGGGCCTCCAGCACGGACACGCAGGGCAGCCGGCGGGCCTCCAGCACGGACACGCAGGCAGCCGGCGGGCCTCCAGCACGGACACGCAGGCAGCCGGCGGGCCTCCAGCACGGACACGCAGGCAGCCGGCGGGCCTCCAGCACGGACACGCAGGCAGCCGGCGGGCCTCCAGCACGGACACGCAGGCAGCCGGCGGGGCCTCCAGCACGGACACGCAGGCAGCCGGCGGGCCTCCAGCACGACAGGCACGCAGGCAGCCGGCGGGCCTCCAGCACGGACACGCAGGCAGCCGGCGGGCCTCCAGCACGGACACGCAGGCAGCCGGCGGGCCTCCAGCACGGACACGCAGGCAGCCGGCGGGCCTCCAGCACGGACACGCAGGCAGCCGGCGGGCCTCCAGCACGGACACGCAGGCAGCCGGCGGGCCTCCAGCACGGACACGCAGGCAGCCGGCGGGCCCTCCAGCACGGACACGCAGGCAGCCGGCGGGCCTCCAGCACGGACACGCAGGCAGCCGGCGGGCCTCCAGCACGGACACGCAGGCAGCCGGCGGGCCTCCAGCACGGACACGCAGGCAGCCGGGCGGGCCTCCAGCACGGACACGCAGGCAGCCGGCGGGGCCTCCAGCACGGACACGCAGGCAGCCGGCGGGCCTCCAGCACGGACACGCAGGCAGCCGGCGGGCCTCCAGCACGGACACGCAGGCAGCCGGCGGGCCTCCAGCACGGACACGCAGGCAGCCGGCGGGCCTCCAGCACGGACACGCAGGCAGCCGGCGGGCCTCCAGCACGGACACGCAGGCAGCCGGCGGGCCTCCAGCACGGACACGCAGGCAGCCGGCGGGCCTCCAGCACGGACACGCAGGCAGCCGGCGGGCCTCCAGCACGGACACGCAGGCAGCCGGCGGGGCCCTCCAGCACGGAACGCACCAGGCAGCCGGCGGGCCTCCAGCACGGACACGCAGGCAGCCCGGCGGCCTCCAGCACGGACACGCAGGCAGCCGGCGGGCCTCCAGCACGGACACGCAGCGCAGCCACAGTGAGGGCGGCCGGTCGCCTTCACAGACAGGCGGCCGGCCGCCTTCACAGACAGGCGGCGGGCCCGCCCGCACAGAGAGGCGGCCAGCCGCCCGCACAGAGAGGCGGCCAGCCGCCCGCACAATGAGGCGGCGGGCCGCCCCGCACAGACAGGCGGCGGGGGGCGCCCGCACAGAACAGGCGGCGGGGGGCGCCCGCACAGACAGGCGGCGGGGGGCGCCCACACAGACAGGCGGCGGGGGGCGCCCGCACAGACAGGTGGCAGGCCGACCGCACAGACAGGCTCCGGCCGGGGGGTGAGGGGGGAGGGAGGGAAATCAGCGCTGGGGAGATTAGTTTACTGTACCAGCAGCAGCACAGGCAGCGCTCTCTCTCTATGCCACGTCTACTAGGATGGTAGGAGGGAAAAGCAGGGAGGCGGAGAGAGAGTGGGTGGGCGGAGCCCGGGAGCCGGCCGTCCCGCCCGTGGCAACGGGACAAACAACGTAAAGCGTGAAAGTCCCGCTGTATCCGGGACGGTTGGGAGGTATGCAGCATGTTAGAATGTGTACATAAGATCCCGCTGGTGGTGGCCGCAGCTTATAGGCCTCCAAATCTGGTGACAGGTTCCCTTTAAAGTGAACCTGTCAGGTGCAATATGCACTCAGAGCCAGGAGCAGTTCTGGGTGCATATTGCTAATCCCTGCCTAACCGTCCCTGTATACACTAGCATAGATAAAGAGATCAGGAACAAATATTTTTAAAGATCTTATATCTTATGCTAATGAGCGCGGGGACTAGTCACAAGGGCGTTACTTCACTTGGCTAGTCGGCTCGCATAGCATGTTAGCATGTTATTACGCCCCTGTGTGAGTACTAACACGCTATATGAGCCGACTAGCCAAGTGAAGTAACGCCCTTGGGACTAGTCCCCGCGCTAATTAGCATAAGATATAAGCTCTTTAAAAATACTTTTTCTATAGATGCCTTTATCTATGCTAGTGTATACAGGGACAGTTAGGGAGGGATTAGCAATATACACCCAGAACTGCTCCTGGCTCTGAGTGCAGATTGCACCTGACAGGTTCCCTTTAAAGGGAAACTGTCACCAGAAATTTAGCAAAAAAAAATAAAAGATTCCCCTCTGCAGCTCCTGGGATGAATTCTGGAAAGGTTCCTGTTGTTATTGTGCCCACTTTGAGACCTAAAATAATACTTTATGAAGTCTTACCTTTTTGTATGCAAATCTGTTTTTATGGTCACGGGGGCGGGCTGCCTGGCGTCCGTTATTCCCCCTCCTGCCGCTGTACAACCGTCCCCCATTGCTCATTTCCATACATGAGGACGCCTTCCTCATGTAACTGTCCTCCTGAAGTTTTGTGCATGCCCAGTGCCACTCTCGCGGGAGTGAGCACTGTGCAAAGTGTGAACGCTTTTGAGGTGATTGCGCAGGCGCGAGATTATGGGCGGCGCTGTGATTGTCATCAGCAGCGTCATCCAAGTACCCGCCCATAATCTCGTGCCCGCGCTTCTCACTCTGCCTCCACCGTTATGCGCAAGCACTGGCCATATGAACCACGTTACCTATTACCATGGGCGCGAGATTATGGGCGGCGCTGTGATTGTCATCAGCAGCGTCATCCAAGTACCCACCCATAATCTCGTGCCCCGCGCTTCTCACTCTGCCTCCACCGTTATGCGCAAGCACTGGCCATATGAACCACGTTACCTATTACCATGGGCGCGAGATTATGGGCGGCGCTGTGATTGTCATCAGCAGCGTCATCCAAGTACCTGCCCATAATCTCGTGCCCGCGCTTCTCACTCTGCCTCCACCGTTATGCGCAAGCACTGGCCATATGAACCACGTTACCTATTACCATGGGCGCGAGATTATGGGCGGCGCTGTGATTGTCATCAGCAAAGTCATCCAAGTACCCGCCCATAATCTCGTGCAAGCAGTAATAGGTAACATGGTTCATATGGCCAGCACTTGCGCATAACGGTGGAGTCAGAGGGAAAAGTGCGGGCACGAGATTATGGGCGGGTACTTGGTTAACGCTGCTGATGACAATCACAGCGCCGCCCATAATCTCGTGCCTGCGCAATCACCTGAAAAAGCGTTCACATGCGCAAAACTTCGGGAGGACAGTTACATGAGGAAGGCGTCCTTGTGTATGTAAATGAGCAATGGGGGACTGCGTAAAGCGGCAGGAGGGGGAATAACGGACGCCAGACAGCCCGCCCCCGTGACCATAAAAACACATTTGCATACAAAAAGGTAAGACTTCATAAAGTATTTTTGTAGGTCTCAAAGGGGCACAATAACAACAGGAACCTTTCTAGAAGCAGCCCAGGAGCTGCAGAGGGAAGCTTTTACTTTTATTGTGAAATTTCTGCTGACATGTTCCCTTTAACTGGTAGGGGAGCCAGGATAAAGCAGAGCTGAAGCTGTTGGGAAGCTAGGACCCAGCAGCTCTGCTCCACAGGCAGGAGACCACTGATCGGTAATAGAAGCCTGCAGATGTCACTCTGCATAGGTTATTGTCACTGCTATCTGCAGGAGATAAGTGCTGATTGCACGGTCTCCTCAGCTTCCTGACTCCCCGCGTGTCTGCAGCAGTGAGAAGCCGCACACGGGGAGTCAGAGAGAACAGCTGCAGACAAACGCAGGCTCCGGGACTGGGGGGGGTCGGCTCTGGTGCAGGGGGTGGGGGGGGGCTCTGCTGCAGGGGGGGGGTCGCTCAGCTGCAGGGGGGTCGCTCTGCTGCAGGGGGTGATTCATACCTCAGCAGCAGTCACAGGAGGAGGTGCTCGCTCGGCTCTGTAATGAATAGTAGAAGGAGAAACAGCGAGGCGGGGCTACAGTGGGTGGGTGGAGCCGGGACAATCAGCCTCACGGGCGGGATCCGGGATCAAAGGCTCAGAAGAGGGACTGTCCCGCTGTATCCGGGACGGTTGGGAGGTATGTAAAAGGGATATTTCATCCAAGAAATGTGCAGATAATTAGGAAAACTCATACAACAAAAATTCCCTATAAGTATTTATTATCACAGTATTTGGCCATTTTATACTAAGAAATAATAGAGGAACAGCTGCCTGTACTCTATACACCAGAAATATGTTCATAAAATTCAATCAGTTCCATTATATGGACCCGAAAATGGCGACAAAATACAACTCGTCCAATAATAACCAAAACCTGATCCAGAGATATGGGAGGAAAGAGGAAAGGTCACAGAGCGAGAAATAAGGGAGGCAGAAAGCAAATAGCCTCAGAGCTGAAGGGGTTAATGCCCCCAGTAATGGGGAATCTCCACATACCTCCTCCTGCAGAGCCGCACACTAGATATATGGCTGCTCTGTGCTTCCAGGACCTGTGATGATGTCACATGGAGGGGAGGAGTCAGGGGTCACATGATCAGCTCCTCAGTGTATGCAGGACTCTGCTGTGCTGGTTGTCATGGTGCTGGATGAGGGGAAGGTTATGTGTGGGGTCAGGAGGGGTTTACAGTGTGGGTGTAGCAGAGCCGTGTGTGTACGAGGTGTACGGAGCGGAGCCGTGTGTGTACGAGGTGTACGGAGCGGAGCCGTGTGTGTACGAGGTGTACGGAGCAGAGCCGTGTGTGTACGAGGTGTACGGAGCGGGAGCCGTGTGTGTACGAGGTGTACGCAGTGGAGCCGTGTGTGTACGAGGTGTACGGAGCAGAGCCGTGTGTGTACGAGGTGTACGGAGCGGAGCCGTGTTGTGTACGGAGCGGAGCCGTGTGTGTACGGAGCAGAGCCGTGTGTGTACGAGGTGTACGGAGCAGAGTCGTGTGTCTATGAGGTGTAGGGAGCAGAGCCGTGTGTGTACGAGGTGTACGGAGCGGAGCCGTGTGTGTACGAGGTGTACGGAGCAGAGCCGTGTGTGTACGGAGCGGAGCCGTGTGTGTACGAGGTGTACAGAGCGGAGCCGTGTGTGTGTGTGTGTGTGTCTATGAGGTGTAGGGAGCAGAGCCGTGTGTGTACGAGGTGTACGGAGCGGAGCCGTGTGTGTACAAGGTGTACGGAGCGGAGCCATGTGTGTACGAGGTGTGTGTACGAGGTGTACGGAGCGGAGCCGTGTGTGTACAAGGTGTACGGGTGCCGCCTCAGAAGCAGATTGAACCGCTCGGATCCGGGGGTGGTGTTCGTTCGTGGCTCGAGGGTCTCCGGACCCGGGGGCTTAGGGGCCACACTCAAATGTAAAAGGGGAATATTTACAGAGGATTTGGTATAGTTCGTGAAGCCACCCATGGTGTACGGTAATTAGGAGTACCGCCGCTGCCGTTGGGAGTACCCGGGGTGATGGAGTGGGTCAGTTAGGAGCGTTACCCTCCACGGGTAGGGGACAGGCCCGGGACTCTGGATGGTGATGTGCGGATTCAGTGCAGGGGTCAGTCGGGTACTCACTCAGCAATGAAGCAGACGCTTACAACAGGGTAAACCAAGTCTCTTAACCCCCTTTGCCTCACAAGGGGAGCTCGTCCAGGTCCTGTCCCCTGCAGTGCTGCTGGTGGTCTGTAACCTGCCTCCTGGCACTATGTTTTAGATTGTCCGTTGTGGCCCGGTAGCTTGGAGCTTTCCGGGCCCTGCTCCCCACTGTGGCTAAGTGAAGAAGCCTGCTCTCAGGAGCTCACGCTTGGGATTTCAGTGGGCTGCTTGCTAGGAAAACCCTATCCCCCTCGTTGCCTAGTGCCCACGATCTCTGAGCTGGTGGGAACAGTCCATAAAGGCCCCGTTCTCCTCAGGTTAATTGCCGGATTGCCTGAAGCTTCTCCCCAACCTACGGTCAATGTACCCCGTCGTGCATTCGGTCACCGGACTGGTGATAGGACCAGGCTGCTGACCGTCCACCTTGACAGGTCCCAGGCACCTAGCCTCAATCCCCTGCGACTGGGGGTCCAACTCCTCTAGGTCTAGACCACCGTCTGCGACCTAGTTTTCCTCTCCCCTGGGAGCTCCAACACCCAGCTTCCTTAGAGCTCCTCACAGCTCGAGGGTCACTACTCAACTAACTACATAAGGATAAGGCTGCACATCAAAGTTAGATAATAGTATAATGTTATAAGCATACCGAAAAACATTGCAGCATACATTGAAAAATGCCACTTGCTAACTTGAAAGTGTGAATAATGAAATGCATACCTGCCATGAATATTAGGAAAAAGGAGATATTTAGCAATCGCATTGATCAATGTAACTGAGCCCCAAGACCTCGTCAAGGTATATCTCTATATTGGGGTCCCTAGCTCTATGACCCTAACTGTGTGTCATCTCATTGCAATTAAAAACTGCTGTGTGTGGAGAGGGGTAACCAAGGACTTTCTTATATAGGAGATGGAAAAAACATGGCCGAAAGGGGCGGAGCTGTGTTCACATTCAGAAAAAAAAACTTCATAATACTAAATAGGATAACTGAAGTGAGCACTAATATATATTATGAGTGCAAGCCAAAAAATACATAGTACATGAGGATAAGGCTGCACATCAAAGTTAGTTATTATCCCCCTTTCGGCCATGATTTTTCCATCTATATAAGAAAGTCCTTGGTTGATATGCATTTCATTATTCACACTTTAAAGTTAGCAAGTGGCATTTTTCATTGTATGCTTCAATGTTTTCGATATGCTTATAGCATTATACTATTATCTAACTTTGATGTGCACTGGAGGGTGGAGATGTATGGGGGTGCCACACTGTGGAGAGCTTTGAGGGTGAGAACAAGATATTTGAATTGGATCCTGTGATATATGGGCTGCTTTAAGTTCATAATGAAAACAAAATACAATATATTTCAAATCATTAGCATATTTTAATCAAAATGCTACAAATTGATGAAAAGGAACCTAGAAATGTTTACTTTTGTGAGGGTATGTCATATCACTTTGACGTATTAATCCCCAAATGTAGTCCCCCATTAGGTTTTCCTTGTAGTTTCCCTGGCATCCTATATTTTGAAATTTGCTATCTTGATAAAAGCGCTCTCGTTGCTTCTCGGAATCCATCTTCTGTTTGAGTCTATCAAGATGGGCATCAAGGATATGGACTTTGAGACCTCATGCAGCCCATTTTGCTTCACAAGTCTCAACCAATGCAATATAGTTTTAAGCTTTATGATTTCCAAAGGAAGCCTGTAACTACATTACCAAAACTGATCCATGCTTCTTTCTCTTTTCTTTTGAGGAGTTTGGGAAACTCTTGACACTCCATAACTTTCTTGATTTGAGGGCCAACATAAAACGCCAGCTTTAACTTTTGCTTCTGAAAGCTTTTGGCAGAGATCTTATAGATACTTGAATGGCACTGATTCCTTGTCCAAAGCTGTGACAAATTGATTCATGAGGCCTTGATGTTTGATGCACAAAGGTGGCATTAGTACCTTTCAAGGGTCTACAAGTGGCTCTCATTTAATGTTGTTGTTCCCCACGGAAACTCAGTACATTCAAGCCAATATTGTCTATGGTAGCGTCCCTGCTATCCCAAAGGCAAACAACGCGTGGAAGCTTAGCATAGCCTTCTTGAAGACCCATCAAGAATGCAACCATTTTGAAATCTCAAATCACTTCCCAATCATATTCCTCATATTCATCGCATTTAACAATCTCTTCACATTTTCATAGTCTTGTTTAAGCTTTGCCGAATGAACAAGGGGAAGAGAAGGATACTGGTTACCATTATGGAGTAATACTTGTGTGTATCAATATCTTTGAATGATGTAAAGTCTGGAATCCTAAAGTACTAAACATCTTTCATACCTTGGTTACCATGAAAGAAGAAAACAAATCTTATCAGACTAAAGAAACAACAGTAATGTTTTGTTCACATGAACAATGACATTCGAATATAGTGAGCTTACTATGGGACTACATAGGTATCATTGTGGCAAGCACAAAAGCAAAGTCTTGGGGTTACATGAATTTTTTCCAAAATATGTAATGCACAATTAAAGAGGAAATAGCACTTTTAACCCAGAAACAGATTTTTTTTTTTTTGTTGTTACATAGTGTTATTGCATCCTTGCTGCATTTTGTATGCCTTTTCTCCATTATTTAATGTGTTTTTAGTGAAGTGAATCTGCGTTTTTAATATGGATGATCGAATACCCTATTATTCGATTCGACGAATACCTCGCCGCTATTCGAGTATTCGCGAATATTCGATCCCCAATGTAAGTCTATGGGAAACCAGAATCATTTTACGTTGGACCTGTCGGTGACCTGTGGTGACTGAGGTGAAGGCTGAAATGTATGGGAAAATGGGCACAGCCTGTAGAAGGTGTCTGACTGCATTTCTGGTGTCTTTGAATAACGTGGTCAGAGCAGCACGCGGCGTTTACGTAGTCTCCAGAACAGCTCTCAAACCAAAGTAAAAGAGGGGAAATTGCTAAGAAACAAATTCTAGTGCCTAATCACTGTAATAAAACGTCAAATCAAGCCCCGACCTCCCAAAAAAACACTTTGCATATGTTCACACGTTTCGTTTTTTACATTTTTTCCTTTTTCGATTACAGTCATGGCCAAAAGTTTTGAGAATGCTACAAATATTAATTTTTACAAAGTCTACTGCTTAAGTTTTTCTAATGGCAATTTGCATATACTCCAGAATGTCATAAAGAGTGATCAGCGTAACAGCAATTACTTGCAAAGTCAATATTGGCTAAGAAAATGAACTTTAACCCCCAAAACACATTTCAACATCATTGCATTCCTGCCTTAAAAGGAGCAGCTAACATTGTTTTAGTGATTGTTTCATTAACACAGGTGTGGGTGTTGATGAGGACAGGGCTGGCAATCAATCAGTCATGATTAAGTAAGAATGACACCACTGGACACTTTAAAAGGAGGCTGGTGCTTGGTATCATTGTTTCTCTTCAGTTAACAATGGTTATCTCTAAGGAAACATGTGCAGCCATCATTGCTCTGCACAAAAATGGCCTAACAGGGAAGAATATTGCAGCTACAAAGATTGCACCTCAGTCAACAATCTATCGCATCATCAAGAACTTCAAGCTTCCATTGTTGCCAAAAAGGCTCCAGGGCACCCAAGAAGGACCAGCAAACGCCAGGACCGTATCTTAAAACTGTTTCAGCTGCGGGATTGGACTACCAGCAGTGCCGAGCTAGCTCAGCAATGGCAGCAGGCTGGTGTGAGTGCTTCTGCACGCACTGTGAGGCGGAGACTGCTTGAGCAAGGCCTGGTTTCAAGGAGGGCAGCAAAGAAGCCACTTCTCTCCAGAAAAAACATCAGGGACCGACTGATATTCTGCAAAAGGTACAGGGAGTGGACTGCTGAGGACTGGGGTAAAGTTATTTTCTCAGATGAATCCCCTTTTCAATTGTTTGGGACATCTGGAAAACAGCTTATTAGGAGAAGAAGAGGTGAGCGCTACCACCAGTCTTGTCTCATGCCAACTGTTAAAGCATCCTGAAACGATTCATGTGTGGAGTTGCTTCTCAGCCAAGGGAATCGGCTCACTCACAGTCTTGCCTAAAAACACAGCCATGAATAAAGAATGGTACCAGAATGTCCTCCAAGAGCAACTTCTCCCAACTGTCCAAGAGCAGTTTGGCGCCCAACAATGCCTTTTCCAGCATGATGGAGCACCTTGCCATAAAGCAAAGGTGATCACTAAATGGCTCATGGAACAAAACATAGAGATTTTGGGTCCATGGCCAGGAAACTCCCCATATCTTAATCCCATTGAGAACTTGTGGGCAATCATCAAGAGACGGGTGGACAAACAAAAACCAACAAATTCTGGCAAAATACAAGCATTGCTTATGCAAGAATGGACAGCTATCAGTCAGGATTTGATCCAAAAGTTGATTGAGAGCATGCCAGGGAGAATTGCAGAGGTCCTGAAGAAGAAGGGTCAACACTGCAAATATTGACTTGCTGCATTAACTCATTCTAACTGTCAATATAACCTTTTGGTACTCATAATATGATTGCAATTATATTTCTGTATGTGATGTAAACATCAGACAAACACAATTAAAAACCAAAGGGCAACAGATCATGTGAAAATATAATTTTGGTGTCATTCTCAAAACTTTTGGCCATGACTGTAGAAAGTTCTGTAACTTATACATTATATTGGTGTCTGTCTCACACCTCCTTTTTTGGACATATTTTACAGCACTTTAAAAGGTCAGCTACAATGTGCCCGTTGGGATGTTGACCTTGCCCTCCTCCTCCTCCACCAGCACCACTGAATCCAGTGGCCCTCTACCCAAATGTAGGAAAGGCCACTGGCTGTCCTCAAATCTCAGACTTCTTAGGGCTCTCAGGTGGGCCCTGTAACATACAGTACATTGGGGAGGGGTGGCAGTCATTTGTAGTTTTCTGTGTCTCCTATATCATTAGTGTGAAAGTTGGAATACGTACTCCATAACACTTTACAGTGCTATTGCCAATGTGGCTATTTGGGTGTTGGCCTTGCCCTCCTCCTCCACCACCGGCTCCAGTGACCCTCTATTCAAATTCTGTTCAAATGATTCAGAAATGTATGTTTTATGGACAAACGAACGCCACGCTGGGACATCGAAGCTGTTGTTTTTTAAATTCTTTATTTATTTAGATTAGTTGGAATCAACATAAACATAATAAACAATCCAAGGGCCTAACAGCCCAACTACATCAAGATGAGTGTAAGATTCCAAATATTGAAAATATTGAAATAAAAACAAGGTAAACAGACCTAATAGAAAGGCAACTAGAATTTAAACAGACTATCACACTGTTGAGGACAAGAATTGAGTATATAAAAATACTTAATTCAGCCATTTCATAGACTCAGTTATATAGTTCAGTAGATGTGAACTAACACACATATTTGTGAATGCTTTTGTTTCTTATTAACATGTATATATGTATGTTACATATTCAGTGATTTTTCCTTAGACACAGTATATATATATAGCTTGAAGATGGCTGCCATTTCCTGTTTTGCACATGGGACGATAGACAAAAGAAATTCCTGGAGCCTGGACTGACCAATCCAAGGAGGATGTGCAGATCTCTCTACGTCATGAAGCCCTGCCATACGATACTTGATTGGACTAAAACTTTTGTTTACACCCCCTTACTGCTCGGTCTAGAGTTTTTTCAAATAATAAAGATTACTTGGTCAAGAGCCAGTCATGGAGATAGATGTAACTGACTTGCTGTCCAGTTATTCTTCATTCTCGTGTGCACACATGACATTGATTTGAAACAGCAGCCAGATCCTGAGAGACCTTTTGAGTCTCACCAATATCATCATCATTTTGAACTTGACAGTTGGCGCGCCAAGTGTGGGGGCACCGAGAAGGGTGAGTCAGATCTTCCATTTTCCGGACGTCTGGGGGCTACTCCACAAGTATCCAGGTGTTGCTCGATATCGAGGACTTGACCACCCTTCATTCCGCGGTAAGCATCATATACAGTTAGGTCCAGAAATATTTGGACAGTGACACAATTTTCGCGAGTTGGGCTCTGCATGCCACCACATTGGATTTGAAATGAAACCTCTACAACAGAATTCAAGTGCAGATTGTAACGTTTAATTTGAAGGTTTGAACAAAAATATCTGATAGAAATTGTAGGAATTGTACACATTTCTTTACAAACACTCCACATTTTAGGAGGTCAAAAGTAATTGGACAAATAAACCAAACCCAAACAAAATATTTTTATTTTCAATATTTTGTTGCGAATCCTTTGGAGGCAATCACTGCCTTAAGTCTGGAACCCATGGACATCACCAAACGCTGGGTTTCCTCCTTCCTAATGCTTTGCCAGGACTTTACAGCCGCAGCCTTCAGGTCTTGCTTGTTTGTGGGTCTTTCCGTCTTAAGTCTGGATTTGAGCAAGTGAAATGCATGCTCAATTGGGTTAAGATCTGGTGATTGACTTGGCCATTGCAGAATGTTCCACTTTTTTGCACTCATGAACTCCTGGGTAGCTTTGGCTGTATCCTTGGGGTCATTGTCCATCTGTACTATGAAGCGCCTGTGAAGATGTAATTTACCCTCTCACTGTATATGCTGTGATACTATGTCATGATATGTATATTTCCCTGGTTGTATTAGTTGTAATTCATGTATTTTCTTGGGGGAGCTACTGGTCTCAATGGGTCTCTCTCATACAATTGTAGTCTTGGCATCTAATGTGATTATGTAAATAGCCTGTCCTCTTCTTTCCAGAGTTGTGTATATAATCTGTAATTGCATTGGCCAGTGAAGGAATAGTCATTGTTCTTTACAGCAGGGCATCCCTTCATCTACTGTGGCTGGCAGACATATTGGAGCCCTGTGATGGACCAAACCATTGATGATAGGATGTGTGACCCCTACCCCCTGAACAAACATGGTGGGCTGGTCAAGCAGCCCAGACAATGCATTTCCCTTTTTGTAACTTCAGAGTGAGCTGAAACTTGGAAGAAGCAGGAGCCCCAGCCTGGGTGGCTGTGGACACGGACGGAGCTAGGCCTGTGTGGCGGCCCGTGGGATTGTGTGGAACTCTTTGGACTACTGTAAGGACGATTGCTTTGTTATCCGGTCCGAGGATTGTCGGGAAGGGCCCCCGAATCTGTTTTATGTGGACTAATCGTGTGCTGTTCCTGTATTCCTGTTAATAAACCTGTTGGATCGTTCCTCGGCCTCGTCCATCCTTTGCTCTCTTGTACACCCCCGTCACAAACTGGTTGGCAGCGGCGGGATCAGAGCAGAAGAAATGGAGGACAACAGCCAATCGACGTCTGAAACCAGAACCTCAGGATACAGGAACTGGACTGTGGCGAGTCTACAAACAAAGGCCCGTGAATTAGGTGTCGGCTACAAAGGACCTTCTAAGGAGCAACTAATTGAGGCATTGGAACACGCTTGCCTGCAAGATGGCACCGAGGAACAATTTCCACAGCAAGGGGAGCAAAGACGGGAGCCGGAGGTGAATACCCAAAAAAGTCAATGGGTTGTGTGGTACAAGGAGGAGATGGCACTGCTTGGAGATGAGGCCACCATAGAAGATAAGAGGGAGGCCATGCGTGGAGCTAAAGAGAAGGAGCGCAGGATGGAGGAGATGGTACTGCTGGATAAGGAGCTCGCTGTGGAAGCCGCGAGAGGTTCCAGACAGACTGTAACCCCAGCACCCATCATGAGGGAACTTCCCAGGGTGTCCCGCAAAGACTTTAAGCCGTTTAATGAGGCTGCAGGCGACATTGAGGGCTTCTTCCAGGACTTTGAGCATCAGTGTTGATTAATGGAAGTCCTGGACAGGGAGCGTGTCCGGCATCTGGTTGGGCTCCTAGAGGGGGGAGCTGCTGAAGCCTATAGAGCTATGGACCCTCGGTGGAACTGTGAGTATGCGGATATTAAACAGACTATTCTAGAACATTATGCTGTGACCCCAGACACTTACAGGACTCAGTTCCGTGCTTTAGCCTGTGATGGGGAAGTGTCTTTTAAGATATATGCTCATAGACTCAAACAAATATGTAATCGCTGGCTGGAGGCAGAGGAGGCCTTATCTTGGGAGACCTTCCTGCAGGTCATCCTAAAAGAACAATTCTTTGCCCAGTGCCCCGCTGAGATCCGGGAATGGGTGCGTGAGAGAAAACCAGCGACAGTGGAGGAAGCTGCTGCTCTCGCTGATGAGGCTCTCACCATCAAGCCTCAGTGGAGGGTTCTGTTGGAGGATGGAGAGACGCCTAACAGCTCCACAACACCGGATGCCCCCAGTTATTCTGTCCCCATTGTTCCCCGTTCCTCTAAGCCACCACATGTTGATACCCGTGTTAATGTGCCTCCAGTTGCTTCTACTGCACTTTCTGGAATACGCCGGGGAGAGGAAGTAACAGAGCGCAGGTGTTATGTTTGTAAGCATCCCGGGCATTTGCAGGCCTCATGCCCAGCCAGGCCATGGAGGAATCATCCTCAAACCCCTACAGCACCTTCAGGTGGGAGCCGGCCTCCAAGTTCCCCTACCCCTTACCCAAGAGGACGCCTTGGATGGAGGGAGACCCAGCTCAGATGCTATCAATGTGGACAGCCAGGGCATCGGCAAGTCTCCTGCCCAGCTGTTCAAATGAGGACTGATCCTGCACCCAATCGGATTGTTAATTATTTACAGCCCAGTGCCATGGAGGAAGATGTGGCACCGTTATGTGAGGACTGGCCTAGTGACTCAGCCCCCCATGTTGCACCACCAGGAGTTTACGGGGTGCGACCCGCAGTTATGACGACTTCTGCTCATCGAGGTAAGCACTTGCAGGAGGTTGTGCTGGATGGACAGAGACTTGTTGGATTTTGTGACTCGGGTGCTTTCCTCACACTGGCTGATCCCCGAGTGGTTCGGCCTGAGGCAATCCATAGAGGACCTGGGATTGTTATTGAACTGGCTGGTGGACAATGGAGAACTATTCCCACAGCCACTGTGGATCTGAACTTTGGTTTTGGGGTCAGGCGATGTGTGGTTGGGGTGATGGGTGGTCTGCCTGCAGCTGTTCTCCTGGGCAATGATGTGGGAGAGCTACGATGCCAATTCGTGGCTGCATGAAGCCACATGTAAGTAACGCTCTGCCTGTGTGTACTTAACCAGTGACCTGTAGAGGTCCCTAGTACGTACACAAGTTGGGAGGGGGAGGGATTGTGAAGATGTAATTTACCCTCTCACTGTATATGCTGTGATACTATGTCATGATATGTATATTTCCCTGGTTGTATTAGTTGTAATTCATGTATTTTCTTGGGGGAGCTACTGGTCTCAATGTGTCTCTCTCATACAATTGTAATCTTGGCATCTAATGTGATTATGTAAATAGCCTGTCCTCTTCTTTCCAGAGTTGTGTATCTAATCTGTAGTTGCATTGGCCAGTGAAGGAATAGTCATTGTTCTTTACAGCAGGGGATCCCTTCATCTACTGTGGCTGGCAGACATATTGGAGCCCTGTGATGGACCAAACCATTGATGATAGGATGTGTGACCCCTACCCCCTGAACAAACATGGTGGGCTGGTCAAGCAGCCCAGACAATGCATTTCCCTTTTTGTAACTTCAGAGTGAGCTGAAACTTGGAAGAAGCAGGAGCCCCAGCCTGGGTGGCTGTGGACACGGACGGAGCTAGGCCTGTGTGGCGGCCCGTGGGATTGTGTGGAACTCTTTGGACTACTGTAAGGACGATTGCTTTGTTATCCGGTCCGAGGATTGTCGGGAAGGGCCCCCGAATCTGTTTTATGTGGACTAATCGTGTGCTGTTCCTGTATTCCTGTTAATAAACCTGTTGGATCGTTCCTCGGCCTCGTCCATCCTTTGCTCTCTTGTACACCCCCGTCACAGCGCCGTCCGATCAACTTTGCGGCATTTGGCTGAATCTGGGCTGAAAGTATATCCCTGTACACTTCAGAATTCATCCGGCTACTCTTGTCTGCTGTTATGTCATCAATAAACACAAGTGACCCAGTGCCATTGAAAGCCATGCATGGCCATGCCATCACGTTGCCTCCACCATGTTTTACAGAGGATGTGGTGTGCCTTGGATCATGTGCCGTTCCCTTTCTTCTCCAAACTTTTTTCTTCCCATCATTCTGGTACAGGTTGATCTTTGTCTCATCTGTCCATAGAATACTTTTCCAGAACTGAGTTGGCTTCATGAGGTGTTTTTCAGCAAATGTAACTCTGGCCTGTCTATTTTTGGAATTGATGAATGGTTTGCATCTAGATGTGAACCCTTTGTATTTACTTTCATGGAGTCTTCTCTTTACTGTTGACTTAGAGACAGATACACCTACTTCACTGAGAGTGTTCTGGACTTCAGTTGATGTTGTGAACGGGTTCTTCTTCACCAAAGAAAGTATGCGGCGATCATCCACCACTGTTGTCATCCGTGGACGCCCAGGCCTTTTTGAGTTCCCAAGCTCACCAGTCAATTCCTTTTTTCTCAGAATGTACCAGACTGTTGATTTTGCTACTCCAAGCATGTCTGCTATCTCTCTGTTGGATTTTTTCTTTTTTTTCAGCCTCAGGATGTTCTGCTTCACCTCAATTGAGAGTTCCTTAGACCGCATGTTGTCTGGTCACAGCAACCGCTTCCAAATGCAAAACCACACACCTGTAATCAACCCCAGACCTTTTAACTACTTCATTGATTACAGGTTAACGAGGGAGACGCCTTCAGAGTTAATTGCAGCCCTTAGAGTCCCTTGTCCAATTACTTTTGGTCCCTTGAAAAAGAGGAGGCTATGCATTACAGAGCTATGATTCCTAAACCCTTTCTCCGCTTTGGATGTGAAAACTCTCATATTGCAGCTGGGAGTGTGCACTTTCAGCCCATATTATATATATAATTGTATTTCTGAACATGTTTTTGTAAACAGCTAAAATAACAAAACTTTTGTCACTGTCCAAATATTTCTGGCCCTGACTGTACATTGTGTGTGCTGTTTTACCTATGGTTCGAGAGACACCTGGAGAAAGGGGGTGGTCACTAGTCCGGAGAATGGTAGTGCACCGGAGACCTAACGGTGTGACTGTCGCTCGCCGGTGACCTAGAAAAGGACCCAGACCCTATAGGTGCTGGCTTTTAGGTGTTAAAGTATCTGGCTGTCTGTATTATTGATTTGCTGTAAGTAAGGTAGAAATGGGGGGCTTTTTGAGTAGCTGTTGATTTGTATATAGTGTATGGTTAATCAGGCTTGTGATTTCTCTGTTTGGTTCTCGGAGAGTTAATTGTCTGAGCAGACAGCTATAGAAATGGTGGAGAGAAGCCCAGCGTGCCTGCAGTCTCTTACACAAAAAGGAGGGGGGTCAGTCCCCCATTGGCTACTTGCGCAGGGACAGACTGACAGACAACTCTACGTCCCTGCATTTCTCCACTAAGAGGAAAGCACGAAAAAGGTGGGGGGGTCACTCGCTCACGCAGCTACATTCTTTAGCTGAGAGGGCAGCATTAAGGGGGGTCAGTGTGTGTTGGCCATATGTCCACCGGCTGCTTGAGACAGAGCAGAGATCGAATTACATAGCTATGTCCCTGCCGTCTTTTAGCTGAGAGGAAGCAAGGGGGGGTTAGTGAATTACCCACCATCCCTGCTAGGAGTGAAGAGGCAGAGACAGCGCAGCTCTTTGGAGTGAGGAGAAAGGAGGGGTCAGTGGGCTAACATACAGGAGGTGGCTGCAGCCTTTGTATAGTAAAGCAAACGAAGGAGTTGTAATGATTTGAAAGAAAGACAAGTGTTATTTTGGTTTGGATTAGAGAGAAATTAACTGGTTTATGTGTTTTTCAGCATTTTGTAATTGTTGGTTTGTTTTTGGAAAAGAGAGATAAGGGAATCGGCGTGTCCCCCAGTGTTTTTTATAACACATCGATTCTTGTGTTTATAGCCGGTAATAGGAACACGTGGAGAACGGTATTAGTATCCACGTGTTGGACGCCGAAATGTGCATCCTCTATACACGGGAAAGAGGGGGAGGGATTCCGGTGGTGGTAAATAAGTGTTTTGAATCAGCGTATTTCCCCTGAGTATTAACTCATGCACTGCTATGTGAGATGCCGGAAAAAGGAACGTACGAGGAACGGTTTGTATTCTACGTTGGACGTCTAAGTGTGTCCTTATTGCATAACAGGGAGGAGGGAAAAAGGGTTCAGTTGGAACGGCCGGTCAAATTAGAGCACTGTATACTCTGTTCAAGAAGTAAATACGTTGTTTTTAGTAGGAGCTGAGAACGCTGTCGCCCTAGTTACAAATAAAAAAAAAAAAAAGAGCGGGAAAATATATAAAAGATTGTAAAAACTTGTGTAAAATCGTTGGACTACCACTAGATGGCAGGCTGCAACCCATGTACTGAAGTTCAGATTAATCTCCAGTGAGAGTATACTGGAGGACAAAGACCCTATTCACTGTGTGTTGCTGTTTGTAGAATCACTAAATGTCTTTCTCTAGCTGTGCCTCATGGTTTTCCTTTAGAAGTCATTATATCTGGTATTAATGAAATCTCTCCTTTGTATGCTGGAATGCAAATTTACAGGCACTAAAAGTATCCCTGGTTTACTACGTAGTTCCAGCCACTCCCAGTACACCCAGGGAGTCACAACATGGATGCTACACCAGGAAGTCAGGTGCCTGGAACTTCCTGTGGCAGCCGTTTTGCTACACCCACTGATGGCAGTACACCTCATAAGCCACACCCCTCACAATTGCTCTTTGTTCAAAGCTCTCCACCCATCCCCGGTGGGAGGTGTTCTCTGGTATATATGACTAACACATTTGAATAAGTATAAATAGTATATTTGTTTACTCAGCTATCCCATAAATGCAAGTCAAAGATAAGTAAGTGAAATTTTTACTGAATTGATAGATAGTCATAGATAAGAATGGAATGTGTCTTTCCCCAATAGTGACCTAAGTTTGGTTTAACTTTTAGAGTTCAGGATTTCATATTTTCAGTTTATTGCTTATACCTGAATAGGGAATATTAAATTTCATGGGATGTGCGATTTAATTTCTGTGTTGTTTTCTTTTTTAATGGCGATTTATTTGAATAATATATTTTTATTTTGTGACTCTATTACCTTTTCTGTTTTTACGATTATTTTTAAACAATTTATATATTTTTGCGGGTTAGTCGCCCAGTCACAGCTGTCATTTAATCATGTCTCAGTTATTTTTACTATCAAAGGTTTTTCTTTTCTTTATGGATACAGTGTTGTTTATCGTAAGGTTTTAAAATTCCCCAGCAATGTATATTGTTGTAAGATATACGTTATTTTCAGTGTTTGTTCATTTTAGGTTTTAGTATGTAGCTAATTTATTACCTGCTGTTTTATCTTTTCTTTTAGTGAACACCAGTATAAAAACTCTGAATTTTGCCATATTGGTAAATAAACAATTAAACAAGGGGGGAATAAGGTATTAATTATATTCTCCAGTTTCTTCGAGGGTGCAGCAGGCATATTATTTAGGTTTTGAAGCTGACCTTTTTCCCATAGGTTATGTTTACTAGATTACTATGAGGTATATCTGTTAACTGAAATAGGAAAGTCTTGTCTTATATGTTTGTTTGTTTATTTGTTTATTTATTTAGTATTTTCAGTCATATGAAGTATAGATGACCACTAACTGTATTATGGTCAGAGTTAAAGTTATAAGAATGATCTAATGTATATTTTTTAGTTTTGTTTTTATAAATGAAACCAGATGGTGGTCGATTCTGCACTGGAAATGCTACACGTTACACAACATGAGGTAGTTAAATTTGAGCCACTCTCCCCTCCTATCGATACAGGAGGCAGTGCCGCATTAAATGCCTCTCTAGATGGGTAGAACAGGAGTGGGTAAGAGTTTTTAGATGTGTATGTAGGTTGTAGATTTTTTCCTGTTGTCAAATGAATTAGGTATGCCGAAAAGAAAGTCTAGATCTGAGCTGATGGATTCGGATGGAGATCCTCGCACAGGTGCAGCTGACCAAGAAGCAGTGAACGGGCCTAGAGTTGAGAGTCTTTCACCATGCATAGAGACCATGCCTCGGTGACACCGGTCACGTCAGTGACTTCTGTCACTCCTTGTGTTCTTAAATCCCTACAGGAACAAGCAAAACAACAAGGAATGGAGTGTGACATGCAGGGAGCCAGGTGACTGAGGAAGGTCTGTGGACAAAGGGTGGTAAGCTTTCTCTGCCATGAGAGCTCTTCTTAATGATGGCCCAGGTAACATCTGTGAAAGACAATTGTCAGTGTGTGCTTTGGTGACGCCAGGGTTCAGTACCCAGGTGGGTAGACTCACCCAGTCTTATAAGACAAGTGCCTAGAACAAAGTGAGAAAAAACTGTAAAGAGTCCGTAGAAACACCCTGCACCTACTCTACCCATTTTTTAGAGAATGCAGAGAATGCAGACTGATTATAGATGTATATTATGAGCACGTTGTATGCAACTCTGTGCGTGTTGTGTAAATTTCTCTCCAGGTTTGGTCAGAGGCATTCCAGTGTAGAAAACGACATTATTGTTGAGAAGCACATGAAGGTGGTATGTAAAAAAAAAAAAAAAAAAATGTGTTTACAAAAAGTGTATATTTTATAGAAAAGTGGAAACTGGCAAATCATGTATAAAATGTATATGTTTTGTTTTCTTTTCGTAATAAACAGGTCTTTATGTAAGATGTTTTTTGGTTTAGCACAGACATGTATATTTTTACATAATTGACTGAATAGTGTGGTAATCAGGTGTATTTTCCAATTCCAGATCTTACATCAGAACTATTAGCATATGGTCTCCAGTCAGGAAACTGATTGATCCTAAACGACAAGCGAGAAAGAGCCATGAGTCAACATTAGAGGAGCTGATCCAACCACAGAAAAATTTATGGATCCACACCTCGCATTGTAGAAGGGTTGATCAACCAGAGCTGCACTGAGCGTTCTGCTCATACTTATCCTTTTCAGAAAACCCTGTACAGTCTTAGACCAGCAATGCCAGAACAGTTAGAAGAGAGGACTTAGAGAACCTTGAGACATGGGAAACTCCAACTACAAAGGGTGAGGACTCGTCTAGGAGTCCTTGGTCTCAAACCGGTGAAAAAAACCACTTCCCCTTTCCGCCCATGTTTCAACGTTCAGTTAGGCAGGTTTTCCGATAGATCTTTCTACCTCTCTTCCTAAGGGAAGAGTACCCTTAGAATTTAGAAATGGCAGAAGTAAGTCTTTAGGGGGGACTGTTGAGGACAAGAATTGAGTATATAAAAATACTTAATTCAGCCATTTCATAGACTCAGTTATATAGTTCAGTAGATGTGAACTAACACACATATTTGTGAATGCTTTTGTTTCTTACTAACATGTATATATGTATGTTACATATTCAGTGATTTTTCCTTAGACACAGTATATATATATATATAGCTTGAAGATGGCTGCCATTTCCTGTTTTGCACATGGGACGATAGACAAAAGAAATTCCTGGAGCCTGGACTGACCAATCCAAGGAGGATGTGCAGATCTCTCTACGTCATGAAGCCCTGCCCTACGATACTTGATTGGACTAAAACTTTTGTTTACACCCCCTTACTGCTCGGTCTAGAGTTTTTTCAAATAATAAAGATTACTTGGTCAAGAGCCAGTCATGGAGATAGATGTAACTGACTTGCTGTCCAGTTATTCTTCATTCTCGTGTGCACACATGACATTGATTTGAAACAGCAGCCAGATCCTGAGAGACCTTTTGAGTCTCACCATCATCATCGTCATTTTGAACTTGACAACACGTGATAGCCCAAAGTAGATCAGAAGAGAAAGAAAAAGGAAGAAGAAAAGACCAGAACAGGGGGTATAGAAGAAAGGGAGGGTGAGGAGGGAGGGTGAGGGGGTAGGGTGAGGGGGGAGGGGAGGTAGGGTAAACAAGGCAAGGCAACACACTGTCTCTCCGAACCCAAGCCAAGCGCCACTCCAAACCTACAATGACGCCCCACCATTGGACCCTGCGCAATCCCCCTCCAGGTCTCGGTACTCCACTGTTTGTTGGAAGTCCATCCACTCTCTCCAAGTGGCCCAGAATTTTTTGTAGGAGTCATGCACAGAAGAAGTCAGGTCCTCCATATGCATGAGTTCATTGGATCTGGCAATCCACTCTGCGACAGTAGGTGGCGCTTGACTTTTTCATCTCTCAGGAATGCATGACCTAGGAGCCATTATAAGGAACTTCCTCAGTGAGGATCTGTAGGTTTTTAACCCCTTCACCCCCGGCCACTAAAAAACCCTAATGACCGGGCCATTTTTTTGCAATTCTGACCAGTGTCACTTTGACAGGTTGTAACTCTGGAACGCTTCAACGGATCCTGGCGATTCTGACATTGTTTTTTCGTGACATATTGTACTTCATGTCAGTGGTAAATTTAGGCCAATATTTTTTGTATTTATTTGTGAAAATTTCGGAAATTGTGTGAAAATTTCGGAAATTGTGCGAAAATTTTGAAACTTTCGCAATTTTCAAACTGTGAAAGTTTATGCCCATAAATCAGAGATATGTCACATAAAATAGTTACTAAATAAAATTTCCCACATGTCTACTTTACATCAGCGCAATTTTCGAAACAAAATTTTTTTTTGTTAAGAAGTTAGAAGGGGTCAAAGTTCATGAGCAATTTCTCATTTTTCCAACAAAATTTACAAAACCATTATTTTTAGGGACCACATCACATTTGAGGTGACTTTGAGAGGCCTAGGTGACAGAAAATACCCAAAAGTGACCCCATTTTAAAAACTGCACCCCTCACACTGCTCAAAACCACATCCAAGAAGCTTATTAACCCTTCAGGTGCTTCACAGGAACCAAACCAATGTGGAAGGAAAAAATGAAATTTAACTTTTTAACACAAAAATGTTACTTTAGCCATAAAATTTAGCATTTTCACAAGGGATAAAAGAGAAAATGCACCATACAATTTATTGTGCAATTTCTCCTGAGTACGCTGATACCCCATATGTGGTAAAAAATCAATTGTTTGAGCGCACGGCAGAGCTCAGAAGGGAAGCAGCGCCGTTTGAATTTTTGAACGCAAAATTAGCTGCCCTCATTAGCGAACGCCATGTTGAGTTAGAAGACCCCCTGAGATGCCTAAACAATGGAGTTCCCCCACAAGTGACCCCATTTTGGAAACTAGACCCCTCAAATAATTTTTCTAGATGTTTGGTGAGCACTTTGAACGCCTGGGGGCTTCACAGAAATTTATAACATTGAGCCGTGAAAAGAAAAAAAATAAAATTACCACCAAACTGTTGCTTCAACTAGGTAGCTTTTTTTTTCCACAAGGGTATAAGGAAAAAATGCACCATAAAATTTATTGTGCATTTTCTCCTCAGTACGTAGATACCTCATATGTGGTGGAAATCAAATGTTTGGGCACACGACAGGGCTCGGAAGGCAAGGAGCGCCATTTGAATTTTTGAGTCCAAAATTAGCTGCACTCATTAGTGGACGTCATGTCGGGTTTGAAGACCCCCTGAGGTGCCTAAACAATGGAGCTCCCCCACAAATGACCCCATTTTGGAAACTAGAGCCCTCAAATAATTTTTCTAGATGTCTGGTGAGCACTTTGAACGCCTGGGGGCTTCACAGAAGTTTATAACATTGAGCCGTGAAAAGAAAAAAAAATTTTTTTTACCACAAAACTGTTGCTTCAACTAGGTAGCTTTTTTTTCACAAGGGTATCAGGAAAAAATATAAATAGCCACTGGGTTAAATTCACAAGTTATCAAATCAGAACAGCAATATTATGCATCAGGGTCACCATATGCGAAAAATTGTTTTTAAAATTAAACTTTTAATTAATTCATTCATAAAAATGAGGATAATCCTCACTAATAAAAGGACAAACAATACAAATACGGTTTGGCCCCTCCTACTTTTTCAAGGTTTCAATGCATACCATAAATAAGCTAGTACCGCTATACAAGGTGGAACTTATCTCACCCATAAACCAGGTGCCAGTTTCAGAAAAGTCCACTGATAAATAAAGAAATGGATTTATCTCACCAAATTCTTATATACCACATATTAGATTCAAATGGGTTCAGGCATCCTCATGGCGGAACCTCATGATTATGAAAATGTACCTCCCAACGTGTTTCGTTAGAAAAGCAAACTCATCAGGGGAGCTTATAATTGTGGCAATTGCATCTCAGGTCTCATTAAAAATGAGTCCAAAAATATCCATCATATGCTGAAACAAAAACATATACAAAATAGCAATAAGAATCAGCATGTCAATAGTTAATCACACACTCATATGTGGAGAAACTCACCAATAAACATAGACTCAACAGGGAGTCATGTAAGCGGTAATTCCAATTCAGGTCCCATAAGCCATGGACCTCACTCCTAATAACATGCTGAAATACATTTATAAATAAATAAACACCAGCATGTCAGGACGATTCATTCCATGACAGCATATAACCATAGCAGGGGGACTCACCACGTGGCAGGAGCGGCCGTGCTTATCGCTCTAACAAGAGAGCCACCGCAGACTGTCAGGGTTTAAATGTTCCCACCCTGCAATAGCATGGGACGTGGTTTCCGCCCATCCCGGTCACATGACCGCAGACGAGCACACCACGTCATGATGTTTACACCGTAGCCGTGGTAATGTGCACCTCCCTTCAGCAAGTCATGTGACATCACGTCACACAAACAGAGAAGACAGCCCGATATTATACTGCAGGCACACAGTATCATTCTGGTTTGTATGCAGCATCACAGAATCGTCCAATCCTCCAAAATTGATCCACAAGTAATCACTAGGAGGGTATTGTTTGTACAGAAAAGAAACTGCTCATAACTCGGTGATTAAACCCGCTTATTTTAAACAGTCGGTTTCACCAGTGTATATCACAAGCAGTGTAAAGGTGATTGCATACCATACTCAACAGATCACAGCCATACCACCACAATAATCAAAGACATACTCGTGGAGAGCAATAGCCCCACTTTGGGAGTATGTCACCCAGAAATATGGGGACCTCAAAATAGCTCAAAATCAATATTACGCTCAAGGGTAGAGATGAGCGAACCGGTCCCGGTTCGGCTCGAGGCGGTTCGCCGAACGGGGGGTCTGGCTCGAGTTCGGCTCGTCGAACGTTCGACGAACCGAACTCGAACGTATAGGCTATAATGGGAGGCAATCACAAACATATAAAAATGCATTATAAATGTACACAAACAGTTAATAAACATTGCCATAACACTTACCGGTCCTCGCGATCCCTTCTGCACTCTGTCTCCTGCCGCTATTCCATCCGATGATCGCTGAATCCTCCCGGTGACCTGCACTGCCAGCAGAGAAGCAGGACCTATCGTGACGTCAAAATAGCCATGTGACCAGTCACGTGGCTATTATCTCATTGGCTACAGACTGGTCACATGACTATGACACGTCATGTAGGACCTGCGAGTGCATCTCTCCGGTACACGGTGCACATATGTGTATCGCCGTGTACCGACGACATGCTCTAGCACACGGTCGACTCCCCGTTCCGTTAGGGACCGGCTGACACAGCCGGTCATTAACGGAGATCACCGTTGCCATAGCAACGCAGTTAGCGGTGACGTCACCGCTAACCGCGGCTCCGAGAGCACCGTTGCTATGGTAACGCGTCTGTCAGCGTTACCGCTAGCAGCCAGCAGTGATCACTCACGGAGTGAAGGCTGCACGCTGCTTCCCGATTGTAGTGAGCATTGTAGTTAGGATGGAGGTTCCCCAGCCCCAAGTGATGAGCTGGTGAATCTCATCCTTCCTCACTACAATCGTCACTACTACTACACTAGAAAGAAAGAAGACAGAAGAGCAGGATCGTGGAGGGCTGACAGGGGTAATAAAGATGGAGTCTCTAATGTGTCTGTGTATTTATTTCTATTAAAGTATTTTTTCTCTGTGTGGTGTCTTTTTTTAACCCTTTATTGGAGATTCTTAATGGCCGGGTCAAACGTGCCTGACATTAAGAATCTCTGGCTTAATACTGGCTGGTAAAACAAAGCCAGTATTAACTCATGATTACCCAACAAGCCACCCGGCTCCAGGGCTGTTGGAAGAGTTGGATACAGCGCCAGATGATGGCGCTTCTATGAGAGCGCCATTTTCTGGGACGGCTGCGGACTGAAATCCGCAGCAGAGGCGCCCACAAACCTCGGGCTAACCTGTGCTGCGGATTCCAATCCCCAGCTGCCTAGTTGTACCCGGCTGGACACAAAAATAGGGCGAAGCCCACGTCATTTGTTTTTTAATTATTTCATGAAATAAGTGAAATAATTAAAAAAAACGGGCTTCCCTATATTTTTGGTTCCCAGCCGGGTACAAATAGGCAACTGGGGGTTGGAGGCAGCCCGTGGCTGCCAGCTGTACCTGGCTAGCATACAAAAATATGGCGAAGCCCACGTCATTTTTTTGGTGGGCAAAAAACTTCTGCATACAGTCCTGGATGGAGTATGCTGAGCCTTGTAGTTCTGCAGCTGCTGTCTGCTCTTCTCCATACAGACAGACAGCAGCTGCAGAACTATAAGGCTCAGCATACTCCATCCAGGACTGTATGCAGAAGTTTTTTGCCCCCTGAAAAAATTATGTGGCTTCGCCATATTTTTGTATGCTAGCCAGGTACAGCAGGCAGGTACGGCTGCCCCCAACCCCCAGTTGCCTATTTGTACCCGGCTGGGAACCAAAAATAAAGGGAAGCCCTTTTTTTATTATTTCATGAATTTCATGAAATAATTAGAAAACAAATGACGTAGGCTTTGCCCCATTTTTGTGTCCAGCCAGGTACAACTAGGCAGCTGGGGATTGGAATCCGCACCACCGGTTGGCCTGAGCTTTCTGGGCCCCACTGCTGCGAATTGCAGTCTGCAGCCACCTCAGAAAATGGCATTTTCATAGAAGCGCCATCTTCTGGCGCTGTATCCAACTCTTCCAGCACCTGCCTGCTATACCTGGCTAGCATACAAAAATATGGCGAAGCTCACGTCCTTTTTTTGTAGCTTTTTGGCAAAAAAAAAAAAAAAAAATGCTTCCCTGGATTTTCCATTGCCAGTGAAGGTAACACCAAGCAGTGGGGGTTAGCAGCCAGTAGCTGCTTGGATTACCCTTAGCTAGCAATACAAAAAATGCAGTGGGAGCTAACATATATTTTTTTTAATTATTTATTTAAATAACTAAAAATAAAATGGGCTTCCCTGTATTTTGATTGCTGGACATCACAGTGCTGTAAAAATAAATCTTTAAAAAAATGACGTAGCGCTCCGCGGTATTTTTGATTCTCAGCGCAGATAAAGCAGACAGCTATGGGTTGCCACCCCCATCTGCCTGCCGTTACCTTGGTTGGCAATCAAAATACAGGGAAGCCCATTAATTTTTTCTATTTAAAAAATAGTTAAAAAAAAAAAATTACGTTGGGTCCCCCCATTTTTGATAGCCAGCTAGGGTAAAGCAGACGGCTGTAGCCTGAAAACCACAGCTGGCAGCTTTACCGTGGTTGGGGATCCAATGTGGAGGTCCCCTCAGGCTCTTTTTTATAATTATTTTATAAATATTAATAATTACACAATAAAAGTAGGGGACCCCCCAAATTGGATCACCAGCCAAGGTAAAGCGGACAGCTGTGGTCTGGTATTCTCAGGGTGGGAAGGTCCATAGTTATTGGGCCTTCACAGCCTAAAAATAGCAGGCCGCAGGCACCCCAGACGTGGCGCATCCACTAGATGCGCCAATCCTGGCGCTTCACCCCAGCTCATCCCGTGCCCTGGTGCAGTGGCAAACGGGGTAATAAATCGGGTTGATACTAGCTGTAAAGTCACCTGAGATCAAGCCCAGCAGTTTGTGATGTCATGGCGTCTATTAGATACCCAACATCATAAACTGTCAGTACTAACAAAAACAAAAAATCGACAAAAGAAATTTATTTGAAAAAACAGTCCCCAAAACATTTCCTCTTTCACCAATTTATTGTAAGAAAAAAAATAAAGGGGTCCCACGACGACTCTGGACCGTCTAGAATATGGGGGGGAGACACTCAGGGAACGTATCCCCCATTTTCTAGGAGTGCGGACCCTTCATGTGAGGAGTGTGGGTGCAATGAATCTGCACTCACTCTCCCCGGGTCCACAGCAGCAGAGTCCATGTCGTAATGGTTGCTACCAAAGCTGCAATGCCCTGCTCATGAGGTAAGGGCATGCCTAATCAGGAGAACTACTGTAGAGGAAGCTCTGCTCACTGGTATATAGGTGCTCAGAGGTAATAATAGATAAAATTAGTGAGTAACCTCGGCACTCTATATCTCCCAGACTAAGTCAGTAAGTCACAATGGATAGTAATGCAAAATCACTCTTTATTGGTCCGTATTAAGAAAATTTTTTTTTCATAAGCATATATGTTTTTGTCCAAAACAAGTTACAAATGACGTTTCGGCCTGAGCCTTCGTCAGATTGGACTTATCTGCATGTAATCATGAAAAATGACAATAATCAGTATCACATAAGAGTGAGAGAACAATAACATAAACTCGAACAATGTAGAGGTACAATTGGGATGCAGCAAAAAAATTGCAACACAGCAAGAAATGAAACACATGATACAAATGTCATAATACAGTACAAGGACAATATAGTAATGACAAATATGGGGTCAGAGTAGGCTTAGACAGCTCTGGTACGAAAGAGATGTCAATCATAAAGTAACATGTGCAGTAGGTGTAGAGCTACACTATGCATGGCAGAGCTAATGGGTAGACCGACCATAGAAAAAGTAGAGAAAAAGTGGAGAAAAAGTGGAGAATAAGTGGAACATAAGAGGAGAAAAAGTGGAGAAAAAGTGGAGCATAAGAGGAGAAAAAGTGGAGAAAAAAGTGAAGAAAAAGTGGAGCATAAGAGGAGAAAAAGTGGAGAAAAAGTGGAGAAAAAGTGGAGCATAAGAGGAGAAAAAGTGGAGAAAAAAGTGGAGAAAAAGTGGAGAAAAAGTGGAGAAAAAGTGGAGCATAAGAGGAGAAAAAGTGGAGAAAAAGTGGAGAAAAAGTGGAGAAAAAGTGGAGAAAAAGTGGAGCATAAGAGGAGAAAAAGTGGAGAAAAAAGTGGAGAAAACGTGGAGAAAAAGTGGAGAAAAAGTGGAGAAAAAGTGGAGCATAAGAGGAGAAAAAGTGGAGAAAAAGTGGAGAAAAAGTGGAGAAAAAGTGGAGCATAAGAGGAGAAAAAGTGGAGAAAAAAGTGGAGAAAAAGTGGAGAAAAAGTGGAGAAAAAGTGGAGCATAAGAGGAGAAAAAGTGGAGAAAAAGTGGAGAAAAAGTGGAGAAAAAGTGGAGAAAAAGTGGAGCATAAGAGGAGAAAAAGTGGAGAAAAAAGTGGAGAAAAAGTGGAGAAAAAGTGGAGCATAAGAGGAGAAAAAGTGGAGAAAAAAGTGGAGAAAACGTGGAGAAAAAGTGGAGAAAAAGTGGAGAAAAAGTGGAGCATAAGAGGAGAAAAAGTGGAGAAAAAGTGGAGAAAAAGTGGAGCATAAGAGGAGAAAAAGTGGAGAAAAAAGTGGAGAAAAAGTGGAGAAAAAGTGGAGAAAAAGTGGAGCATAAGTGGAGAAAAAGTGGAGAAAAAGTGGAGAAAAAGTGGAGAAAAAGTGGAGCATAAGAGGAGAAAAAGTGGAGAAAAAAGTGGAGAAAAAGTGGAGAAAAAGTGGAGAAAAAGTGGAGCATAAGAGGAGAAAAAGTGGAGAAAAAAGTGGAGAAAACGTGGAGAAAAAGTGGAGAAAAAGTGGAGAAAAAGTGGAGCATAAGAGGAGAAAAAGTGGAGAAAAAGTGGAGAAAAAGTGGAGAAAAAGTGGAGCATAAGAGGAGAAAAAGTGGAGAAAAAAGTGGAGAAAAAGTGGAGAAAAAGTGGAGAAAAAGTGGAGCATAAGAGGAGAAAAAGTGGAGAAAAAGTGGAGAAAAAGTGGAGAAAAAGTGGAGAAAAAGTGGAGCATAAGAGGAGAAAAAGTGGAGAAAAAAGTGGAGAAAACGTGGAGAAAAAGTGGAGAAAAAGTGGAGAAAAAGTGGAGCATAAGAGGAGAAAAAGTGGAGAAAAAGTGGAGAAAAAGTGGAGAAAAAGTGGAGCATAAGAGGAGAAAAAGTGGAGAAAAAAGTGGAGAAAACGTGGAGAAAAAGTGGAGAAAAAGTGGAGAAAAAGTGGAGCATAAGAGGAGAAAAAGTGGAGAAAAAGTGGAGAAAAAGTGGAGAAAAAGTGGAGCATAAGAGGAGAAAAAGTGGAGAAAAAAGTGGAGAAAACGTGGAGAAAAAGTGGAGAAAAAGTGGAGAAAAAGTGGAGCATAAGAGGAGAAAAAGTGGAGAAAAAGTGGAGAAAAAGTGGAGCATAAGAGGAGAAAAAGTGGAGAAAAAAGTGGAGAAAAAGTGGAGAAAAAGTGGAGAAAAAGTGGAGCATAAGTGGAGAAAAAGTGGAGAAAAAGTGGAGAAAAAGTGGAGAAAAAGTGGAGCATAAGAGGAGAAAAAGTGGAGAAAAAAGTGGAGAAAAAGTGGAGAAAAAGTGGAGCATAAGAGGAGAAAAAGTGGAGAAAAAAGTGGAGAAAACGTGGAGAAAAAGTGGAGAAAAAGTGGAGAAAAAGTGGAGCATAAGAGGAGAAAAAGTGGAGAAAAAGTGGAGAAAAAGTGGAGAAAAAGTGGAGCATAAGAGGAGAAAAAGTGGAGAAAAAAGTGGAGAAAAAGTGGAGAAAAAGTGGAGAAAAAGTGGAGCATAAGAGGAGAAAAAGTGGAGAAAAAGTGGAGAAAAAGTGGAGAAAAAGTGGAGAAAAAGTGGAGCATAAGAGGAGAAAAAGTGGAGAAAAAAGTGGAGAAAACGTGGAGAAAAAGTGGAGAAAAAGTGGAGAAAAAGTGGAGCATAAGAGGAGAAAAAGTGGAGAAAAAGTGGAGAAAAAGTGGAGAAAAAGTGGAGCATAAGAGGAGAAAAAGTGGAGAAAAAAGTGGAGAAAACGTGGAGAAAAAGTGGAGAAAAAGTGGAGAAAAAGTGGAGCATAAGAGGAGAAAAAGTGGAGAAAAAGTGGAGAAAAAGTGGAGCATAAGAGGAGAAAAAGTGGAGAAAAAAGTGGAGAAAAAGTGGAGAAAAAGTGGAGAAAAAGTGGAGCATAAGTGGAGAAAAAGTGGAGAAAAAGTGGAGAAAAAGTGGAGAAAAAGTGGAGCATAAGAGGAGAAAAAGTGGAGAAAAAAGTGGAGAAAAAGTGGAGAAAAAGTGGAGCATAAGAGGAGAAAAAGTGGAGAAAAAAGTGGAGAAAACGTGGAGAAAAAGTGGAGAAAAAGTGGAGAAAAAGTGGAGCATAAGAGGAGAAAAAGTGGAGAAAAAGTGGAGAAAAAGTGGAGCATAAGAGGAGAAAAAGTGGAGAAAAAAGTGGAGAAAAAGTGGAGAAAAAGTGGAGAAAAAGTGGAGCATAAGTGGAGAAAAAGTGGAGAAAAAGTGGAGAAAAAGTGGAGAAAAAGTGGAGCATAAGAGGAGAAAAAGTGGAGAAAAAAGTGGAGAGAACGTGGAGAAAAAGTGGAGAAAAAGTGGAGCATAAGAGGAGAAAAAGTGGAGAAAAAGTGGAGAAAAAGTGGAGCATAAGAGGAGAAAAAGTGGAGAAAAAAGTGGAGAGAACGTGGAGAAAAAGTGGAGAAAAAGTGGAGCATAAGAGGAGAAAAAGTGGAGAAAAAGTGGAGAAAAAGTGGAGCATAAGAGGAGAAAAAGTGGAGAAAAAAGTGGAGAAAAAGTGGAGAAAAAGTGGAGAAAAAGTGGAGCATAAGAGGAGAAAAAGTGGAGATTAAGAGGAGAAAAAGTGGAGAAAAAGTGGAGAAAAAGTGGAGAAAAAGTGGAGAAAAAGTGGAGAAAAAGTGGAGAAAAAGTGGAGAAAAAAATGGAGAAAAAGTGGAGAAAAAGTGGAGAGAAAGTGGAGAAAAAAATGGAGAAAAAGTGGAACACCCTTTGGTACCTTTCATGTGGCACTAAGGGGTGCTTAGCTTTGTATTTAGCCAAAAAAATGAAAAAAAAATGACATAGGGTTCCCCCTAGTTTTGTAGCCAGCTAGGGTAAAGCAGACGGCTGCAGCCTGCAGACCACAGCTGGCAACCTCACCTTGGCTGGTAATCCAAAACTGAGGGCACCCCACGCTGTTATTTTAAATTAAATAAATAATTAAAAAAAAAAACACGTAGGGGTCCCCCAAAATTGGATCACCAGCCAAGGTAAAGCAGACAGCTGGGGCCTGATATTCTCAGACTAGGGAGGTCCATGGTTATTGGAATCTCCCCAGCCTAAAAATAGCAGGCCGCAGCCGCCCCAGAAGTGGCGCATCCATTAGATGCGCCAATCCTGGTGCTTCGCCCCAGCTCATCCCGCGCCCTGGTGCGGTGGCAAACGGGGTAATATTTGGGGTTAATACCAGATGTGTAATGTCATCTGGCATCAAGCCCTGGGGTTGGTGAGGTCAGGCGTCTATCAGATACCCGACATCACCAACCCAGTCAGTAATAAAAAAAAATAGACGACAAACACATTTTTATTTGAAAAAACACTCCCCAAAACATTCCCTCTTTAACCAATTTATTAGATTGAAAAACAAATCCAGGTCTGGTGTAATCCAAGGGGTTGCCATGACGATCCACACTGTCCCAGTCAATGAAGAGCAGGATGTTCCCCATTGACTGGGAGAGCAGTGCAGTGACCTGAGCTAACATCAATGGGTCAGCCCAGGTCACTGCAGGGGGGTGACAAGTGCTGCTGTCAGCGAGGTACATTACCTGCGCTGATCTCCAGCACACTGACAGCACCTGTCACTGAGGTCAATGACCGGCGCCTTCACAGCAAGTATCGCGAGAGGTCCGTGACGTCACCGCTAGTCAGTCTCGGGTCGGAAGCGATAGGTGATGTGACAAGCGGCGGCCATGGAGGACAGTGACAGCGCTGAGGTCGGGATGGCGGGACTTCATCACCGCAGGTAAGCCGAGCGAGCGAGCGAGCGAGCGGGCGGGCGGGGGGGATGGGGGGGATGGGGGGGGGGGGATGTGTGTGTGTGTGTGTGTTTGTGTATGTATGTGTACATGCCGCGGGCAGGAGGGGGCGGAGCGAGCTGAGCGGGAAAGTGTGGGCTTCCTGCACGTAACTAAGATAAACATCGGGTTACTAACCAAAGCGCTTTGCTTGGATACCCGATGTTTATCTTGGTTACCAGCTTGTGGCAGGCTGCCAGCGATGGCTCCTGCACACTGTAGCTGTAAAAAGCCCTGCTTTTTGCTGCTAGAACCGTTCTCGAACGTATCTAGAACTATCGAGCTTTTGCAAAAAGCTCGAGTTCTAGTTCGATCTAGAACATGCCCCAAAATCACTCGAGCCGCGAACTGGAGAACCACGAACCACGAACCGCGCTCAACTCTACTCAAGGGTCAAAATAGCAAAGGGGCTCAGATATCAAATTAATAATCAGATTAAAAAAACACCTACTGAAAGACTAGCAATTAATTATGTCCATATCGATCACAGAAAACCTTTAATACCTACAAGGTTCATCAGGAGAGCCATGGAAAAATACCATTAAAGAGTAGAAATAGAAACCACCACATAGAGACTACCCTTACCCTAATTAAACTGACTTTCAGGGATAGCCCTACCTATCACGTGGGGGTCGGCGCCGTATGATAGAACGATGTGTGGGCGCCCCCACTCGGCCGACGTCTCACCCTCCTAACTGAGATCCCCCTAAAACACCACTAAATAAAGGGTGCAAAAGAGAGTTCCTCATTTAAACCATTAGGATGAAGTGTCTTCAACCAGAAAATCCATCTGGATTCCTGTTGTAAAAGTCTCTTGTCCCAGTCCCCTCCTCTAGGCGGAGGCTTGATGTGATCGATACCCTGAAATTTCAAAACAGTGGAATCTCCATTATGTACTTTATTGATGTGCCTCGCCAATGATGTATCATTATTAAGTCTAATGTCCCTCAAATGTTCTCCAATCCGTCGTCTCAATTCCCTGCGAGTTTTACCTACATACTCCATACTGCATATACAGGTCGCCTTATATATCACACCTCGTGTTCTACAATTAATAAACGACCGGATGTCATACTCATTCTTGGTTACTTGACTGTGGAATTTTTTCCCCACTGTGATGGAGTTACAGGCAATACATCCGTTACATCTATAACAACCCTTCAACGTTGGTATAGCCTCAAAGGGATTTTTTGGGTCGAGATAGCTGTGAACCAGCCGATCTTTCAGTGATCTCGCTCTCCTATACGTGATGGATGGCCTGTCTGTAAGAAAGTCTCCTATATCGCCATCCATTTTTAAAATGGGCCAATATTTTTCAAGGATGTTTCTTACATCTCCCGCTCCATTGTTGAAAGTTGTTATGAATCTCATCACATCCCTGCCCTCGTCCTTCACCGATTTTTTAGGGGGGTATAGAAGATCTGTTCTTTTGACCTTCTCTATGTCAGCAGCCGCTCTGCTTATCACTTGTCCTGGATATCCTCTTTCTAGGAATCTTTTCTCTAGATCTTTAGACACTGGGGCTCCCCATCACTGTGCCCCTGAGCTGGTGGAAGGTGTGGCCATCAAAGGAAAAAATATTGTGTGTCAGGCAAAACTTGAAGATATCCAGGACAAAACCAGTGTGTTCTTCACACTGTATTCCCCTGCCTTTCAAAAAATATTGGGCCGCCGACAGTCCCAAGTCATGGCGTATGGATGAGTACAAAGATTCAACATTAATACCCACAAGGAGCGTTTCTTCCTCAAATGTAAGTCCTTCCACTTTTCTCAGCAGGTCAGTTGTATCCGACAGATAAGAGTCCAAGCCTAAAACAAATGGCTTGAGGATGTTATCCAGATAGACACCAAGATTCTGTGTCAGATTATCGACCCCAGAAATTATAGGTCTACCTTTCAGGGGGTTAATCCCTTTATGCAGTTTGGGCAAACTGTAGAAAGTGGCCATCACTGGGTGCCTTGGAAGGAGGAAGTCAAACTCAGACTTACTGATCAATTCCTTCTCCAAGGCAGCCAAGAGAATCAATCTTAAATCCTTCCAATACTGCTGTGATGGATTGGACTTCAGTTTCACATAACTATTTTTGTCCCCTAGGATGTTATAACACATTTCAAGATATTTTTCCCGATCCATCACAACAGTATTCCCCCCTTTGTCAGATTGCTTAATAATTATGTCAGTCGCCTTTCCCAATGTGTTAAGGCTCACCATCTCTTCCTTAGTAAGATTAAATTTAATCTTATGGTTGGGTTTCAACCCTTCCAACTCCTGAGAAACAAGGTTACAAAAGACATCAATTGCACTGAGATCATTTTGGATTGGTGGCATTTTGGTACTCCTCAGTTTGAGATCTGTGAAGGGACCCTGACCCGTTGATTCAGGTCCCATCACATCCAAACTGTATAGGAGTCAGACATCTTCCAGGATGTCATCCTGAATACCTAGATCAGTGCATATCTTTTTGTTATCCCTAATGAAGTATTTCTTCCACTTCAGTTTTCTAATGAAGAGATTGAGGTCCTTAACACTTTCAAAGCCATTGTAATCTGTCGTAGGCACAAATGAGAGACCCTTGCTAAGCACACTTAATTCAGTAGTGGTAAGTACCCTATTAGAGAGGTTAACTACTTGTTGGTATCTGGAGGATTCTAATAACCTCCCCGGTTTGTTCGATTTCTGAGGAAATATTCCCTTGGCTCTAAAAAATGGCCACTCTGATAAGGTTGATTAAACCTGCCCCTACCATTCCCAAAGTTCTTTTTCCTTCTACCTCTTGCTCCTATATTTCTTCCTTCGGAGTCAGATACATCAGTATCCGTTGTAGAACACTCGGTCTCACTGGGTTTCATAAAACGTGGCGGGGCAAAGTTATATATTTTATTTTCCCTAAAATCTTGCAGATCTCTATTATAGAATTTATGTTTTTTATCCTTCAAATGATACTGATATTTTTCAATTGTGTTCTGCAGAACTTTTTCTTTACCTGAAAATTCCGATTCTTTTGAAAAAGTATTAGTCATTTCTATCTGTTCTTTGAGTGCTATCTCTAGATCTGCAAGATTCTTTTTCTCTTCATCTAAGAGCAAGGCCATCAATCTAAGAGAACTCTCAGTGGCTTCTTTCTCCCATTTTGCAGCCAGTTCCTGGCTTCTATACCAGTAGCCCGGCTGAAGGGAGATCCTCAAATGCCTAGGAACAATCTTGTCACGAAGATAAACCTCCAGAGACTGTACTTCCCACCAAGAAGCTATCCTGTTTTTATAAATTTTAGTTAGTTCACGGAAAGCCCCATTGAGGGTAGGAGTGTATTTTTTCTGTACGAAAGTTTTCTCTGAGAAAACGTCCTTTGCTTCATTTGCCCAGGAGCCTATATCAATACCTGTACTCAGGAAGCCCGCCATACCAAGTCAATATATATATAAATAGCCACTGGGTTAAATTCACAAGTTATCAAATCAGAACAGCAATATTATGCATCAGGGTCACCATATGCGAATTTTTTTTTTTTAAATTTAACTTTTAATTAATTCATTCATAAAAATGAGGATAATCCTCACTAATAAAAGGACAAACAATACAAATAAGGTTTGGCCCCTCCTACTTTTTCAAGGTTTCAATGCAAACCATAAATAAGCTAGTACTGCTATACAAGGTGGAACTTATCTCACCCATAAACCAGGTGCCAGTTTCAGAAAAGTCCACTGATAAATAAAGAAATGGATTTATCTCACCAAATTTTTATATACCATATATTAGATTCATCCTCCGCCAGGAGGTTGCCTGAACCCATTTGAATCTAATATGTGGTATATAAGAATTTGGTGAGATAAATCCATTTCTTTATTTATCAGTGGACTTTTCTGAAACTGGCACCTGGTTTATGGGTGAGATAAGTTCCACCTTGTATAGCGTTAAATTTTAAAAAAAAATGTTTGCATATGGTGACCCTGAAGCATAATATCAGGAAAAAATGCATCATGAAATTTTCATGCATTTTTTCCTGAGTGCGACGATACCTCATATGTGGTGGAAAGTAATTGTTTGGGCGCATGGCGGGGCTCAGAAAAGAAGGAGTGCCATTTGACAGCAAAATTAGTTGGAATCATTAGCTGACGTAATGTTGCATTTGGAGACCCCCTGAGGTGCCTAAACAATGGAGCTCCCCACTATTGGCTCGTATGTGTCTGAGGAAGGGTTCTAAAGTCAGGATGAATATCAATGGGGATAACGGGCACCCCTGGCGGGTGCTGTTTGAGATATTAAATGAGTCCGAGAGGATCCCATTCACCCGTACCCTAGCTGAAGGGGCCGAGTAGAGATATAATATCCATATCAACATTCCGTTCCCCAACCCCAGACTCCTGAGCGTGGCCTCCATAAATGTCCAGTCCACTCTGTCAAATGCCTTTTCGGCGTCGGTCAAGAGCAGCATGGACGGAATGCCCCTTAATTTAGCCTTATACATTAGGTTGATGGCCTTGATGGTGTTATCGCGTGCCTCGCGCCCCGCCATGAACCCTCCTTGGTCTGGATGGATAATCTTTGGGAGCAAAGGTGCCAATCTGCTTGCAAGAATTTTTGCAAAGAGTTTAGTGTCAACGTTTAAAAGTGAAATTGGGCAAAAGCTACCACACTGTGTCGGGTCCTTTCCCACCTTATGTATTACAGTAATATGTGCCCTTAGAGAGTCCACGTTGGGAGTAAAGTTCGCCTGAGCTCTGGAGTTAAAGGCCAGCAGAAGGTGTGGAGTCACCTTGTCTCTGAGTTTTTTATAATATGTGAGGGCCAGTCCATCAGGGCCCAGTGCCTTGCCTGACTTAGAGGATGCTATAGCATCCCACAGCTCTTGGTTTGAAATTGGAAGCTCCAACGCTGCCACCTCCGCTTCCGTTAGCTGCGGAATTTTTGCCTTTCTAATATAATCTACAATTTTGTTATTATTATTTTTTATTTATAGAGCACCATTGATTCCATGGTGCTGTACATGAGAAGGGGGTTACATACAGAACACATATACAAGTTACAATAGACAGACTAGTACAGAGGGAAGAGGGCCCTGCCCTTGCAGGCTTACATTCTAAAGGATTTTGGGAAGGAGACATTAGGTGGCGTGGGGGTCACAGCATTAGTGGACTTTGGAGGAATGCTTGCATCTAAATTATAGAGGGCCGCATAGAATTTTTTAAAAGTTTCCGCAATTTCCAGGGATGAATGTAACATGGTGTTTTGAGGGGGTAAAGAGGCGATTTTAGAGACGAAGGTCGACGCTTGTTGCTGTCTAAGGGCTCTTGCTAATGTCTTACTGCATTTATTTCTGTATTCATAGAAATGTCGACGACAACGAGCCAAAACCCCCTTCGCCTTAGAGTTAAGCATTTTCCGTAAATCATCCCGGACTTTAAAGAGTGCTCCGCCCCAATTCAGTTGAGGGTAATTGTTTGTGTCGGGTCTCTAAGTCTTTCAGCCGCGCCAGAAGCCTAGATATCTCTAGTTCCCTTTCCCTCTTCAGTCTTGCCCCCTGTTGAATAAATATGCCTCTAATGACACACTAAGGCGGGCTTTGCACACTACAACATCGCAGGTGCGATATTGGTGGGGTCAAATCAAAAGTAACGCACATCCGGCGTCACAGTCGATATCGTAGTGTGTAAATCCTTTTTGATACGATTAACGAGTGCAAATGCGTCGTTATTGTATCATCGGTGTAGGGTCCGACATTTCCATTATTTGGCAGCAACGACAGGTACGATGTTGTTCCTCATTCCTGCGGCAGCACACATCGCTTTGTGAGAAGCCGCAGGAGCGAGGAACATCTCCTACCTGCATCACCGCGTCTCACGCCGGCTCTGCGGAAGGAAGGAGGGGAGCAGGATGTTTACATCCTGCTCATCTCCGCTCCTCCGCTTCTATTGGTCGCCTGCCGTGTGACGTCGTTGTGACGCCGCATGACCCGCCCCCTTAGGAAAGAGGCAGTTCGCCGGCCAGAGCGACGTCGCAGGGCAGGTGAGTGCATGTGAAGCTGCCGTAGCGATAATGTTCACTACGGCAGCAATCACAAGATATCGCACCTGCGACGGGGGCGGGGACTATCGCTGCAGCGTCGGTAACACATTGTTACCGATGTCGCAGTGTGCAAAGCCCGCCTTATGGGAAGCTCATGTTGTTGATGATGATGATTGCATCTGACTAAAACAAGGTTGGGAGCAGGGGGCATCATCGCCTGCTGCCTAGACCGCAGTTTGTGAAGCATGCAGCACCGTGGAAGTGGCAGTTGTTTCACTCTGTAACTCAGGCTTTATTCCACCAGCTAACACCGAGGATTTAAAAAAAATCAGTTTCCCTAGGGGGGAATAGTTCAAACACCATGTAGCACAGCATCAGAAGGTAGTCCCAATAGCTCTCAACAGCTTTTTTTGAAAAATTAGTAGGATAAGCAACAGGGCATAACATGCCAAGGAGTTTAATACATTCAGTTCCCCTAGGGTGTAATGGTTCAGACACCATGGAGCACAGCATCACAACACCGAGGATTTAAAAAAATTGAGTTTCCCCAAGGGATAATGGTTTAGACACCATGGAGCACTGCATCAGTAGGTACTCCCAATAGCTCTCAACAGCTTTTTTTAAAAAAATTGGTAGGATAAGCAACAGGGCATAACATGCCAAGGAGTTTAATAAATTCAGTTCCCCCAGGGAATAAATGGTTCAGACACCATGGAGCACAGCATCACAAGGTACTCCCAACAGCTTATTTTAAAAAATTGGTAGGATAAACAACAGGGCATAACATGCTGAGGAGCTAAAAAAAATTCTAATTTTGCAAGGGGCCATGTGTAACACACCGTGGAGCACAGCATTAATAAAGAACACAAATAGAGACTACCTGACCAATTCTTCTAGACAGTGTAGCCTCGACAGTGCTTGTGCCAGTGCATAATGTACAGATGCTTGAAAAATATTGCCCTGGGTGATTGGGCCAAACAATTACATCGCAGCAGCATAACAAGTTAGATTAGTCATGCGGTGTCATTAGATGATAGAAGACAAAATAGTCTTGAATGAGAAACAACGGAACTTACTTGAACTTAAGAAATCCAAATTTTGGGGCTAGACTTATTATTGGGTCTTGTTAAGAGGCGACCTGAGATCCTCTGGGGCAATCCATATATGGTCTATTTTGATCATCGTCAAACTGTCTGCACTTTCCGTGTATAGTCGTGTGCGACTATCTGTTATTATTGACCCCGCTGAGCTGAAAACATGCTCAGACAACACACTCGCAGCAGGGCAAGCTAGCACTTCCAAAGCGTATAAGGCCAAGTGTTGAGCTTGGAAACCCAATAGTTTAAGGGAACAGTAGACTCTGAAACATGCTGATACGGTCACCTACAGAGTCCCTCACCATCTTACTTAACTGTTCCCTCCTTGTCATAGTTCCCCCAACCGTTATCTGATTCGCAGTTGACGGTTTGTGGAAAATGGACCAGTTTTGGCATATTAGTCCCCCGCCTGTGTTGCTCCTACTATGCGTAGCCCTCTCTTGTAATCCTGTTGCGTGAGATGACACGCTACCTCTGATGCCAGTATGATCTGAGGGCAATCGTTTCATCAACTGCTCCACTACAGCCGTCTTGAATATTTCTGTAGTACAATCCTTATTTGCCTCGACAAGTAGCGAAGCAAATTTCTTTGTAGCGTGGGTCAAGGAAGGTACATAATTTGTTGTCTGCCAAAATGTGGACTAGCCGACAGTCATGAGAAAGGCAGTGTGACATGAACTGTGCCATGTGTCCCAGATTCCGAATTGGAAACCTTTGTGTGTCACTGCTAAGAATACATTCTGTCTCCCTAAACCTCGTCTCCTAATCAGTCTCTCTCTCCTCCTCCTCAGGCCATCCATGCTGGACAGCCCTGAAGCTTGGGTTATCAATCCCTTGGTTACCAACTTCCAAGCATTTCTGTTCTTCATCATCCTCCTCATCCTCATGATGTTGTGCGGATTACTAGCAACCATTGTGAAGTCTGGATCCACAGACAACTCGGATACATGAACACTTTGGTCAGTCAGACCATCCAGAGAGCGTTTCAATTAATAAATCAGTGGAATGGTAATGCTGATAACAGCATCCTCACTGCTCACAATGTTGGTACAGTAATCCAAATTCTCCAAGACCTGACAAATGTCTGCAATTCACACCCACTCGGCAGTACTTATATCTGGCAGCTGAGTCTGAAGGGCATGTTCCAGCTGGAATTGGGATACTGCCCTCTGCTGCTCATGGATCCTGGCCAACATATGATACGTTGAATTCCATCTCGTAGGGATGTCACATATTAGTCTGTGACGAGGCAAGTGTAAGCGCTGCTGCAGCACTGCTAGGCCAGCAAAAGAGGGAGATGACTTGCAGAAATGTGCGCTAATACCTCGTACTTTGGTAAGTAGGTCTGGTATCCCAGGGTATTTCTTCAGAGACTGCTGAACTACTAAATTTACAATGTGGGCCATACAAGGAACGTGTACAAACTTTCCAAGCTTTAAAGCCTCCACCAGATTATGACCATTATCGCACACTACCATCCCTGGATGGAGGTCCAACGGCTCAAGCCACTCATCTGTCTGCTCAGTTATTGCTTTCAAAAGCTCAGGTGCCATGTGCGATTTGTCACCGATACAGATGAGTTTCTGTAGAGCGTGTTGCTGCTTAGCCGAGGCAGTGCTGCAGAGATCCCAGCTGGGGAATGATGTCGACGGTTGGATATCGGTGGATGTTGAGGAGGATGCACAGGAGCTAGATGAAGAGTAGTAGGAGGAGGGATTTGTTGCTGTGTAGGAGGCTACTGAAACTGTGATTGAAGAGGGCTCCACTATTCTGGGTGTGGGAACTATATGGGATGTTGCCTGCTCAGAATCTGTACCAGCCGCCACCAGGTTCACCCAGTGTGCCGTCAGTGAGATGTAGCATCCCTGTCCACTTCCGCTTGTCCACGTGTCTGTGGTTAAGTGGACCTTCACTGTTATGGCGTTGGTGAGAGCCCGTTTTATGTATACAGACACGTGATTGTGGAGCGCAGGGACAGCACAATGAGAAAAATAGTGGCGGCTAGGCACAGAGTACTGATGTTCTAACACCGCCAAAAGGTCGCGGAAAGCCTCTGTTCCCATAAGTCGATATGGCAACATCTCAAGGGCTATCAATCGTGCAATGTGTGTAGTTATGGTTTCTGCCCTTGGGTGTGTATTGGGCTATTTTCGCTTCTTTTCAAAGGTCTGTGGTATGGAGAACTGAACGGAACGCTGGGACACCGAAGCGGATGTGGTCGTTGATGATTGAGTTTGGCCAACATCAGGTTGGGAGAAGGAGGCAACAGCGCCACCTTCTTGCACACCAGTTTGGGAAGCAGGCAGCCCAGGGGAAGTGGCAGAGTTTTGAGTCTGGAAATCATGTTTTTCTCCTAGCGCTGTCAACCACCTAGTGGTGTGCTTGGCTAACATATGGTTTCTCATGCTGGAGGTGCCCAAGCTGGAAGCATTTCTGCCTCTGCTAAGCTTGGTCTGACAGATTTGACAAATGGCAACTGTTTGGTCCAAAGCACTATTGGAAAAAAACTCCCACACAATCACACCACGGACCCTTGGACTCTGAGATAACTGAGGTGGTGCAGGGACCCTAGGAGATGCCACAGGTGGTGGTGTCATGTGCACAGTTGATTGACTTCTGGCAGTGGTCGAAACCCTATATCTTGCTGCCTTTTTGCGGACTATGGGCACATGCTCCTCTGTACTGCTGCTCTCGCAATCCATGCCACCCGTCCATGTTCGATCAGTCACCTCATCATCGACGTGGTCGTCTTCAAATTCTTGAAGGTCAACATCTTCAGGAATGGAGGTTTCAGGCTGACCTGAGGGCAAATGTGTTTCATCATCCTCCAACACTTCCATCTGATTGCCCAGCATGTCACAGCCAACAACATGGCTTTCTTCTGGCCTTGGGTGCTCAAAGATCTGTGCATCACTGTACACCACAACCTCACCTGCGTTGGTGGTCTTGTGCGGTGAGGGGCAAGAAAGGTCAAAGTGTCCCGTAAACAGATCCTCAGAGTAACCTGCTTTCGTGTCATATGTTTCCTTAGAATACTGATGTTGTGAGAAAGGAGGACCAGGCTGAGGATTCGATGGGCCAGCCTCTGCACTACTCAAGTCTGTCTATGTCAACCATTGGGATTTGCTACTCAATAAGTAACTGCAGCCATTTTCAGCTAGCCAATTCGTTACCTGTTCGCACTGTTCAGGGCGCAAGAGTGCTTTCCCACGTGGACAAGAAAATTGTGATAGGAAGCCAAAAGGTAGATAAAGCAGGAACCTTTTTCTTTGGCTCGATCACACTGCTTGGGCGACCACCACTGTCACTACCACCTTGTCCACTGCCCTTACCCCCTCTTTTTCCCATTTTTTTGGATTAATTATTTGAAGGTGAATACTGTAACGTGATCTTTTCTACAGGCAGTGGAACAACACTTATGCCGGGTTGTTAAACTTGTGTTAATAGTTTCTCACGATAGCCATTTCTGTAAGTCTAAAAACCAAAAGGTACCTTTATTGGACAAATTACCACTTGGAGGAGTCGACAAAGATGTGAATCTCTTCAGCCCCAAAAGAAAACAGGGTTTGACAACACTTTTATTTTAGTATTGGTTTTTGGCACTCAGACTGTGTTTTAGTAAGAGCAGGACAGTATGTAGGTTCTGTAGGATAGGAAGACGCCACCACCAGGATGCCAGTTTGGTGTTATGAAGGTATATTGCTTCAGGCAGAAGTAGTGCCACTGACACCAAGTATTAATAAAAATTGGGTAACACTGAGACTGTGTGTTAGTTGCAGCAGGCCACTATTTAGGTTCTGTAAGATATGAAGCCCCCAAAATTACACTAGGTTGCTGAAAGGAAGGTACTGGCCTTGAGGCAGAAGTAGTGCCACTGACACCAAGTATTAATGTTGAGGATGGGATACAAGTGATCCCTCGACCTGATCGTTGTTCCGAATTAAAATGTCGTTTGTGCACGGCGAAAAAGAATGATAATTAATTGGAAATCAATTAAAACTCTTCCTCTCACGACCAAGGCTGAGGCAAGACTGAAAATCTTTATTCTCGGACAATTAGACCACGAAGTGAAAGGGGTGTAAACAAAAGCTTTAGTCCAATCAGGTATCGTAGGTCAGGGCTTCATGACGTAGAGAGATCTGCATATCCCCCTTGGATTGGTCAATCCAGGCTTCAGGAATTTTCCTTTGTCCATGTCTTGGGTGGAGAACAGGAAATGGTGGCCATCTTCAAGCTATACATATATATATAAATTCTAGTATATACTGAGTTTAAGGAAAATACACTGAATATGCAATATACTTATATAAACGTATTAGTAAAAGAATAAAAGAGAACAAAGACATGCATAGATATGTGTGTTAGTTTACATCTTACTAAACTATATACCTGAGTCTATGAAATGGCTGAATTAAGTTTTTTTGGATACTCAATTCTTTATCCTCAACAGTCCCCCCTAAAGACTTACTTCTGCCATTTCTGAATTCTAAGGGTACTGTGTTCCCTTAGGAAGAGAGGTAGAAAGACTTATCGGAAAACCTGCCTAACTGAACATTGAGGCATGGGTGGAAAGGGGAAGTGGTTTTTTTCACCGGTTTGAGACCAAGGACTCCTAGGCGAGTCCTCACCCTTTGTAGTTGGACTTTCCCATGTCCCAAGGTTCTCTAAGTCCTCTCTTCTAACAGTTTATTCTAGCAGAATCGTTTTGTAACTGGGGGAGAGGGTCGTGTTGGTCTTTATGGGCATGTCGTCTGTCATATCTAGGTCTTCTGTTTCGAGTAAAGGAAAGGTCCCTCCTAATGTGACTTCAGCTGTTTTGGAAAATATTTTCTTCAAACACGGAATTACACAAACCAGAATGGCTAGTAATATAACTAATACTATACTTAAGGCGGTCCCTATCTGGATCAACCAGCCTTTAAAAGAACTCGTCCATCCAAAATAATCTCCCCAAGGGTCGGTCACTCCTGAATTTTTCTTTAATTCTTCAGACAGTGTAGTAAGTTTCTTTATAGCTAAGGTGACCTTCCCATCCACTCCAGTGTTATCTGGTATATATGTGCAACAAACATCCCCCACCATTTTACAGACTCCACCTTTCTCTGCAAGGATCATATCTAAAGCCATTCTGTTTTGATAAGCCATGATGGAAGTCGGATCTAGTTGTTCTGCCAGTCCCTGTAAGGCGTCACGTGTATAATTAACAAAACGTTGCTGATTATAGTAGATGTAGTTAATCCAGTCTACATTTTTATTTACAGTAATTATGGGGATAATGGATTCGAACCCCGCCCTGACTTGGTCTCTAGCCTTATATTCGTCAGGGACCCCCCTAGGCACTCCAATAGCATCAATGTAAACATGTGGGTCAAAAGAGCCTTTAGGTGTATTTCTACTGGTACGGTCATCATCTGCACCCCGTCGAGTCCGTAAGTTGATTTTGATGTGTGCTATAAAGTCATTTTCTTTGACAGTGTGGTCAGCGGGGGCTATGTGTATAGGCATAAGTGCCTTAGCTAAAGTGCATTCTCCCGTCCAATTTCCTTCTACTCGTGATCGAATTTTCATATCCCCACAAATCCAAAACACATCTGCCACGGACTGTACCTGGTTAATTAAGTGATCACGGGTGAGATTGCTATAGGATCCACAGAACCCATCTCGAAATCTACCCATATCTCTCCCTTGACCACTCACATTATAACAGGTATAGTTGCCAGGGTATATAGTAATGCCTTTCCCAGGGGAGAAGGCCTTAGCTACTATCGGGTATCTCTTTTTCCATTCTTCACATGCATTACCCTCAGTCATATTTGTAAACAGACTAACAAGACATAATTCAGCTTCGTAATCTAAATTTAGTGGGACAGTTCCTAAATGAGGTCTGGCTCCTGCACATACATAACAGTCTGACCTGTTGGCTTGGTGTACTGTATATTTCATCCATTCTAACCACAGGTTGGTGTCTGTATAACCCTGTTCAACTGCATATACATCTTCCATGGTGGGATTAGCTATGGCTACCATACTGTGAAAGGTCTGAATATGTGTAAGCATTCGAAATACTGGTAGAACTTTTGTCATCTGTGATAACCTAAATTTTCCCAACTGCATACAACCATTGTGTCCACCCTTTATATGTGTACCCAGAAGGTATATACCTTCATCCTGTGATTGGGGGTGTTCTATGTTGAGAACTAAAGGGTTACACTGGTTATTCGTAGTACATGTTCTAGTGGCTGGTGCACGGGAGAGTGTCATCCTGGTAAGTAAAGATCTGCCCTTCTCATCCCGTTTATTTAAGGCTACACTTGGTTTGTATCCCCAATTTTCACCAGTATTCCACCCAACAGCCTTCCATGAGCTACATGTGTCTCCATATCCTCCTCCTGTAACACATATGTACTGTTGCCCCTGTCTCAGGTGTGCCTGACATCCCATTTGGGGGGCCCGTCCTAGTTGACATTTCATGATATCACAGTAATCAAATGTAAAAGTGACAACTTGTGTCGAACTATTGTACCAAAACGTAACCACATCATTTGTTTTAGTAACAGTGGCCTGAGACCACACAGATTTTGTGCAAAGGATAAGTATAAGCAGGACACTCAGTGCAGCTCTGGTGGATCGACCCTTCTGCAATGCGAGGCGTGGATCCATGTTGTCCTGCCTTCAAGTTTCACGGAGGTAGGAGTCACCAGGATTATCTGGAACGGGCCTTCGTATCTGGGCTCCAGACAATTCTTCCTGACGTGTTTTTTAACCACCACCCACTCTCCTGGTTTCAATGTGTGGGTGGCTAGATCTGTGTCAGGATCTGGAAGAGAAGAGAAAACTGCTGCATGTGTTTTAGTTAACTCTCGACTTAGTTCAATAACAAACTGCACAACTGAGTCATGGTGGTCAGACAAATTTTGAGGGAAATAGGACCCTAATCTGGGGACGGAACCAAAAAGTATTTCAAAGGGGGTTAGGCCATGTTTTGCAACAGGGGTGTTTCTGACATGGTACAGGACTATAGGGAGAAGTTCTGTCCAGGGCAGTGCACTGTCTTGTGAGGCCTTGAGCAGTTTGGTTTTCAGAGTTGAGTTCATCCTTTCCACTTTCCCACTGCTCTGTGGATGATACGGAGTATGCAGTCCGAGACTTGCTCCAAGCATATTCCACAGTTCTTGGTAAATGTTAGCTGTGAAGGCTGGTCCTTGATCGCTTTCGATGACTTCTGGCATTCCAAACCTGCACACGGTTTCCGTGATGAGCCGTTTAGCTGTGACTCTTGCAGTCATGTTGACTACCGGGTAGGCCTCGGGCCAACTGGAAAAGATGTCGACAACTACCAAAACATACTCGTTCTTCCCCACTTTGGGTAGTTGGATGTGATCCACTTGTATCCTTTGAAATGGATAAAGAGGCTTCGCCAGATGTTTTTGTGGTGTCTTCTCTGTTCGTGCAGGATTACATGTTATGCAAGTCTGGCAGCTTCTGGTGTACGCGGATATTGCTGAGGAAATTCCTGGTGCGTAGTAGAACTTCTGGATGAGTGCCAACATTTGATTCTTCCCTCTGTGCGTACAACCATGGGCCCATGCTACTACTGCAGGGAACATTCTTCTTGGTAGACAGACTCGACCCTCAAGCTTCCATAGTTTCCAATCCACTTTGGCTCCCATCTTCTTCCATTCTTGTCTTTCATCATATTGAGCATGGATCTGTTCCGATATGAGTTTATCATATGGAGTCCTCCCCACTTTATTGCCTGAGTCTTCTGGCTGTGTAGTCTTCCCCGTCCTGGTTATTACCATAAGTAGAATATCCGCCAATTCTTCCGGTTTCTCTCGTGCTGCCGTCTTCGCTAGTTCATCAGCATAATGATTGCCAAGTGCTTCTGGGCTGTCCAGCCGTCCATGCGCTCTGACCTTCATGACAGCTATTTCTCTGGGCATCTGAACTGCCTGCAACAGTCTCTGGACAAGTACCGCATTCTTCACTGGAGTTCCAGTTGAGTTAATGAGTCCTCTGTGCAACCATAGCAGTCCAAAATCGTGTACAACCCCAAAGGCATACCTGCTGTCAGTATAGATGTTGACTCTTTTCCCTTCTGCCGCTTCACATGCCTTGATGAGAGCTACCAATTCTGCTTCTTGTGCTGACATGTGGGATGGTATGGCTCCCGATGTAATTGGCTGATCCAGAGTGGTCACAGCAAATCCCGTGTAGAACTTGCCGCCATCCCCGTACCGAGAACCATCTGTCCACAAAGTAAGATCTGCATCCGGCAAAGGTGTTTCAGATACTTGACAAGGTGTAGTTGTTTCCTTTTCCATCTCCTTTAAGCAATCATGGCTGCAAACAGGGACATCAACCATGTTGCAGGAGCTGCAGCGTTCATGGGCTTCATGCTGACATATGGGGTAGTCCCCCCTAGAAAGCGGAAGAAGAGTGGCGGGATTCAAGGTGGTACATCGCTGTAGAGTAACGTTGTCAGGAAGTAGTAGGGAGCACTGAAGACGAAGGTGACGTTGGGCGGACAGGTGTCTTGGTTGAGTCTGGTCAAGAATCGCCTTCAAATCATGGGGTGCTTGAACCACCGTGGGGTGGCCAAGGGTAATGTCGGCCGTTTTGTCAAGAAGAAGATGTGCAGCATGGACCGCACGAAGACAGGTGGGCGAGGCCCTTGCCACAGGGTCAAGTCTGCAAGAGTAGTATCCAACTGGGCGTTTTCTGGAGCCATGGTCTTGTGTTAACACTCCAGAGGCATGGCCATCGATCTCATGAAGAAAAAGAGTAAATGGCAAAGCATAGTTCGGAAGGCCCAATGCTGGGGCTGTTAAGATGGCGTCTTTGAGTTTCTCGAAAGCCCAATTTCGTTTGTCATAATCCTCAGGAGAGTCGTCGTATGTGATATGATTGGTCTTGACAGCATCGTACAACGGTTGCATGATCCTGGAAGCGTCTGGTATCCATTGTCTGCAATAAGTGATGAGGCCTAAGAAGGCTTGCAGTTGTTTGATATTCCTGGGAAAAGATAAAGCATCAATGGCCTCTTTCCTGTCCTCCGTAAGATGCTTACAGCCTGGTGAAATACAATGACCAAGGAATACGACTTTGGGTTGGCACCACTGAACCTTTGCCTTAGAGACCTTACAATTTTGGGCTGCAAGGAACTGGAGCAAAGATACGGAGAAGTCGTAGCAGTCTTGTTCACTCCCAGCACAGAGGAGTAGATCGTCCACATACTGTAAAAGAGCCACTTCTGGATGCTCTTGCTGCCATGGTGAGAGAATGATAGACATTGCTTGAGTGAACTGATTGGGACTGTTTTGTGCTCCTTGTGGAATGACTGTCCATGTATACTGGCCTCTTTGGAAGGTGAAAGCGAACAGATATTGACAGTCCGGATGTAGAGGTACACTGAAGAAAGCGTTGGCGAGATCAATGACAGTGAAAACGGTCGCTGAGGGTGGGATCTGTCCAAGAAGAGTATGTGGATTAGGTACCACTGGGGTTTCCAACAGAGTAGCAGCATTGACGGCCCTCAAATCTTGCACTAACCGAAACTTAGGAGCTTCTCCTTTAGATGTCTTCTTTTTGACAGGAAACAATGGCGTATTGCATGGCGAAACACAGCGAATGAGGGCCCCGTTTTCAAGGAGAGCTGATATTTGCAGTTTGAGTGATTCTTCCTGGATGGATTTCAGAGGATATTGCGGCACTCGAGGTAGCTGGGCCCCAGGTTTAAGACGCACCATAACGGGAGGTACTTGCAGACGGCCAACATCTTCGGGACCCGTTGACCATAGAGACTGTGGTATAAGAGCTATAACACTGTCAGGTATTCCATACAAGGGATCGTCTCGATACAAGAGCATCATAGGCAATGCTGAGACAATACACACGTCTTCAATTCCCTCCGGTGTATTGGGATTGTAGAAAGTTACCGTCATGCCATCGGAGTCGAAATTGATGTTGGCTCGGAAACGGTGTAAGAGGTCGGCACCCAGAAGATTAATGGGACAGGTAGGCGACACCAGGAGTCTGGTCAAAACTTCAGGGAAAGGACCGATTGGGACCGGCACTGTAAGTTGGTTTTTAGTTGGTGTGCCATCTACACCAACACAAGTAAAAGTGTCTGAAGTAAGAGGAACTGACAATGGTAAGTCTTGTTGTCTAATAACAGTTTTGGCCGCACCTGTGTCCACCATGAATTTGATTGGGTTCTCATCTACCAGTAGGGTGACTGCAGAGCAAGGAGAAAAGGCACTTGTGGTAGAAGCCATGGTAGGTTCAGGCGTGCCTGACCATCATTGTGGCTGTTGTTGGGCCTGGTTCTGGACAACTTGTTGAGATTCCAGATATGGTCTCCTTAGTTGTCTTTTATCATTGTCCCGAGAGTAATACCTATTAGGTGGCACTCGACAATCCCGTTTGATATGTCCTTCTCTTCCGCACCTGAAGCAAGGGCCTTTGACTCCTCTCTGGTCAGGGTAGTTTTGAAATTGTGGTGAAGGTTCAGCTGTAGTCTGATGGATGGCAGGAGGGTATACTTGCATAGGAAATGGTGATACATTAGACATAACGTATTGAGGGTTCTCAGAGTCCTCTTCCGCCAGGACAACCATCGCCTTCTTGGAGGGTTTCATATTCTTCTGGAAGCTTTTTGCAATAATAATAGCATCTGTCATGGCAGCATTTTCAATCTCCGGGCGAGTCTTCATTATATTGTTCCTAAGCTCCTCCCTCAGACCAGCGACAAAGGCTTGTGACAAAAGCTGAGCCTGTGGTTTAATCTGTTGTGAGAATCCGAGGTCTGCGAACATCTGGGTGAGTCTGGAAGCGTATTTTTCAACTGACTCTGCTTGATCTTGAGTTACATCCTTAAGGCTGGTGGCTTGATCAGATAAACGATCTTGTGCCCAGGATTTCAACTGTTCACAAAAAGTGACACCGGATTGCCAGGTTTCTTCAGAAGACAGGCGAGAATCATTCAGGGCCCCTTCCATGACTGGCCAATAAGAGTCTCCTGCTTTAATTTGGGCCAATGACATTAAATCTTGCCAGGTAGCTGCGTACATCTTCTGGATCTGTACGATACGGCGGTAAAATGGCATAGGTTGGGCCTCTGGGTCTGGCAGTGTGGAGACTAAGGTTGCTGCCTGTCCAGGAGTAAACTTTATGTACATCAAGGGTTCTGAGTCGTCCTTATCAAGTACGGCTTTCTGTGTCCGGACTGGTACTTGATCATCACTTGCATCTTCAACCATAATAGGTAGTTTCCTGGAGATGATAGTGGGTTTGGATGGGCGAACATATCCTTGGAGGGCATCCTGGAGTGCCTTAACAGTCGCTTCCAAACTTCCGACTAGACAAATTTCTTGCAAATTCAACATCTGGCCATGGATTAGGGGCATTATGGTTTTAACAATCTCGTTTGCACAAGCTCGGATAGGGAATCCGAAAATTCCAGCCGAAATGGCGGGCAAGGCTATTGACCGTAAAGGCATCTGGGCCTGAGAGGCCTGGGAAGCGTGTAGAATGGCTGCTTCGACTGCCTCTCGGAGGATCCGGCAACTGGTGTCATGTTGATTGGAATCATAAAGTGGGCCAACTGCATGAATGACTAGATTGCAGGGCAGGTTGCCTGGGCCTGTAATAGCAATACGTCCTGGTTGGACAGGGCCTTGTGTACGTATTAGGGCTTCTGAATCACGTTGAATAGATTCGCCTCCAGCCTTGACTATGCGAGCACCTAGGCCACCACTGTGGCGCAGGTGGCCGTTGGCAGGATTAACCACGGCTCCTACAGACATGGTAGTGATGTCTCCTTTTCCAACTGAGAGGAGGAGTGTGCCATTGGCACAGGCATGATAACGCTGAAAGACAGGGTCCCACTCCTCGGATATGGTAGAAAATGAATCCTGTGATCCTCCATCTGTATGGGGATTATCATAAGCCACACCGTCCTGTGCATAAGTAACACCCTCCTGTCCGGGTGGATCCAGATCAATAAGCTCATGTGACAGTGCAGAACGGGTAGTATGTGGTAGGGGCCTATGAGGTTGCAAAACTGGAGGTGCCACTGAGGATGCTGAAAGATTGGGACAAAGCAAACCGGGTTCAGGCACCGGGCTTTAATAGGTGCCGGCTGGGGTGATGACTGGACAAAGTAATTGTGGTTTATGAGGTGTAGCAAGATGGCCACCACAGGAAGTTCCAGGCATCTGACTTCCGGGAGTATTGCCATGTTGGGACACTATGGGTGTACTGGGAGGGGCAGAAGCTACGGGCGGTGCCAGGGGCGTTACTTTTAAGGGCTCTAAACTAGTTTGCATTACAGCATGCAAAGGAGGGGTTTGGTTAATACCGGATACAGCAACTCCTAGAGAAGGAGAACGATGGGTCACAGTTGAAAGAAGACATTTAGTGACGTCAGAAACAGCAACAGGCAAAGGGGGGTAAAGGGGGGGACTGTAAGCTATAGCAGGCAGTGAATGAGGTCTTTGTCCTCCACAATTATAACAAACACCACAATAATCAGGATTTTGGCAATCACAAACAGGGCATATCCATCCACCTGGACCAACGCCTGAATCGGCCGCGGAGCTATTGTAAGACGGCGGCAATGAGGTTTGTGAATCCATCACTTGAACCTTTGATTTTTCACTTAAAACATAACCATACAATTTAACATCTCCTTGGTCCACTTCAATCTCCTGCCAGCCCTCTTTCTGTAACACCGCAGCTGTCCGAAACCAAGCCCTTGCTGTATCTAACAGATTATTATCTTCAAGTATCCCCTTATTGGCGGTCAATATAGACTTCCATACACTGGGCTGCAGCCTGCCACCTGGTGGTAATCCAACAATTTTACACAATTTCTTACAATTTTTCGTATATTTTTTCCCTTCTCGTTTTCCAACTAGAATACTAGCGCTCTCGGCATCCTCCGGAAGAACCGTTTTCCTTCTGAACAAAGTATACATAGTGCTTAATTGGACCGACCGTTCCAACCGAACCCTCTTCCCACTTCCCTACTATGCAATAAGGACACACTTAGACGTCCAACGCGTGAATACAAAAACCGTTCCTTCACGCGTCCCTATTACCGGCGTCTCACATAGCAGTGCATGAGTTAATACTCAGGGGAATACGCTGGTTCAAAACACTTTTCTCCACCGCCGGAATCCCTCCCCCTCTTTTCCGTGTAAGAGGACGCACTTTTCAGCGTCCAACACGTGGATACTAATACCGTTCTCCACGTGTTCCTATTTCTGGCTATAAACAGAAATCGATGTGTTTTATATATATATATATAAATAAAACACTGGGGGACACGCCAATTTCCTTATCTCTCTGTTCCAAAAACAAACCAACGATTACAAAATGCTGAAAAACGCATAAACTAGTTAATTTCTCTCAAATCCAAACCAAGATAACACTTGTCTTTCTTTCAAATCATTACAACTTGATGTAATACAAAGGCTGCAGCCACCTCCACTGACCCCTCCTCTCTCCAAAGAGCTGCGCTGTTTTAACCCCCGGCGTCTGCCTCTTCACCCTCCACCCCCCTTCTCCTCCACAGAACAAAGACAGCAGCTGCGTCTATGTGGGCATTACAACCCCCCCCGCTTTCTAACACACACAAACTTTCCTCTTAGTGAAGAAATGCAGGCAAGGGGGGATTAACTATCAACCCCCCTGCTTTCTTTGTCTAAGACACTGCAGACACAGTGTGTAATACAACTCCCGCGCTCAGTCTGTGACTACCCCCCCTCTTCCTTTGTTCACAGCGAAGAAGAAAAAACTACAGGCAATTAACTCTTTGAAAACTAGATCAGAGCGTAGAATCTACAAGCTATCTATGAAGCTAAAAACACCGTTCACAATTAGCAATAAAGAAAACAAACGATCAGATCGTATGACCCACGGACCCTATGACGCTATGGGGTCTGGGTCCGTCTCTTTGTTCTTAGACTACCGGCGAAAGATTCAAGCCCGCTAAGGGTCAATAGCGTCAACCCCTTCCTCAGTTCAGGGATCAGACCTTTCGCCACAAGTCTCCGAAATCACAGGCAGTTCTCATATACATTATATATGACACTTACCTGCGATTTTGAGTGATCAGCTCCTGTTTCGGCGGCCTGTGGGTACTAGGAAACGATCCCTCGGATCCGAGATAGAAGTTCGGCCAATCTTTCTTACGGTTTCTCAGCAGTGCCTCCAGTTGTTGAGGATGGGATACAAGTGATCCCTCGACCTGATCGTTGTTCCGAATTAAAATGTCGTTTGTGCACGGCGAAAAAGAATGATAATTAATTGGAAATCAATTAAAACTCTTCCTCTCACGACCAAGGCTGAGGCAAGACTGAAAATCTTTATTCTCGGACAATTAGACCACGAAGTGAAAGGGGTGTAAACAAAAGTTTTAGTCCAATCAGGTATCGTAGGTCAGGGCTTCATGACGTAGAGAGATCTGCATATCCCCCTTGGATTGGTCAATCCAGGCTTCAGGAATTTTCCTTTGTCCATGTCTTGGGTGGAGAACAGGAAATGGTGGCCATCTTCAAGCTATACATATATATATAAATTCTAGTATATACTGAGTTTAAGGAAAATACACTGAATATGCAATATACTTATATAAACGTATTAGTAAAAGAATAAAAGAGAACAAAGACATGCATAGATATGTGTGTTAGTTTACATCTTACTAAACTATATACCTGAGTCTATGAAATGGCTGAATTAAGTATTTTTGGATACTCAATTCTTTATCCTCAACATTAATAAAAATTGTGTAACACTGAGACTGTGTTTTAATAAGAGCAAGACACTATGTAGGTTTTGTAAGATATGATGTCCCCAATATTACACTAGGTTGCTGATAGGAAGGTACTGGCCTTTAGGCAGAAATAGTGCCACTGACACCAAGTATTAATAAAAATTGGGTAACACTGAGAGTGTGTGTTAGGCCTAAGCCACACGGCGAGAAAATCGGTGCGAGTGGAGTGCGATAAAACATCGCATTCCCCTCGGACCAATTCTAGCCTGTGTGTCAGCACACATGAGCGATTATTTTCTCAGCCCTAATCGGACCGAGAAAACAATCGCAGCATGCTGCGATTGTAAGCTGAGACTCTTTCTCTCGCACCCATTCAAGTGAATTGGGCGAGAGAAAAATCGCACTGCACTCGCGGTACACTGGTGTACTGCCAGTGCAGTGCGAGAATGGCAATAGCCGACTACGGAGGAGAGAGGGAGAGAAATCCCTCCCTCCCCTCCTGAGAGCCAGCCCGCCCCCCGCAGCTGAGGTCTGCTCACATGATCGGACCTCAGATGCAAGCACACTCGTATGACACTCGGCTCCTGCTGTACTGCCAGCGTGAGCCGAGTCTCATGCGAGCATCGCAGTAGTGCCCTGTGTGGCCCCAGCCTTAGTTGCAGCAGGCCACTATCTAAGTTCTGTAAGATACGAAGCCACCACCAGGATGCTTTATATTATGGTATTTGACTTCAGGCAGAACTACAGGCTGTGACAGCAATTTTTTTTTTTTTTTTTAAACTTACACTATTTTTTTTTAGCAGTAGGGTACTATGGAGTTTATGTACGCTATGAAGCCAACACAAGGGCGCAACTGAGCTGGTATGAATTGAGATGGTGGCTGACAGGCACTACACTACACCTGCATTTTGGGACTTTTTTTGCAAGTTGTAATACCTATACCTAGTACAGTATAACAGACACAAGGGATGTAGCAGTGCTGAGATTGTTGATTATTAGTAGCAGATGTCAGGACAGGTTTAAATCTCTCCCTGCCTGTGAATAAGCTCTCCCTATATCACACACTGCAGTAACAGACTATGGTCTGCAGCACTAATAAGGGTTTTTTTTTTTTTGCCGGTTTAAAACAGGAACGGCTCTCACCTAACTAAGCAATGCACTAACACTGTCCATATACCTGGTTCTACGATTTACGCAGATGGTAGCAGCTAGTGGACACGGTCTTCAGCCCTTACAAGGACTATTTTGGATTGTGCAGCAGGAACGCTATCTCATAGAACGCACTGCACTGTCCCTATACCTGGTTCTATGATTTACACAGCTGGTAGCAGCTAGTGGACACTGTGTTCAGCCCTTACAAGGACTATTATTAGTTTGCTGTATAAACGCTGTCCCACACACAGTACAGTCTAGCTACACCAGCAGCTCGGGAATTAACTGTGAGGGCAAGCAACGTCAGATGTGTTAATTGGCTGGAAAAAGGTGCCAGAAAGTCCAGAAATGAAAATGAAAGTATCGGAGCGAATACCATATTAGCCAACGGATACCAAATACCTCGAATACCCCATTATCCCCCGGATACCGAATAGTGGCGAATACATTCACTTATTCCTAGTTTTTTAAGTGTTTTTTATAGTACAAAAAAACTTGGATTCTGCACTTATAAAAGTATCTGCAGTTTTCTCCTGCATTGTTTTAAGGTCCACATAGAAACCTTTAGAAAATTATAAAGCACCAAAACCGGAGAGTGCAGTGGCGCCATTTCATGGAATCACATCCACTTTGCTTGGACAATTAAACACAGCAGCATTTATGTGCAAAAAACCCGGCATTTATGCTACATGTCATCACGGACTAAATGTCCAAGCAAAGAGGATGTGATTTCATGAAATCTCCGCCCTTGGTGTGTCTAAAAACACAGCTGAACTGTGCGGTTTTAGTGTATTTTCCTCTATAGGCTTCTTTGTGGAGCCTGAAAATAACGTAAGCAAAAAAAAAGTGCCGTTACATTTTTAAACACTGAATCAAAGTTTTTCTGTAATAGTAAAACCCTGGATTCACATCTGCAACAAACATATATCAAATGTTAGGAAAAACGCATAAAAAAACCAGCAAACACGCAAATCCGAGAAGATTGTTATTTCGTTGTGTGGTGCGGACACCTGCAGAAGAAAATGCAGCATTTACGCTACATGTGATCACTGCCTCAGCAATCCGTTTATTACATTTTTTTATGGGTTTTAAAAATAATCAATTGCGCCATTTCTTTCGCCATTTACCGATCCACATAAATAATCTGATCGCTGTGTTGTTCGGGTCGTTACGATTACAGGGACACCAGATATGTCCGTGTTATTTGCTGATTTGTGATGTTTATTTTTAAAAAAAAAAAAAACGCAATATCGTGAACAGATATATAGGGGCTAGGATGGAGAGACATGAGGCCATGATGGAGAGACATAAGGCCACGATGGAGAGACATGGGGCCAGGATGGAGAGACATGGGGCCAGGATGGAGAGACATGGGGCCAGGATGGAGAGACATGGGGAAAGGATGGAGAGACATGGGGAAAGGATGGAGAGACATGGGGCCACAATGGAAAGATATGAGGCCACAATGGAGAGATATGAGGCCACAATGGAGAGATATGAGGCCAGAATGGAGAGGCATGAGGCCAGGATGGAGAGACATGGGGCCACAATAGAGCGACATGGGGCCAGAATGGAGAGATATAAGGCCAGGAGAGACATGAGACCATGATGGAGAGATATGAGGCCAGGAGAGACATGAAGCCACGATGGAGAGATATGGGGCTAGGGTGGAGACATGAAGGAGGGACTTGAGGCCATGAGGTAGAGACTTGGGGCCATGAGGGAGAGACATGGGGCAAAGATGAAGAGACATGGGGTCAGGATGGAGAGACATGGGGCCAGGATGTGGAACATTATTACAGTAGGGGATAATTAAGGGATATTATTACTGCTGTTATGTCTTTTATTTTTGAGGATACTGTTTTCTGTAACTGTGCAGAACGACACAATGTAATTTATTTTCTTGATCCAGAGTAGTGGAAAAGTTGGGGGAAAAAGTGGGGACTGTGCTCTGAAATCGATCAGCTATAGATAACTGTGTGTTATTTTCTGCAGAGACGTATAATTTCTGGAAGAAGTGATGGCGGTCTGCGCTGGATGAAGAAGAAAAGCGAAGATGAATAAGTTCAACGAGAGACGTCACTGGGTAAGTCATTGTATTACACTATACAGTACACTGTGTACTATGTCACTGGTGATCACTGTATTGCCTGTACATTATACACCATATACAGAGCTCCAGTGTATAATGTTACTGGTGATTCACTATTACCTGTACACTTACACTAACACTGTATACTATGTACAGAGCTCCTGTGTATAATGGTACTAATGGTAACAGTATTGTGTTTTTTTTTTATTAATGATTAGTACTGTAGTATTTGGTCACTATGTGGTGGTAATATGTGGTCTGGTCATAGTGTGATGGTATTTGTCCCTTGTATGTGGTATTATTCAGTCACTATGTGGTGGTAATATGTGATTCGGCCATGGTGTGACAGTATTTGTCCATTGTACAAGTGCATCTCAATAAATTAGAATATCATCAAAAAGTTAATTTATTTCAGTAATTCAATACAAATAGGGAAACACATATATTAAATACTCATTACACACAGTGAGATCTATTTCAAGTGTTTATTTCTGTTAATGTTGATGATTATAGCTCACACATAATGAAAACCCAAAAGTCATTATCTCAGAAAATTAGAATACCATAATTACCACAAAACACATGTAAAAGTTTACTAAAGGGGGCTTTACACGCTACAATATCGCTAATGCGAATTTGTTGGGGTCACGGAATTAGTAACACACATCCGGCTGCATTAGCGATGCCGTTGCGTGTGACACATATGAGCGATTTTGCATCGTCGCAAAAACGTGCAAAATCCCTCATCGGTGACATGGGGGTCCATTCTCAATTATCGATACTGCAGCAGTAACGAAGTTGGTCCTCGTTCCTGCGGCAGCACAAATCGCTCCGCGTGACGCCGCAGGAACGAGGAAGCTCTCCTTACCTGCCTCCCGGCCGCAATGCGAAGGAAGGAGGTGGGCGGGATGTTACGTCCCACTCATCTCTGCCCCTCCGCTTCTATTGGGCGCGATACAGTGACACTGCTGTGACATCGCTGTGACGCGAAAGGAGGCGGTTCGCCGGTCACAGCGACGTTGCTGGGCAGGTAAGTATGTGTGACAGGTTTGGGCGATGTTTTGCGGCAGCGATTTGCCCGTGTCGCACAACAGATGGGGGCGGGTACCCACGCTAGCGATATCGGTACCGATATCGCAGTGTGTAAAGCGGCCTTAAGTGTTTAAAATGGTCCCTTAGGCCAGTTTCAGACGTCCGTGGTTAATCAGGTACAAGCCACACACATGGTTATGGTCCTATGTGTGTCACATAGGTGACATCTGTTTTTGCATACATGTACCGGAAAAAACATGGGTCTTTTAAATAAAAAGATTTTTTATATTCACCTGTATCCAGCGCTGTTTTTTTGGCTCTGCTGCCTCCTGCTTCTGACCGCCGCTCATTATATTAATTGATTATTCACTGCACTGAGGAGCTGGAAGCCGTAGCATTGCGAGGACAGCGTTGGGTACAGCATCCCCGAGGACCGCATCGAGGAAAGGTGAGTATTCAGCAAGCAGTGTGTGTGCAATAAAGTCCAGGAGGTCATTGGAGTTCCCAATGAACTCTGATGACATCTTAATGACACCCCTACGCTACAGCGGGTGTCAGGAAGGTGACTTCATGGGTTCATCAGAGTTGATTGGGAACTCTGATGATCTCTTGGATGTCGCTGCACACACTGCTTACATGCTGACTAGTCACCTATCACCGGCGATGCGGAGATTCTGTCCTGGGCGATGCTGTCCTCCACGATGCTGTCCCTGGCGCTGTCCCCGGTGCTGTCCCTGTGATGCTGTCCCCGTGATGCTTCAGCTTCCAGTTCCTCAGTGCAGTGAATAATCAATGAATATATCCAAGAGGAGGTAGAAAGAGGCAGCACTCACCGGAGCTACAGATGCGTTTTTTAATAAATCATGCTGAGGACGGGTAAAGTGGAGGGGAGGGTGAAAGAGGCTTACAGCGCCAGACAACAGCGAGCCGCTTCACACACTTAGTGCTTTAACTAGTCCCAAGTGTGCGAAACGGCTCGCCGTTGTCCGGCGCTATAAGCCTCTTTCACCCTCCCCTCCACTTGTATCTGTCCTCAGCATGATTTTTTAAAAAACGCATCTGAATCTCCGGTGAGTGCTGACTCTATCTACCTCCTCTTGGATATTATTATATGGACTTTCCTTTCTTGGATGTGCACCCGTTATATGCGGTATAAGGCTATGTGCCCACAGGAAATTAAACCTGCGGATTTTCTCGATTTTCCAGATAAATCCGCAGGTTTCAGCATTTACAGACACTCCCCATGTTATTGTGGGGCCCCGAGGCTCGGTGTCGGTGCAGCGGTGCATTACCTTCAGGGACTCCACGCGGCTGGATCTTGTCACAGGTTAGGAAATCCTCTATTTCGATTGTCGTGACGCCACTCTCAGAATTGCGGTCAGTGGAGACCGCCACTGCAGGTTAGGGGTGCCTGGGGCTGATGGTAGGTGCAGTCAGTTGTAATAGCCTCCTGAGAGTGAGGCATGCCCCAGGGTCCCGTGTAGGTGTGTGGAACTACAAGTCGCAGAATGACTCACACGCACAAGCAGGATGTCTTTCAGGGGTTTTACTCACTGATGGTGGCAGGGTGAGTAACCCGGGCGTAGCTGGGATGAACCAGGCTGGAACCAGGTGTCCTTCAGGCTGACTTATGAGGGTGGCTACCAACTCGCCTTCCTTAGCCCGTTGTGTTTTGGGGTAACCTCTGCTTGAAGCCCTGCTGGGGTCGCCCAGGGAAGTTGCTGGTGCCTCTCTCCCCTTCTTTTGGCCCGTTTGCTTGTAGCCTGGACCAGGTCACTCCGGCTGCTTGCCTCCTGTGAGCTATGGGCCCTAACTTTGGCTACGTGGCTGCGGACTCTGTGGTGTTGTCTTGGGGGTGTAAAGTGCCCCCTCATGCAGGTTTGGCAAAGGAAAGGTGAATCTATCCCTGCACTGGGACCTGCTACCCGTTTGGGCCTGGTATCTCCCTGACAGTCTCCTTACTTTCCACTCCGTTGCTCTCTCTTTAGCCGTGTGTGGATTTCGGGCAGCACTCCCAGGTGACCGTTCTCCCCCGTCGGTAGTCACTGCGCGTACGTTGTCAGAATTGTGTAGAGCTACAGGGTCTGCTTCTGCCCTCCCTGAACTTCACCACTCAACTGTCCTCGGCTCACTCTTCCCTCCTCTCCTGTTCTTGCCTACGTCACCTAGCAACCAGGCTCTCTACCACACCCCTCGAGTGGAGATGGAGGCTTCGCCCCCTCCTGGGATCCCCAGGGGTCCTCTCAAAGGTAAATGTGTGAGACCTGATCACTATGCGCCTGTGTAGTCACACCTCGGTCAGCCTTCTGGATTACCTGTTTTTGTACTGTCCCCAGCATGGGTGCAGTACTCAGTGGTGCCTGACCAGGTCAGGGGCGCCACATTATCCTATGGGACATGGGGAGTGCTGTGTCCATGCTGCGGATACGTGCGGCTGCGGAATATGCTGCGGATGTCCTGCAGCCACACGTAATTGCATGTCAATTATTTCTGTGGAATTACCTGCGGAAATCCCAGCCCTCCACTATGGAAATAGAGGCCGGGCTTCCGCAGGTAAAGCCTGCTTTACACGTTACGATTAAGCATATGATATCGTATGCAATCGTAACGCCCCCATCGTATGTGCGTCAGGTTCAATTTGTTGAACGTGTTGCACAAACGATTATTTGCCGTCACACGTACTTACCCTTCCATACGATCTCGATGTGGGCGGCGAACGTCCACTTCCTGGAGTGGGAGGGACGTTCGGCGTCACATCGACGTCACGCGGCAGCCGGCCAATAGAAGCGGAGGGCCGGAGATGGGTGGGACGTAAACATCCCGCCCACCTCCTTCCTTCCGCATTGCCGGCGGGAGCCGCAGGACGCAGGTAAGATCTGTTCATCGTTCCCGGGTTGTCACATGCTGCGATATGTGCTACCTCGGGAACATTGAACAACCTCACGTTCAATTTTTAGCAATTGAACGACGTGCATGCGATGAACATTTTAACGTTCAATCGCAATCACACGTAGCTGTCACTTGCTACAATATAACTTACGATGCTGGATGTGCGTCACTTACGACGTGACCCCGCCGACACATCGTAAGATATATTGTAGCGTGTAAAGCCCGCTTTAGTCGCCTGAATGCCCCAAGGTTTATCGCAGCTATTTCGCTGTACTACCGCAGCTAAAAATAGCTGCGGATTCTGGCGAGCAGCTGCGGGAAACCTGCGGATATATCCGCAGGTACAAACTCCCGTGGGCACATAGTCTAAGGTGGGCTTTGCACGCTGTGACATCAGTAACAATGTGTTACCGATGCTGCAGCGATAGTCCCACCCCCGTCGCACGTGCAATATCTAGTGAAAGCTGCCGTAGCGATTATTATCGCTACGGCAGTTTCACATGCACTTACCTGCCGTGCGACGTCCCTCTGGCCGGCGACCCGCCTCCTTCCTAAGGGGGCGAGTCGTGCGGCATCACAGTGACGTCACACGGCAGGCGGCCAATTGAAGTGGAGGGGCGGAGATGAGCAGGATGTAAACATCCCGCCCACCTCCGTCCTTCTCATTGCAGCTGGCGGCAGGTAAGGTGAAGTTCCTCGCTCCTGCGGCTTCATACACAGCGATGTGCGCTGCCACAGGAGTGAGGAACAACATCGCACCTGTCGCTGCACCGGCATTATGGAAATGTCGGAGGCTGCAGCGATGATACGATAACGACGCTTTTGCGCTCGTTCATCGTATCATCTAGGATTTACACACTACGACATCGCAAGTGACGCCGGATGTGCGTCACTTTCGATTTGACCCCACTGACATCGCACCCGCGATGTCGTAGTGTGCAAAGCCGCCCTAAGGGCCCTGTCACACACACAGATAAATTTGTGGCAGATCTGTGGTTGCAGTGAAATTGTGGACAATCAGTGCCAGGTTTGTGGCTGTGTACAAATGGAACAATATGTCCATGATTTCACTGCAACCACAGATCTGCCAAAGATTTATGTGTGTGTGTGTGTGTGACAGGGCCTTAAGGTGGGCTTTGCACACTACGACATCGCAGGTGCGATGTCGGTGGGGTCAAATTGAAAGTGACGCACATCCGGCATCGCATGCGACATCGTAGTGTGTAAAGCCTAGATGATACGATTAATGAGCGCAAAAGCGTCGTAATCGTATCATCGGTGCAGCGTCGGCGTAATCCATAATTACGCTGACGCGACAGTCCAATGTTGTTCCTCGCTCCTGCGACAGCACACATCGCTGTGTGTGAAGTCGCAGGAGCGAGGAACATCTCCTACCGGCGTCACCGCGGCTTCCGTAGGATATGCAGAAGGAAGGAGGTGGGCGGGATGTTTACATCCCACTCATCTCCGCCCCTCCGCTCCTATTGGCCGCCTGCTGTGTGATGTCACTGTGACGCCGCACGACCCGCCCACTTAATAAGGAGGCAGGTCGCCGGCCAGAGTGACGTCACAGGGCGGGTGAGTCCATGTGAAGCTGCCGTAGCGATAATGTTCGCTACGGCAGCTATCACAAGGATATCGCAGCTGCGACGGGGGCGGGGACTATCGCGCTCGGCATCGCAGCATCGGCTTGGTTTGCCTGGTTTTTCTCTTTTTACTTCAAATCAATGAATAAAATGAGCGGTGGTCAGAAGCGGTAGGCAGCAGAGCCGAAGAAAACAGAGCTGGATACAGGTAAATATAGAAAATCTTTTTATTTCAAAGACCCGTGTTGTCTACGGTACGTGTCACTCTGATCATATCACTGTGTTGTACGTGTGACACCCGTGCTGCCGGAGAAAAAACGGACATGTCTCCTGTGGATGTATTTTATTGCACATCTGAAACACACAGTTTTTTTTTATGTAGCATCATGGGAAAGTCTAGATAAATCAGCCAAGATCTCAGAAAGAGAATTGTCTATTTGCACAAGTCTGGTTCATCCTTAGGTGCAATTTCCAGATATCTGAATGCGCCTCATTCATCTGTACAAACAAGATGGGAATGTCCAGCCATCATACCGCTCGGAAGAAGGGTTCTGTGTACCAGAGATGAACATGCTTTGACCACACATCTGCATATCAACCCAAGAACAAATACAAAATACCTTGTGAAGATGCTGGGGGGGGGGAAGTTGGTATTATACACAGTGAAGCGAGTACTGTATCAACATGGGCTGTAAGGCCACTCTGCCAGGAAGAAGCCATTACTCCAAAAGAAACATAAAAAAGCCAGATTAATGTTTGCAAATGCACACAGGAACAATGACCTTAATTTTTGGAGACATGTCCTGTGGTATGACAAAACTAAAATTGGAGTGTTTGGCCATAATGACCATCGTTATGTTTGGAGGAAAAGGGGAGAAGCTTGGAAGCCTAAGAACACCATCCCAACTATGAAACACAGGGGTGGCAGCATCATGCTGTCGGGTTGTTTTGCTGCAGGAGGGCCTGGTGCACTTCCCAAAATAGATGGCATCATGAGTAAAGAGAATTTTGTTACAATACTGTGAAGCAACATCTCAAGGCATCAGCCAAGAACTTAAAGCTTGGGCAGAAATTAGCTTTCCAAATGGACAATGACTAGAGTTGAGTGGATAGGATATAATTCGGGTCCGGCGAATCATTGACGGACTGAAGCAGAAGTCCGATTCGGGGAGAGAGACAGAGAGAGAGTCAACCTGCACGGTCGGACTGTGGGCGGCGATGACGCGATCACCGCAGCAGACTGTCACAGGCTGGGGGGCGTGTCAGCCTGCACGGACGGACGCTGGGCGGAGAAAACAAGGAAAGAAGTGTGAAGTCAAAGCGCAACCCGGAAGAAGTATGCCGCCATGACACAGAGTGTCGGTAAGTATGAAACGCTCATTTATTTATTGTTTTTTTCATGTTTTAGGACTTGCCGAATCCGGATCGCGCACCCAGAATCCCGCGTCCGGGTCGTCCCCGGAGATAGCATTGAAACTGCGTGGATCCGGACGTTTACAGTCCGGGTCCGCTCAACACTAACAATGACACAAAACATAGTGGCTTAAGGATAACAAAGTCAATGTTTTGTATTGGCCATCACAATCCTACAAAATGACTCAATTACACCAGTTCTGTCAGAGCAATGGTTCCAAATTCCTACTAACTGTTGTGAGAAGCTTGTAGAAGGATATCCAAAATGTTTCACCCAAGTCATACAGTTTAAACACTATTGAAACGTATGTAAACTTTTGACTTTGCAGGAAGTAATAAATATGCCATAAAACATTCTCTCTCTCATTATCCTGGCATTTGGAAAAGTGGAAGGTTCATTCTGATTTCATGTCAGATAGTGAGAAAACATGCATACGTATCTTTTTAGATAGTTTCATAGTTTTTTTTAAGGTTGAAGGGAGACTCTAAGGCGGGCTTTGCACGTTGCGACATCGCAAGCCGATGCTGCGATGTCGCACGCGATAGTCCCCGCTCCCGTCGCAGGTACAATATCATGTGATAGCTGGCGTAGCGAAAATTATCGCTACGTCAGCTTCACATGCACTCACCTGCCCTGCGATCGTCGCTCTGGCCGGCGACCCGCCTCCTTCCTAAGGGGGCGGGTCGTGCGGCGTCAGAGCGACGTCACACGGCAGGCGGCCAATAGCTGCGGAGGGGCGGAGATGAGCAGGATGTAAACATCCCGCCCACCTCCGTCCTTCCGCATAGCCGGCCGCCGGCGGCAGGTAAGGAGATGTTCCTCACTCCTGCGGCTTCATACACAGCAATGTGTGCTGCCGCAGGAACGAGGAACAACATCGTACCTGTCGCGGCACCGGCATTATGGAAATGTCGGTGAATGCAACGATGATACAATAACGACGTTTTTGCGCTCGTTCATTGTATCATCTAGCATTTACACAGTACGATGTCGAAAGTGACGCCGGATGTGCGTCACTTTCGATTTGACCCCACCGACATCGCATGTGCGATGTCGCAACGTGCAAAGCCGCCCTTAGTCCATCTAGTTCAACCCATAGCCTAACATGTTGATCCAGAGGAAGGCAAAAAAAAAACAATGTGTCAAATAAGCTCCAATGGGGAAAAAAATTCCTTCCTGACTCCACATACGGCAATCAGACTAGTTCCCTGGATCAACACCCTGTCATAAAATCTAATATACATAACTGGTAATATTATATTTTTCAAGAAAGGCATCCAGGCTCTGCTTAAATGTTAGTAGTGAATCACTCATTACAATATCATACGGCAGAGAGCTCCATAGTCTCACTGCTCGTACAGTAAAGAATCCTCGTCTGTGATTGTGATTAAATCTTCTTTCCTCAAGACATAGCGGATGCTCCCGTGTTCCAGTCGCAGGCCTAGGTGTAAAGAGATCTTTGGAAAGGTCTCTGTACTGTCCCCTCATATGTTTATACATTGTAATTAGATCCCCCCTAAGCCTTTGTTTTTCCAAACTAAATAACCCCAAGTTTAATAACCTGTCTTGGTATTGCAGCCCACCCATTCCTCTAATAATCTTGGTCGCTCTTCTATCTACCTGTAAGATTATGCTATTTATAACCTTCTATACTTTTGCTATCAAGAAAAGCATCCATTCCTCTCTTAAATTCATTCAGTGAGTTGGCCATCACCACTTCCTCAGGAAGAGAGTTCCAGAGCCTCACTGCTCTTACCGTGAAGAACCATCTTCTATGCTGATGTAGGAATTTTCTTTCCTCCAATCGAAGAGAATGCCCCCTTGTTCTTGTCATAGTCCTTGGTACAAACAGATCATGGGAGAGATCTCTATATGGCCCTCTGATATATTTGTACATGTTTATTAGGTCTCCCCTAAGTCTTCTCTTTTCTAGAGTAAATAGACCTAATTTTCATAACATTTCCGTGTATTGTAATGCACCCACTCCATTTATTATTTTAGTAGCCCACCTCTGAACCCTTTCAAGTTCAGTAATGTCTTTCTTGAGCACCGGCGCCCAAAATTGCACACAATACTCCAAGTGTGGTCTGACGAGTGATTTGTACAAAGGGAGAATGATGTTTTCATCTCGTGCCCCCAGACCTCTTCTAATGCATCCCATCACCCTATTTGCTTTGGTGGCTGCTGCCAGACACTGGGCACTCCAATTTAGCTTCTTATTGACTAAGATGCCTAAGTCTTTTTCCATGTCTGATTTCTCCAGCAGTTTCCCATTTGGTAAGTAATCGTAGCATCTGTTTCTCCTTCCCATGTGCATAACCTTACACTTATCTGTGTTAAACCTCATTTGCCATTTTTCAGCCCAATTCTCCAATTTACTCAAATCCATCTGTAGTTGCAATGATTAGATAGTGTATCTAAACTTCTGGTTTTAACTGTATCGGAAGCTGGGACGCATACACCCAGCATCAGACAAGGTCAAAGCTAAGGGGAATAGATCTGCGCATGTGGATGGCTTTGTATAGTGCTGGAAAAGATGCCGCTTTAGTAAAGCAGGTTATCATGCTCACAGGGGCGTGATAACATACTAAGTGGGCCAACAAGTCGTTGTGCTAATGCCCGCTCAACTAGTCACAGCCCTAATTAGCATATCCTAAACGGCCTTTAGAAATAATTTCTCTAAAGATCAGTTTACGTGTGCAACTGCATGAAGGGACTGTTAGGAATGTAATATACTGTAGATATGTGCACAGAACTGCTTCTGGTTCTGGGGGCACATAGGACCTGACAGGTTCCCTTTAAGATTCAATAGATCTAATTGTGATGCTTGAACAAATCTCATCTCAGAGATCCTAACACATGGCTGGTAAAACCCCTGGTAATCCAACCTAGAACTCTATGCACAGTGATAGTATTATTTTACATCTTACAAAGGAATGTAAGCAAAGAAGACAGCTTTTTCTATATAAACATTTATAAAATAATAAACTTCAAAGTTTACCAAATCCAAGGTATCATAGTCAGCAACAGTGAAAAAACATTTCATAGACTTCTCTGCTGTTCCTGTGTAACAATCAGAACTGTTACCTTGGTCTTTCCAACAGGTATTCATCTCACCAAGGATATCCTTCCACTTGGTAACAAGACTAATCCATAGTGCGGCTTCTCCAGGTGCCAATGGCGACTTCATCAATTCATGCACATTCTTCGGATTTCTTATGAGCCTGTGCCATTGGTGGGACACCCTACTGGTTTACACTGAAACATTTACACTGGGAAACTCCCCACTAGCTTTAAGCAGGGATTTCCTACACGGAAGAGCTGTGGCTTCTAGCACTAGCACATGCCGAAGACAATGACCAGCACACTGTTCACCCAAGAAAGCTATTAGAGATGGGCAGGCTCAGGAAAGTCTGAATGCTCAGATCTTTTTCTCTGATAAGAACTCAGTCTTCTATCGAAGGGTATAGCTTGGTCCATCCTCAATGATTGATTGAGTGCCCTCACACTGCTGCTACAAAAGGGACAAACCCTATTGCCCCAAACTTTGGAATACGTATCTCACAGTCCAAGCCAAGCCCAGAGGTAATAGGCAGCAAACAATCCAAATTCTAAGGTAGTAGGTTAAGATCTGAGCTAGGAGGAACTAGCCAAGCCAAGAGGCATTAGGCAGTAAACCAAGCAAAATGGCAGTAGGCCAAGCCAAGAGGCAGTAGACCAGGTCAAGCTATGAAGCAGTAAGCCAAGCCATAAGGCAGCAGGCCAAGCCATTAATCAGAAAGTACTAGGCCAAATCATGATGCACTAGGCCAAGCTACGAGGCAGGAGGCTACAGGCAAAGTCAGGACATGAGGTGCTAGGCAAAGCCATGCGGGATCTAGAGGAATCCCCAGATTTGTGGATTGTTCTACTGTAGTTACATCTTAGAAAGCCAACCAGGCTGTAGCTTTATGATAGAGACCATACAGACTACTAGAATGCTAAATCTTCACACCATCCAAGCCACATGCTCCGAGCTCCTCTGCCTGCAGCACAGGAATCCACTGAATGAAAGTGGATGTTACCTTTTCATGGGACAATGCTAAAGATATGACATTTTGATAAAATGTAAAGTATTCAGTGTACAGCTTGTATAACAGTGTACATTTTGTGTGCCATTAAGGTAAAAAACACTGGCAACAAAAGTGAGTACACCCTTAAGTAAAAATAGCCAAATGTTGCCCAAAGCATCAATATTTTTGGGGCCACCATTATTTTCAAGCAATGCCTTAACTCACCTGGGCATGGAATTTACTAGAGCTTCACAGGTTGCCACTGGAATCCTCTTTCACTCCTCCATGACAACATCACAGAGCTGGTGTATGTTAAGAGACCACATACTGTATGTTCCTTAGGATTTAGATCTGGAGACATGCTTGGCCAGTCCAGTACCTTTACCATCAGTTTCCTTTGCAAGCCAGTGGACGTCTTGGTAGTGTTTGTGGTCGTTATCATGTTGTTCAAATACAATGGAAGAGGATCATGCACTGCTTCAGTATGTCCCAGTAGAGGTTGGCATTCATGATTCCCTCAATGAACTGTAGCTCAATTACAGACAGCAGCCCCAAATCATGATGCTCCCACCACCATGATTGACTGTAGGCAAGACACACTTGTCTTTGTACCCCTCACTTGGTTGCTGCCACACATGATTGCCACCATCTGAACCAATATATGTTTATCTTGATCTCATCGGACCACAGGACATGGTTCCAGTAATCCATGTCCTTAGTCTGCTTTTTTTCTGCAAACTGTTTGTGGGCTTTCTTGTGCATCATCTTTAGAAGAGACTTCTTTTTGGGATAAGAGCCATGCAGACCAAAGTGATGCAGTATGTGGCGTTTGGTCTGAGCACTGACCGGCTGACCTCCCACACCTTTAACCTCTGCAGCAATGCTGCCAGCACTCATATATCTATTTTAATAAGATATATTTTGGATATGATGCTGAGTAAGGGCACTCAACCTCTTTGATCAAGCATAGTGAGGCCTGTTCTAGGTGGAATCTGTCTTGTTAAACCGCTGTATGGTCCTGGCCACTGTGTTGCACCTCAGTTTTAGAGTGTTAGCAATTTTCTTTTTGCCTAGGCCATCTTTATGTAGTGCACCAATTCTTTTTTTTCAGATCCCCTTTGCCATGAGGTGCTATGTTGAACTTCCACTGACAAGTATGAGAGAGTGTGTGAGCCACTACAAATTTAACACAGCTGCTCACAATTCACACCTGACACCTTGTAACTAAGGCTGAGCGGACTCGAAATGTAAAAGTCCGGATCTGCGCGGTTTCAAAGCTTTTCGGGTTCCGGATCCGGAATTCTGGGTGCATGATCCGGATCCGGCACTAGGGGAAAATAATTGAAAAATAAAGAAAAACAGAAACTAAACAGCGTTTAATACTTACCGAGACTTGGTGTCATGGCGGCACACTGCGTCTGGGTCGCGCATTCACTTCCCGTACTGTGCATCGTATACACACAGCTTTCCGTGTTTATCCCGCCCACTGGCCGTCCTCTCGTCTGTGATTGGTTGTTGGCAGACACACCCCCAGCCTATAACAGTATCTGCCTGCCGTGCCACGATGCTCAGTCATTGTCTGCACAGGCAGCGGTCGTGCTCTATGGTCGCTGGCTATGTAGCAGGGCTGAAGTGTCGTTTGACCTAGTGTGGATTACGCCAGAGCTGCAGGGTGTTGGGGGATAATAAAGTGGTGAAGGAGGATGTGTGTTTTGTACTTTATTTCAAATAAAGGAATTTTCTCTGTGTCTGTGCTTATTTACATTCACTTACAGGTTAGTGTGATGCAGGTATCTCATAGACGCTTGTGCTATCACACTAACCATAGGTTTAGTAGCAGCTGTGCGCTTCTATTAACCCCTATCACCCTGATTGGCACCGCTGCAGGCCAATGAGAAGAGCCGGTATTGCACCGGGATTGTCACATCTAATAGATGCGGCAATACCGGGCGGCTACGGGTTGAGACTACTAGCCCCCAGCTGGCATTATCATGGCTGGGGATGAAAATTAGGGGGGAGGGGGGGCGCACGTCGTTTTTTTTGTTTTTTTTTAATTATTTATTTAAATAATAAAAAAAAGCCGCATCACCAACACAGCAGCGCACTTCTGACAGGAGTGTGCATGTGTTTTTAGGTACATGCACGCTCATGCTCAGAGAGCGCAGGCTGTGCCGGCTTACGTCGTGTCAGACTTGTACGAGTCTGACATTGCATAACTGACACAGCCGCACACTTCTGACAGGAACGTGCATGTGTTTCTGAAACACATGCACGTGCACCATACTGACCTGCAGACACTTGCACTGCTTTCCCCGCCCACTGGCCGTTATGCCACCTGTGATTGGTTCCAGTCAGCTGACACGCTGCTACTCAGGGTAGAGGCGCGTCTAGCTGCAACCAATTACATGCGCCGGTGAGCAGGCAAAACAATGAATATTGAATTGTCAGCTCCGAAAGGGAAAAGCGTGACCCGGAAAGAGTTTACTGCCATGACACAGCCTCGGGTGAGTATACCGCACGCGCTCCTACCCCCGTATCCCTTCTACAAACGTTTTTAATCTCCGGATTCTGGTCCTTATAGACTTATATGGGCACCAGAATCCGGAGCAGATGTGAATTTTTTTTTCAATCCGGCAGGGATCCGCTGGTCCCGGATTTTGGCAGATTCGATCAGCCCTACTTGTAGTCACATGACACTGGGGAGGGAAAATGGTAAATTGGGTACAATTTACCGATTTTCACTTAGGGGTGTACTCACTCATGTTGCTAGCAGTTAGCAATTTTGACATTAATAGCTGTGTGTGGAATTATATAGAGGGCACACACACCAACTTTACACTGTTCTACCAGCTTTACACTGACTACTTTACACTATGTCAAAGTGTCATATCTTCAATGTTGTCCCATGAAAAGATAAAATATGTGCAAAAATATAAGGGGTGTACTCATTTTTGTGATAGACTGTATTTTTAATTCTAATCTCCGTTCTAAATTGCTTTCTTTTCCTCATTAACTTGTCTTTGCTTTGACTGAATACATAGTTGTTTTTTTAATGAACAACAAAATATGAATTTTAAGTAAAAAATGTTTCACCCTGCAGGTATGATAATGGATTCCCCCCTTTGTGAATTCTCTGGTGTTTAACAAGCGTTGATTTGGTTGCAAAACATTTACCACATTCTGAACAAGAAAATGGCTTCTCTCCTGTGTGAATTCTTTGATGTTCAACAAGATTTGATTTATCTGCACAACATTTTCCACATTCTGAACATGGATATGGCTTCTCTCCAGTGTGAGTTCTCTGGTGTCTAACCAGATGGGCTTTCTGGTTAAAACATTTCCCACATTCTGTACAAGAATATGGCTTCTCCCCTGTGTGTCTTCTGTGGTGTGTAAAAAGACTTGATTTATCTGCATAACATTTGCCACATTCTGTACATGAAAATGGTTTTTCACCTGTGTGAGTTCTTTGATGTAAAACAAGATGTGATTTTTCTACAAAACATTTGCCACATTCTGAACATAAAAAAGGCTTATCCCCTGTGTGATATCTTTGGTGTTTAACAAGATTTGATTTCTTTGCAAAACATTTCCCACATTCTGAACAAGAATAATTCTTTTCTTCTATGTGATTTTTCTCATATGCAAACAAAGACATTACAAAGGAAAAACTTTTTTCATATTCTGAACATTCGGATGGATTCATTTCTGTGAGAGCACTTTGAGATTTAACATCCCCTTCATGACGTTTATTTTTCTTAATAGTCTGTGATGAATTGGAACATAGGACCTGTTTAAAAGGATCAGATGACAAATCTGTCGAGAATAAAACCAATTATTATTTTTGAATAAAATATCCTTAAAAAAAAATCTATTTTTATAAGATTTCCATATAAAATGTACATTGAAATTGCAAGGTTTGTTGCAACATTTTTTACTTACACAAAACCATTTCATAATCTAAGACATCTGAGAAGGACCAGTAAACCATGATTTTTGGCTCTTTGTTCATTCACCCTACCAAATAATAGAATAAGAAGCTAACCAAAAATGTTATGTAGGCAAAAATTATACCATTAAAAACTTCTTCTCATCCCGCAAATACCAAAATCCTACTTATGTCTATCAAATTTCAATGGAAAAATAGAAGGTTTACAAATTACATGTAGCTCAAAAAGTCTTGAAAAGCAACATGGCTACCGTTCAACAATTCAGCAAAATCCACTCTCAAAGCCAAATATCTCCCCCTCTGAATCTTGCAGTATGTCCAAACCACATTGAGCATCCACCTTTGGCAATGCTGTGGTAAGAGGAACCCACTTAATTTATGGTGTGCAGGTTTCCAGAAGCCCAAGCTCTGCACTACACTACTCACAAAAAGTTAGGGATATTTGGTTTCCAGGTGAAATTTCAGAATTACTCTATAATGCACTCTATCCTTTTCAGGTCATCTTAATGTGACCTTCTCTATATGTTTGAATGCACATGTTCAATTGTTCAATGTTTCAGTACTTTTTGCACAACTTCCTGTTCTCGAACATGGAACTTAATGGCAAAATTCACTATGAATCGCCCAATAAATTTTAGGGTTCAATTAGTAATTTAAACAGTCCTCTTCATCATGCTGTTCACATTTTGACATCATGAGACCAAGACGACAGCTAACCATTGTTTAACAGTACCTCAACATTGCGAAGATTCAAACAGGCTGTTCTCAGACTGAAGTAGCCACTGAGCTAAGAGTGTGATCAGCAGGTTGTACAGAAATACAAAGAGACTAAAAAACTCACAGAAAGGCACAGGAGTGGACGTTCTTTGTCCACATCCCACACTGATGACCACTGACTTTGAACAATGCCCTTTGGAACCGGATGATCTTTGCTACACAACTCCAGCTCCAGCCACCATTCTAAATAATTTACATTAGCGTGGTCTGCATGCTAGATGACCTGCAAGGGTACTTGACCACCCTACTAGGCACAAGGGGACCAGTGGGCCTCAGTGCTCACGCTGAGCAGAAAAGATGGCCACCAATGATGATGAAGATGTCAAGAAGAGCGTTATCCACCAGCCACTGTTGTCACCTGATGAGCTTGTGTAGTGGTGTTACAGCGTGGGGTGGTGTGTCTATTCAATAAAAAAACTGCCCTACACTTTGTGAATGGTAGTGACAGGCCCCTACTACTATCATTCATCCAGTCATTGTGCCTCTGCATGAACATAACCATAGCAAAAAAATTAGGCCTAAGGGCAACCCAGTTGCCAGAAACACGTAAGTTTTAAACCATAGATCCTTGCAAATTTTAGTCCTTTTTTCAATGAAATATTTTTTTCTAATCGGAAGGTTGTGCTGAAGAAAGTTTTCCGCCTTTTCCTGTCAAGAGGACTAATTTAATCTCCATTGACAACAATGCTCCAGCTTGAGGCTGCATCATTAGGGAGTGGGTGCTGGAGACTGGGGTACCTCAAATGGAGGTACGCCAGACCTGAATCCCATAAAAAACGTATAAGATTAGCTGAGTCGTGGTGTAGAGGCTTGTAATTTTGTACCCCAGAACCTCGATGACCTTCAGGCCGCCCTTTAAGAAGAGTGGGATTCCATGCCTCAGCAGGCAATAACTCCACTTGTGACCAGAATGAGATGTCATTGTCAGCTATAATTAATCGTCAAGGCCATATGATAAGTTATTGACACACTAACTTTTTTAGAGGGGTATGCCCACCAATGTTACATAGGTTGAAAAAAGACCTAGCTCCATCTAGTTCAACCTTCCTCCATCAATTCTACATGTTGTCACTTAAGCGAGCTTTACACGCTACGAGATCGCTATAGCGATCTCTTTGGGGTCACGGATTTTGTGACGCACATCCGGCCGCTGTAGAGATCTCGTTGTGTGTGACTCCTAGGAGCAATTTTGGATCGTTGCAAAAACGTCCAAAATCGCTCCTCATTGACATGGGGGTCCTCTCCCAATTATCGCTGCTGTCGCTTGGGCGAAGTTGATCCTCGTCCCTGCGGCAGCACACATCGCTACGTGTGACGCTGCAGGAATGAGGAACCTCTCCTTACCTGCCTCCCGGCCACAATGCGGAAGGAAGAAGGTGGGCGGGATGTTCGTCTCGCTCATCTCCGCCCTTCCGCTTTGATTGGGCGGCCGCTTAGTGACCTCGCTGTGACGCCGAGCGAACCGCCCCCTTAGAAAAGAGGCGGTTCGCCGGTCACAGCGACGTCGCTGAGCAGGTAAGTACGTGTGACGCTGCTGTAGCGATAATGTTCGCTACGGCAGCGATCTTCACATATCGGCATAACAATAGGGGCGGGTGCTATCACGCTCGCCATCGCTAGCATCGGCTAGCGATGTTGCAGCGTGTAAAGCCACCCTAAGTCATTTATAACCAACAATGTTATATGTACTGAGGAAATTATCCAGCCCTTTTTTAAAAGCTGTAATAGTATCTGCCATTACTACCTCTTGTGGTAGGGCATTCCACAGTCTGACTGCTCTAACTGTAAAGAACCCTTTCCTATTTAGCTGCCGGAATCGCTTTTCTTCCACTCGCAGTGTATGCCCCCTGGTCCTTAGTATGGTCTTTGGAAGGAATAAGTCATGTGCCAGTCCTTTATATTGACCACACATGTATTTATACATATAAATGAGATCTCCTCTGAGACGTCTTTTTTCTAAGCTAAGCAAATCTAACTTTTTCCACCTGATCATATTGGAGGCCTCCATTCCTTGTAGTAGTCTAGTTAACCGCCTTTGAACTAACTCTAACTTCCAAATGGCTTTTTTAAAATGTGGAGCCCAAAACTGGATCCCATATTCCAGATGTGACCTTACAAGTGATTTATAGGAGGGGTAATAATATGTTGGAATCACCGGATCTAATCTCTCTTTTTATACACCCTAAAATCTTGTTTACTTTAGTAGCTGCTGCCTGACATTGAGTGCTCCTGCTCAGCTTATTTGTAATGAGAATACCCAAGTTCTTCTCCTGTTCTGTAGTCCCGAGATTACATCCATTTAATGTATACGCAGCTATAGGATTACTCCGTCCTAGGTGCATTACTTTACATTTATCAACATTAAATCTCATTTGCCAAGTATCTGTCCATTCTGACATCTTATCCAGATCTTTTTGTAATATTGTACTATCAAGGTCAGTTTTTAATATCCTACATAGTTTGGTGTCATCAGCAAAGACTGACAATTTACTATCAATTTCATCCACAAGGTCGTTAATAAAGAGATTAAAAAAAGAATCGGTCCTAGCACCGGTCCCTATGGCTCCTCACTGCTGACAATAGGCTATTTAGAGAATGTACCATTTATGACTACTCTTTGTTTCCTATCTTTTAGCCAATTCCTTACACATTTGCAAATAGTTTCCACTAGTCCTTGCTTCTGGAGCTTTAGTAAAAGGCTATTATGTGGTACAATATCAAGCTGCATTACCAATATCCAGGTTTGCACTTACCCCCTCATAGAACCCCAACAGATTGGTTAGACACAACTTATCTTTCATGAATCCATGCTGTCTGTCAGTTATATTATTTTCTGCAATATATTTTTGCATGTCATCCCTTAAAAACGCCCTCACAAACTTTACATACTACTGATGTCAGGCTTACTGGACGGTAGTTGCCTGGATCTACCCTCTTACCTTTTTTATATATTGGTACCACATCAGCAATCCTCCAATCCTCAGGCACCAACCCTGTTACAAGCGAGTCTAAAAAGATGAGATACAGCGGTCTGTTGTTGGCTTTTGTTTCAATAAATCGAGATGAATGAATCACAGTTGCATGCTTTTAATTAAATACCCTGCTTTCATGATAACGTATCACTGTAACATGAACTTTTTACGTTTTACATATGGGAGCCAGTGGCAGGTGAGCACGCAGCTCCTCTCACTGTGTGCTGGTACTGTGTGGTGGCCGCTGTTGTGGTGGTGTCGTGTCAGTGGAGCGGTGCGGCCTGAAGCCTTGGGGCTTCGCCTTCCAGCATGGGTGCTGTGAGGCACCAGGTCACCTGCCCTGCTGGCGCTTTGTTGCTGCAGCAGTGGTTATTGCACAGTGCGCACTACAAAATTTAGAATAGGGACCCACTCAAGAGGTTTGCCGTGACGTGGCAGTGTGCTTAATACAATCTGATCAGAATGGTAACAAAGAACCTAATGTTCTATTTAATTTTTTGCCTAGCGGCTTTAGATCATTGTATTTTTTGGGATGTGCGATCCATGTCTTTTTCTTCATAGTGTGTTAGAGAATGTACCATTTATGACTACTCTTTGTTTACTATCTTTTAGCCAATTCCTTACCCAGTTGCATATAGTTTTCCCTAGTCCTTGCTTCTGGAGCTTTAGTATAAGGCTATTATGTGGTACAGTATCAAATGCCTTTACAAAGTACAAATAAATCACATCAGCTGCATTACCAATATCCAGATTTGCACTTACCTCCTCATAGAACCCCAACAGATTGGTTAGACACGATTTATCTTTCATGAATCCATGCTGTCTGTCAGTTATTATATTATTTTCTGCAATATATTTTTGCATGTCATCCCTTAAAAATACCCTCAAAAACTTTGCATACTACTGATGTCAGGCTTACTGGACGGTAGTTGAATGGATCTACCCTCTTACCTTTCTTAAATATCGGTACCACATCAGCAATCCTCCAATCCTGAGGCACCAACCCTGTTACAAGCGAGTCTAAAAAGATGAGATACAGCGGTCTGTTGTTGGCTTTTGTTTCAATAAATTATTTGAGATAAGGAAATCACAGTTGCATGCTTCTAATTAAATACCCTGCTTTCATGATAACGTATCACTGCAACATGAACTTTTTACGTTTTACATAAGTTAAACACAAAAGCCAAAGATCCCTAACTTTTTGTGAGTAGTATAGGTGTTTGGTACTAAATTGGCATATTTGCAATTTTCACTTTGCAACATCCACTGTGTGCAAAGTTCCAGAAAATGCCTGTGGGGTCAAAACAGTCATAAAGGTGTTGTCTGACCTTATGGTACAAGTCTTCAGCCACTGTATGTAAATCCTCACTGCGCGCACTATGCATTACTCAATGTGAGCATCGCTCACTATGCACAGAGTGGTGATTAAGCTGCGTCAGTCGCACTTCTATTATGACTAAAAGCCAGAGAATACCAGGAGGAATAATTTTAGTTTCCTCCCAGTAGTTGAGCTTGCAATGCAGCGTCCGGGCTTCTTTAGAATGCTACTAACCTGCAAATGAACACCATATCTGCAGATTAATAGTGTTTGGGGACATGACAGGTTCCTATTAAGTCTCAGACATTCTGGGGGAGAGCTCTCATACTAACCGGAAAAGTGCCCAAACTAATAGGGACAATTTTGATTAGAAGAGCATGCAGTGGTTTAACGGTAGAATGGTGATCACAATATGGCTACACACCTGATAAACCAGCCACTGTCAATGGCTATGAAGAATCTCTGGCTTTAGTGGAAATTACTCACCTGGGTAGTCATATGTAGGAATCTCCACTTTACTCCACTCATCACCCCTCACATATGTCTCTGTAGTATTAATATGGGTCAGATTTTCACCCTGAAACAAATATTGTAAAAGTCACAGACAGATGGAGAAGTCACATCTATGATCAGCTCTAATCCTGCCATCTCCACCGCTCTCATTACACAAGTATAAAACATATAATACTGGTGGATAAAACAAGACTGAGCACAAGACCTTCACAGCCGTCTACACATCATAGGGAGATTTCATGGCACCTTCTCTCCATCTACCTGATGGTCCTGAGGAACATTGGGATCTTCTTGTTTACAGTCCTGTGGAAGAAGAGGACGGAGACATCTCTCTGGTGTTGTCCTCTTACTGGATAGAACTGGAGGAAACACATACAGGGACTGAATTCATTCCTTACATACAGATAATTATAGGCCGTGTGTATTTAGTCCTGTCTATTACCTGGTGATGTGAGGGGCTGGGGAACCTCCATCATGACGTCCTTGTACAGATCTTTGTGTCCTTCTAAATACTCCCACTCCTCCATGGAGAAATAGACGGTGACATCCTGACACCTTATAGGAACCTGACACATACAATAATACTGTCACCCCCGATCCCTTCATAGCGTTACTGTATAATGTCCCAGCATTCCCAGCAGTGTCACCTCTCCAGTCAGCAGCTCAATCATCTTGTAGGTGAGTTCTAGGATCTTCTGGTCATTGATGTCCTCATGTATCGGGGGGTGAGGTGGAGGCCCCGTGATTGGGCTCTGGGGTCTTCCCCATCCCTCAGACACAGGGGCCTGACAGCGCTCACTAGAGGTCTTCTTCACTACTGTGTAATCCTGGTTATGGAGAGACACAGTAATAAATCTCACTCCAGACATTCCCAGAGTCCTCACCTCTCCAGTTCTGTCCATGTGTTATTCCCATAGATAAGAATGATGTAATGTGACGTCATCAGAATCTCTCACCTCTCCAGTAAGCCGGAAGAGGATCTCTAGGGTGAGGTGTAATATCCTCTCCGCCATCTTGTCCCTGTCCGCATCCATCCTTGATGGGGCAGTCAGATATTTTCTTATATAGAAGGTCTGGTATTGTAGGGACCTGAATGAGGAGAAGACCTGAAGATAATAAGGAGATACATATAAGGAGATATACTATTTGTATTTCTTTCCTGGCTTTGCTCGGACTGTGGTCGCTTGAGTCTGAGGAGTGGATCCAGTGATTATTTATCAGGCATTGATAATGACAAAATACAATAATAACAAAACCTAGTAATGCGAAATGGAAGGAAAAGAAACAGGTAAGAAACGTAGTGCCAAGATACAAACTAAAAGATAAATTACACACTGAAGGGGTTAATGCCCCCTGCCCCAGTAATGGGGAATCTCCACATACCTCCTCCTGCAGAGCCGCACACTAGATATATGGCTGCTCTGTGCTTCCAGGACCTGTGATGATGTCACATGGAGGGGAGGAGTCGAGGTGCCCTGAGCGGAGCCGCATGTGCATACTTCCCAACTTTCGAAGAAGAGAAAAAGGGACAATGCATGCGGTGCGCGCAGCAGGAAATTTTGACCACGCCCATTTGGCAGTAAGGGTCACATGATCAGCTCCTCAGTGTATGCAGGACTCTGCTGTGCTGGGTGTCATGGTGCTGGATGAGGGGAAGGTTATGTGTGGGGTCAGGAGGGGTTTACAGTGTGGATGTAGCAGAGCCGTGTGTGTACGAGGTGTACGGAGCGGAGCCGTGTGTGTACGAGGTGTATGGAGCGGAGTCGTGTGTGTACGAGGTGTACGGAGCGGAGCCGTGTGTGTACGAGGTGTATGGAGCGGAGTCGTGTGTGTACGAGGTGTACGGAGCGGAGCCGTGTGTGCACGAGGTGTGGGAAGCGGAGCCGTGTGTGTGTGTGGAGCAGAGCCGTGTGTGTACGAGGTGCCCGGAGCGGAGCCGTGTGTGTACGAGGTGCCCGGAGCAGAGCCGTGTGTGTACGAGGTGCCCGGAGCGGAGCCGTGTGTGTACGAGGTGCCCGGAGCGGAGCCGTGTGTGTACGAGGTGCCCGGAGCGGAGCCGCATGTGCATACTTCCCAACTTTCGAAGAAGAGAAAAAGGGACAATGCATGCGGCGTGCGCAGCAGGAAATTTTGACCACGCCCATTTGGCAGTAAGGGTCATTACCCTATTGCCCCGGACTGTTCATTCATAGCAGCCAGAATTGTCTTATATTTATGTGTCACTATATGACATGTTGGTTATTTGTGCCTATAAGGCTAGGTTCACATTTCCGTTAAATTGTATCAGTCACAATCCGCTGCTCTGGTAAACAACAGAATCCGTTTGGCGGATTCCGTTGCTCCCATAGACTTGTATGAGTGGAAGATTGTGACTGATGATGCTGCGTTGCATTCTCCGCCCAACTGATCAGTCGTGGAACAACTGACCGTCGGGCGGCAGGAACGCAGCCTGTAACGTTTTTTGAGCAGCGCAATCCATATGTTTTCACTGCGCATGCTCATCGGCGGCCGAACGATCAGCTGATCTCCCGGCTAATGAGAGCGTATAATATATAGGTCAGGTAAAGAGAAAACCGGTTTAACTGCCCCGCTAAAAACCACTGATGCTGTAGATGAAAAAGATTTCCTTTATTTCGTAATTCTACGCGTTTCAGAGACATCTCTGTCTCCTTCCTCAGGAAAAGAAATCATATTTTTTAGCGCGGCATTTAAACCGGTTTTCTCTTTACCTGACCTATATGTTATATACTGCATTCTGGGGCCGCTGCTAAACCACAAAAAGGCACTCACATGCGATCATAAGGAGTTGTGACTTGCACAACCCTACCAGGTGAGTGTCTTTCTGTCTCTCTACCCTCATACCGGGTAAGACCCTATTGCGCTTTTTCCCCCTACAGCTCTACAGGCTAATGAGAGCGATCAGCTGATCTCCCGGCTGCCGGCTAATGAGAGCGATCAGCTGATCTCCCGGCCGTCGGCTAATGAGAACGATCAGCTGATTGCCCGGCCATCGGCTATTGTGAACGATCAGCTGATTGCTCTCAAAAGCCGGCGGCTGGGAGATCAGCTGATCGCTCACAGAAGCCGGTGGCCGGGAGATCAGCTGATCGTTCACAATAGCCATCCGCCGAACGGAATCCGCTTTCTCATCCAATACTTGTCACCCATTGTACAATGCATCAGTCACATGCGTCAAGCAACGCATGTGACTGATGCAAAACAACGGAAATGTGAACCTAGCCTAAAGGGGGCTTTACACGCTGCGACATCGCTAATGCGGAGTCGTTGGGGTCACGGAATTTGTGACGCACATTCGGCCACATTAGCGATGTTGCTGCGTGTGACACCGATGAGCGAGTTTGCATCGTTGCAAAATCGCTCATCGGTGACATGGGGGTCCATTCTCGATTATCGTTACTGCAGCAGTAACGATGTAGTTCGTCGCTCCTGCGGCAGCACACATCGCTATGTGTGACGCCACAGGAACGAGGAACCTCTCCTTACCTGCCTCCCAGCCGCTATGAGGAAGGAAGGAGGTGGGCGGGATGTTCCGGCCACTCATCTTCGCCCCTCCGCTTCTATTGGGCGGCCGCTCAGTGACGTCGCTGTGACGCCGCACGGACCGCCCCCTTAGAAAGGAGGCGGTTCGCCGGTCACAGCGACGTCGCCGGGCAGGTAAGTATGTGTGATAGTGTAAGGGGTGGGCAGACCCCTTACAAGGAGGTGCAGTTTCCCCCTGAAGATACCTCACTCTGCGGTAGTTACTGTTGATGTTATTAATAAACATGTTTTTACTGTGCAGTGGGTTTTCCCCTAGAGCCCGGGTGGGACGGCTGTCCCCATAGAAACAGGGCAGGAGAGAGGAGGGGCCGGCAGCTTAGAGAGAGAAGTGTGTGTGTGTTGAAGTCAGTTGTGTCCGGGATGGGAGAGAAGATACAGCCAGTGGCAGTGTGGAGCTGAGTGGGCAGAAAGAAAGAAAGAAAGAAGGGAGCTGGAAGAACAGGGAAGCCGGAGAGAAAAGGAGCGGGCGGAACCTCATAGTGCGAAGCAGTCCCGGTGTGGGTCCGGGCTGTGGGTAGCCATAAGTGGGAGCCAGGTGAAGTAGAGTAGCCGGGCACATCCCCACTGGAGGAGACGTCAGGACAGGCTTTCCCTCAGCTAAAGGAAGTGTGAAGTGTCATCTATAACTGCCGGTTGTGTGAAGAACTGTGTAATAAAGAATGCCTTTTGTTTGCACCGAATCATGCCTGGAACGTGTTTATACGTCGGACGACATCTGCACCACCACACTCTGCCCCACCGAGACATCTTCCGTCCCGATAGTGACGGCGGAGCCAGGGGTAAGCCTGATAGCAAGGGCCATGACTACAACCCTGGAGGCACCCCTGGCACCCCGTTACATGTGGCGTAGTCGGCAGGATACGGATCATATGCAAGGGGACCCGCTCCAAGAAAAAGGAGACCAAGTGGTGCCTAGGGCCCTGGATCCGGATTATTGGAAAAGAGTTCCGATCCCATGGTGGGAAGAAGAAACAGTGCCTAAGGCGTTGGACCGGGCAAAAGATGGCGGCAAGATGGCCGTCGTCTTTGAGAACACAGAAAGCGCGCGAAGAATTGGCGCCAAAAGAAGAGCCTGGGGCTGGCCGGTGCCTAAAAAGAAGTTCAGAGTACTCCGCCCAAAGAGGGGAGGTGCTGGCTCCAGGGCATCGAAGAAGACATGTGAAGTGGGCGGTGTTTTGAAGAAAAAGAGGAACCGCCGCGGAGGGGTCGATCTGATGTGTGAGACTGGGGGTGGAGTGTACCCGAGAGCGGGAAAAGTGGGCCCGCCTCCACTTTCTCCAGCATCTCCACTGACCCCGACGCCTTTACCAAAAACGCTAACTCCGAGCAAGATGGAGACCCCGAGAAAACAGCATGCTGCAGTGGGCGCGCTGGTAGAAATCAGCCGGGGGAGAGGACGGCCGAAGCAGACTGCGGCCGCAGAAGGACTTACCCTTATTTTACCGGCTGTGCCAGAAGGACCGGAGCGGCCCACCAAAGTAACCTGGGTCACTACCTGGGATGCCGCGACCGGCGAGACCTTGACTGAAGTCCGCGCCACCTATAGGGCACAGCTGCAGCCGGGAAGCAAAGTCCTGGGAACTACATATCAGTGTCCGGAGGTGTCCCCGCCAGTCGAGGTGGGACCTCCAACTCACACAGCAGTTCCGGCCCCGGAAGAGCAACCTACCCGGGAGCTAGAAGAAGACGAGTGGGGATTCTTCTGGGACCCAGTGAAACCGTCACCCCTGACTTAGCGGAAGTCCCCATCACCCCGTCGAGGGTTGAAGATACAAAACCGGAGGTTATGGACATGTTTGTGTTGAATACCGGCATTGTTACGGAGCCGGCAAAGTTTCACAGTTGCAACCTTTGTTCAAGCTACGGAGCCCGGAAGGAGCCTGATGCTGGACTGAGCCAGGGGCTCCCTCCGTGTTGTTAAGGAAGACTTTAGTGTCCGTGTGCCTGCCTTCAAAGACCGGGAGCGCTTGTTATAGTCTCCGGGCAGAAGATCAGCAAAGACCGGGAGTGCCTGCTGACGGCCTCCGGGCACATTGTCTACAAAGACCGGGAGCTCCCAGGAGGGACTCCGGGCGCTGGACTGGTGTGCCCCTTGCGGGTGCCCTAAGGTGAACATGTTTGAAGTTTTATTAAAATGACTTTGTTTGTTTTTACATGTGGTTTTAGATTTATGCCTTGCCGGGAGGCTTAGGCTTAAAGAGGGGAGGAATGTAAGGGGTGGGCAGACCCCTTACAAGGAGGTGCAGTTTCCCCCTGAAGATACCTCACTCTGGGGTAGTTACTGTTGATGTTATTAATAAACATGTTTTTACTGTGCAGTGGGTTTTCCCCTAGAGCCCGGGTGGGACGGCTGTCCCCATAGAAACAGGGCAGGAGAGAGGAGGGGCCGGCAGCTTAGAGAGAGAAGTGTGTGTGTGTTGAAGTCAGTTGTGTCCGGGACGGGAGAGAAGATACAGCCAGTGGCAGAGTGTGGAGCTGAGTGGGCAGAAAGAAAGAAAGAAAGAAGGGAGCTGGAAGAACAGGGAAGCCGGAGAGAAAAGGAGCGGGCGGAACCTCATAGTGCGAAGCAGTCCCGGTGTGGGTCCGGGCTGTGGGTAGCCATAAGTGGGAGCCAGGTGAAGTAGAGTAGCCGGGCACATCCCCACTGGAGGAGACGTCAGGACAGGCTTTCCCTCAGCTAAAGGAAGTGTGAAGTGTCATCTATAACTGCCGGTTGTGTGAAGAACTGTGTAATAAAGAATGCCTTTTGTTTGCACCGAATCATGCCTGGAACGTGTTTATACATCGGACGACATCTGCACCACCACACTCTGCCCCACCGAGACATCTCCCGTCCCGATAGTGACGGCGGAGCCAGGGGTAAGCCTGATAGCAAGGGCCACGACTACAACCCTGGAGGCACCCCTGGCACCCCGTTACAATAGGTCTGCGCGATGTTGTGCGTCACGGGCAGCGATTTGCCCATGTCGCACAACAGATAGGGGTGGGTACCCACACTAGCGATATCGGGACCGATATCGCAGTGTGTAAAGTAGCCTTAAGGCCATGTTCACACATAACAGAAATCCTGTGTTTTTGTTTGTGCCGCTGTCTGCACCAAACTACACAATAACAATCTTCTCTGATTAGACTATGTAACATGATTTTTGTTCCCAGGGAATTAATGTCATTTCTTAATTAGTTATATCATAAAAACATGGAAAAATGTATCAGCCTGCAGAAACTTAGATTTTGCGTTCAGGACACTGAAAAGTTGAAATTGGAATACTGTCTTAAGGAAAATTAGAAATAATAATAATCTAATAATAATAATCTTTATTTCTATAGCGCCAACATATTCCGCAGCGCTTTACAATTCAGGGGGATCATATACAAACAAATAACAGTTATAGAAAATACAATAATTAAAGTATGGAAAAAAAGACAACCCTGCTCGTGAGAGCTTACAATCTACAATGAGATGGAGGGGAAACAAGGTACAAGTGCTTATTTACAATGACAATCCAGCCATCTCAAAGAAATGGGGGATAGATAGAGGCTGCCTTTACCATTCACCAGAACCTTGAGATGCTTTTGGGTGCGGAGGAGTTTCACGGGGAGTTATGTTCTGAAATGTCATGGAGGGACTATGTGAATCTAATTCGGCTAGGGAGTCTGATAGGCCACCCTAAAAAGATGTGTTTTTAGGGGGTGTCTGATGCTGAGTAAGTTTTGATTCGTCCTAGCTTTTTGGGGTAGAGCGTTCCAAAGGATTGGTGCAGCTCAGGAGAAGTCTTGGGTTCGGGAGTGGAGGTTCGGATTAGTGTGGATGTTAGTCGAAAGTCATTTGAACCCGCAACAAACATCCGTTATTTTTGTACGTGTGGGGTACGTATTTGCACGTACCGGAGACACGTACACACGGAGACCCATGTTATTCAATGGTAGATGGCACACACATGTAAAATCACACGGAACGTGTGTCCGTGTGATAACTAAGTGTGTGCGCTTTTCTGCACGGACGACATGTCCGTTTTTGGCCAGCAGCACGCAGGCACGGACCCTCTAAAGTCTATGGGTCCGTGCCTGCATGGACCGCACACGGAGTATGTCCGTGTTCAGCACGTTTCGTGCGTGTGCGTTTTTACACTAGCGATCTTATTTTTATTTTTTTTTAAATTAAATTCAGTATACTTACCTTTTTTTCTGTTGTTCTCAGTCATACTTACATTGGCACTCATTTTTTTTCTTCCCCCGGCTCATACCGCTCCCCGATCACCAGCGCGGCGAGGAACAGCTGTGCAGAGAATACGCGGCAACAATTACTTTGAATATGCCGGCCGCTCATTAATCAATCTCGTATTCCCTGCTTTCTCCACCCACAGACACCTGTGATTGGTTGCAGTGAGACACGCCCCCCAAGCTGAGTGACAGGTGTCTCACTGCACCCAATCACAGCAGCCGGTGGGCGTGTCTATACTGTGCAGTAAAATAAATAACTAAATAATTAAAAAAAACGGCGTGCGGTCCCCCCCAATTTTAATACCAGCCAGATAAAGCCATACGGCTGAAGGCTGGTTTTCTCAGGATGGGGAGCCCCACGTTATGGGGAGCCCCCCAGCCTAACAATATCAGTCAGCAGCCGCCCAGAATTGCCGCATACATTATATGCGACAGTTCTGGGACTGTACCCGGCTCTTCCCGATTTGCCCTGGTGCATTGGCATTCGGGGTAACAAGGAGTTTTTGGCAGCCCATAGCTGCCAATAAGTCCTAGATTAATCATGTCAGGCGTCTCCCCGAGATACCTTCCATGATTAATCTGTAAATTACAGTAAATAAACACACACACCCGAACAATCCTTTATTAGAAAAAAAAACACTAACAAATTGCCTTGTTCACCAATTTTATAAGCCTGAAAAAGCCCTCCCTGTCCGGCGTAATCCAGGATGGTCCAGCGTCGCATCCAGCTGTGCTGCATGAAGGTGACCGGAGCTGCAGAAGACACCGCCGCTCCTGTCAGCTCCACGCAGCTAATAAAGGGAATAGCGCGATCTGACGTGGATCTGACAGGAGCGGCGGTGTCTTCTGCAGCTCCGGTCACCTTCATGCAGCACAGCTGGATGCGACGCTGGACCATCCTGGATTACGCCGGACAGGGAGGGCTTTTTCAGGCTTATAAAATTGGTGAACAAGGCAATTTGTTAGTGTTTTTTTTTCTAATAAAGGATTGTTCGGGTGTGTGTGTTTATTTACTGTAATTTACAGATTAATCATGGAAGGTATCTCAGGGAGACGCCTGACATGATTAATCTAGGACTTATTGGCAGCTATGGGCTGCCAAAAACTCCTTATTACCCCGAATGCCAATGCACCAGGGCAAAGCGGGAAGAGCCGGGTATAGTCCCAGAACTGTCGCATATAATGTATGCAGCAATTCTGGGCGGCTGCTGACTGATATTGTTAGGCTGGGGGGCTCCCCATAACGTGGGGCTCCCCATCCTGAGAATACCAGCCTTCAGCCGTATGGCTTTATCTGGCTAGTATTAAAATTGGGGGGACCGCACGCCGTTTTTTTAAATTATTTATTTATTTTACTGCACAGTATAGACACGCCCACCGGCTGCTGTGATTGGGTACAGTGAGACACCTGTCACTCAGCTTGGGGGGCGTGTCTCACTGCAACCAATCACAGGCGTCTGTGGGTGGGGAAAGCAGGGAATACGAGATTGATTAATGAGCAGCCGGCATATTCAAAGTAATTGTTGCCGCGTATTCTCTGCACAGCTGTTCCTCGCCGCGCTGGTGATCGGGGAGCGGTAAGTATGGGAGAGGGCTGCTCACTTCAGTCACTCGGGGGATTAGCGGTCACTGGTGAATCCTTCACAGGTGACCGCTAATCAGTACGCGGCACACAGACAGAGCCGCGGCATGACAATGAAGTCGGGTGAAGTTCACCCGAGTTCATTCTCATCGCGCAACTTTGTCTGCTGTCAGCGACATGTATCAAGGATATTGTGCAACACACAAACGGACATTCCACACGGACATTCCACGTACACATACACGGGCATTTTACACACAAACACGGACATTTTACACGTACACACGGCTCGCATACGCCATCACACGGATGCCATACGTACCGGAGAAACGCCCCAAAAAAACGGAACACGGACCCGAAAAACGGACCGTGTCACATGGACATTTTTTATGAGGAAGTGTGTTTTAGGCCTTGCAGAGCGAAGGGAACGGGTAGGGTGATAGACAGAGAAGAGGGTGGAGATGTAGTGGAGTGCTGCACTGTGGAGAGCTTTGTGGGTGAGAACAAGATATTTGAATTGGATCCTGTGATATAGGGGCGGCTTTAAGTTCATAATCTAAATGAAATACAATATATTTCAAATCATTAACATATTTTAATCAAAATGCTACAAATTGATGAAAAGGAACCTAGAAATGTTTACTTTTGTGAAGGTATGTCATATCACTTTGACGCATTAATCCCCAAATGTAGTCCCCCATCATGTTTTCCTCTATCGTATATTTTTGAACTTTGCTATCTTGATGAAAGCACTCTTGTTGCTCCTCGGAATCCATCTTCTGTTTGAGTCTATCAAGATGGGCATCAAGGATATGGACTTTGAGACCTCATGCAGCCCATTTTGCTTCACCAGTCTCAACCAATGCATCATAGTTTTCAGTCTTATGATTTCAAAAGGAAGCCTGTAACTACATTAACAAAACTGATCCATGCTTCTTTCTCTTTTCTTTTGAGGAGTTTGGGAAACTCTTGACACTCCGTAACTATTTTGATTTGAGGGCCAACATAAAACGCCAGCTTTAACTTTTGCTTCTGAAAGCTTTTGGAAGAGATCTTGTAGATACGTGAATGGCACTGATTCCTTGTCCAAAGCTGTGACAAATTGATTCATGAGGACTAGTTTGATATAGAAAGGTGGCATTAGTACCTTTCTAGGGTCTACAAGTGACTCCCATGTAATGTTGTTGTTCCCCACGGAAACTCAGTACATTCAAGCCAATATTGTCTATGGTAGCGTCCCTGCTATCCCAAAGGCAAACAACGCGTGGAAGCTTAGCATAGCCTCCTTGAAGACCCATCAAGAATGCAAGCATTTTGAAATCTCAGATTACTTCCCAACCATATTCCTCATATTTCATCACATTTAACAATCTCTTCACATTTTTTCCAGCACCCATGACGGCACCACGAGAGAGGAGATCCGCCCTTCAAGGACAGGAAACCTCCAGGATAAAAAGGGGTGGCACCTCTCCCCGCATCAGTTGGTTTCCTGTCCTTGAACAGGTAGCCTCCAGGGATCTACTAGATCCAGGATGGTCCTGATGGGCCGAAGGTTCAAGTCCGGCGCCCGGCCGGCCGACTCTGGCAGCGGCACGGGTCCTGCTGCGGTCGGCCGAGGTGCTGTGGAGCTGCCGCAGCGGACCCACGGGTGTCAGGCCTGCGCGCGGCACACCATACTCCGGTGACACCAGGACGGATTCTAGGCGCGGGGACGTGGTGCGGAGCCTGCGAGGACCAGCTAAGGGCCGGTCGGCCGCAGTGCTCTCCCGCCGCAGCAAACCCACGGGGGTACCGTCTGCGCGTGGGCTCCCTCCTCCCCCCTCTCCTTACCACGTAGCACCGGGCGCCAGGGGTCTGGATGGAGGTGGCTGCTGCTGCGCTTCCCTGCAGTGGCGTCCTCGCGGCTGCAGGCACTGTGGCGCTTCCGGATATCGGAGCGCCATGTTGTGTGTGGCAGGTGGGGGTGTCTGGGCAGTGCGCATGCGCAGTGCATTGGACATGAGTGGGACGTCATCTCCTGGAAATAGAAGGGAGGGGTTGCCAGTTTTTTAAAAAAAGAGCGGCAATCTTCCTCAATGGTGTCTGTGCTCAGTACCATGGCTGACAAGCGATCGGCTGTGTCTCCTTCGCTTCTCTCCTCTCCAAAGCCTCCCTCTGATCCAGATACTGCCTCCCAGAAGCGGCAGCAGAGAGGTAGCCGGGATGGCAGTGTCACCGGCTCTGGAGCCAAGCGTGGGATGACTGATGATCGGTCCTGCAAGCGGAAGGACTCTGGCACCCCTGACAGGAATAGACCCTCTAAAGGAGGGAAGTCAGATGATGTCCCTGCTGACCCGGATCATAATAGACCTAAGAAATGTCAATCCAAGTCTAGGCATAAAGAAGGTGCCTTGGGCAGTAAGGAATTATCCGGTTCCTGGACTAAGAGGCTGTGCAGGAGCTGCATTCAGCAGACTTTGTCAGAGGAACGGCCGAGATTTACCTCCGATCTCCGTTCCATCATACGGGAAGAGGTCAGGGACTCCCTCAGATCCCTGTCTGGGGCGCAGAGCGCTGGGGCTTCTAAACCCCCTTCGCCTACCCACGAGGACTTTGATAGGTCTGATGGGGAATGTGATTCCTCTGGCTCTACTTCCCGCTCCTCTTCAGATAGTGACTCAGGAGGTCGCCAGTGCATCCCGATCGAAAATATGAAGAAATTGGTTAAGGCGGTACGAACCGCTATGGGCATCCCAGATGAGAAACCTGAAAAATCTATTCAGGATCGGATGTTCGGGGGCATGGAGCAGAAAAAACAGCGCTCCTTCCCGGTGGTGGATAGAGTACAAGCTTTAATTACCAGGGAATGGAAGAAGCCTGATAAGAAGCGTTCCCTTCCAGGCGCCTTTAAGAGGAAATATCCGTTTGAGGAGGCCTCCTGCTCCACCTGGGATAATGCTCCAAAACTGGATGTTGCGGTCGCCAAGGCGTCCAGAAAATTTGCCTCACCATTTGAGGACATGGGTTCATTGAAAGACCCGTTGGATAAAAAGGCAGATCACTTCCTGAAGAATACCTGGGAAGCTTCTGCTGGAGGACTGAGACCCGCCATTGCTGCTACGTGTACGGCTAGATCCCTGCCTATATGGATAGATGAACTGGAAGACCAGTTTAGATCAAGGGCAACTAAGGAAGAGATTGCTTCCCCCCTCTCCAAATTGCGAGGAGCGGCGGCCTTTCTTGCGGACGCCTCAGCAGACTCCGCTAAGTTGACTGCAAAGTCGGCGTCCCTCTCCAATGCGGCTAGAAGAGCTCTTTGGTTGAAATGCTGGCCGGGGGATATGCAAACTAAGTCTAAACTTTGCAATATCCCTTGTCAAGGGGAATATCTGTTTGGGCCGGTCCTGGATGACATCCTGGAGAAGGCTAGCGACAAGAAAAGTGGCTTTCCCTTTCCGTCCTTTCCATCGTTAAGGCGGTCCTTTCGGAAGAAGCCAGTTCACCGGAACACCCAGCCAAGGGATCGGAATACCTGGTCCGATAGAAAGAAACCGGGAAAGGGGTTCATGTTCAATGGGCCCTCGAAAGATCAACATAAGTCATCCAAGTGACTCGCTTTCCCAGGTCGGAGGGAGACTCTCTCAGTTCCTTCCGGCTTGGGAAAGGATTTCATCCAGTTCATGGATTCTGGGCGTAATAAAATCAGGCCTCCAGCTCCTCTTCCATCACCCTCCTCCTCAACGATTCCTGGTTACCCCTCTACGTCGTTCTCCTACGGAACAGCTGGCTTTGGAAGCAGAGATCCAACACCTCCTCTTCAAGGGGGTTCTGATGAAAGTTCCCACACAAGAACAAGGGGACGGATTCTACTCCACCCTCTTTCTGGTGAGGAAGCCCGACGGGTTCTATCGCACCATCATCAACCTGAAAGCCCTGTAAAAACATTAAAATTAATACATCTATAGAGCCCCTCGCGGCCTCGGTCAGGAGCAACCCAGACATCTCGGGGGTCCTGGTCAGGAATAAACCGTTTAAAATCTCGCTTTTTGCCGACGATGTGCTCATTACACTTACTAACATCCATGTGTCCCTTCCAATTTTAATGTGCACCTTGGGTAGGTACGGGAGCCTTTCGGGGTATAAGATCAACTCTAGCAAAATGGAGGCAATGCCCTTGAATCTCGACCCGGTGGCCCTGGATTACTTGCGTTTGAATTTTAAGTTTCGTTGGAAGACAGATGCGGTCAAGTACCTGGGGGTTAACCTCACATCTACTTATGATTCCCTCTATAACCTTAACTTCCCCCCCCTTTTCCGAGAGCTGAGAACTCTTTTGAGCAAGTGGTTGCCCCTCCCTCTTTCGTGGATGGGGCGCATTGCGGCGGTTAAAATGAGCTTGCTCCCAAAATTATTATATTTCTTTGAAACCCTCCCAGTTAAGGTACCAATAAAGGAGCTGAAGTCCCTTCAGGCGGCTATCCTTAGATTTATTTGGTGTAACAAACGTCATAGGGTGGCCAGGGAGGTGTTGATGGCTCGGAGAAACAGGGGGGGGCTTTCTGTCCCGGACATCCTAAAATACTATTGGGCGGCCCATCTTAGGAGGATCCCCTGTTGGGTGTCCCTTTGGGCATACAACAGGTGGACTGAGATTGAAAAACTTTGGCTGGCGCCTATACATCCAAACGCGCTCCTGTGGCCCCCGGCCCGGTGTGATTCGCTCCCCCCTCTTCTTGGACCGATGCAGTTCACTAGGGACCTCTGGGCATTTTGCATTAGAAGATTTCCTTTGGCATCCCCCTGCTCCCCTCTGGTGTCCTTCATATACCAACCCTTGCTCCCAAGCAGTCTGGAGTCGGACATGGTGCACCCCTGGCTCAAGGCAGGTCTATTCAGATTTGCAGACATTATAGATGGAAGTACAATGCAGATCCATTCCTTTGAGTACCTTAGAGATAAATTCTCTCTCTCTAATCGAGAGTTTTTCCAATATCTGCAGATCAGAGACTTGGCTGGCTCCTTGTTTGGCAGGGCAGGGGCCTCGATTCCCACAGATTTTGAGAAAATTTGCAGAAGGGGCACTGATACTAAGGGGCTGATTTCGGAAATTTACATTTTGCTTTCTGAGTCACGGGAGGGGCCCGAGGGGTCTTTTCCATACATGCGGAAATGGGAGTCTCTATTGGGAAGGCGGATACTTCCTCAGGAATGGGCAGCAATCTGGGGAAACGCCGCCAAGACGTCAATATGCACACTATATAAGGAAAATATCTATAAAATTTTGCTATTTTGGTACCACACTCCAGATTTCCTTCATGGCATAGACCCCTCCATACCGGCTTGTTGCTGGAGATGCGGGGGAGGCAGGGGCACCATTCTGCACATATTCTGGTCCTGTCCAGGGATAGTCCCCTTCTGGGAGCGGGTTAGAGGGTTGATCCATAAAGTACTATATATAGAGGTTGATCTTGATCCCCTGATCTATGTTCTGGGTCTTGGGAATGGGGGATTGGGAAAAACGTCCTCTAAGCTTTTGTCCCACATCCTTACGGTGGCCAGATGCTTAATTGCAAAAAATTGGAGGCAGCCAGGGACACCCTCACACCAGAGCCTCAAGTATAGATTACTGGACGTTAGACGCATGGAACATTTCACGGCACTATTGCATGACACAGTTGACCGTTTCCAGGCCGTGTGGGCACCATGGGACTACTTTGCGGGACAGGAGGATCTGTGAGACTGAGGCCTATGGGTCTTATGGAAGGAGCATGGACTCTTGAAACCCTTCCCTCTTCCCTCCTATTTCTCCTCTCCCCTCCTAACCCTCTTCACCTGTCCTGTCATTGTTTGTCTAGGTTCGATAAGAATTGTGAATTTTATGTTTTATTTTATGTATGAAAAACGTAAATTGAAAATCTCAATAAAAATTCAAAGTTTAAAAAAAAAATTAATACATCTAGTTATCAAACATTTTATAATAGGACATATATGTTTTCACAGTTTTGTTTATATTGGAAGGGCATAGCTTATTGATAAAGTTTTTATAAAGAATAAATAATAAGGTATCTTTATTAAGTATGGATAGATGCTGACATAAGCATGGTACCTAGTTATATATATATTCTTCCTTCTGGAAGCTTCTAGTGATTATGTCATATGTAACTGTGTTCAGTTGAAACACCCTATATGGATTGGACAGTTGTCATAAAATACACGGTGGGAGGGGGTGGCTGCTCACTCCTGCTCCGAGAGTCAATCCACACATGTCGAAGCGGATCCATCCATCCAGCCTATCCTGCATTCACCCAAGACGAAGCAAGATATATTTATCAGTCCTGCAACATGATTCTATTTGGGAACCAAGGTGAAATAGATGAAGATTTCTATTGATTTGTATGGACTCATTGAACTTTTTACGTAAGCTAATGAAGTATATTATTTTTCCTTTTTGTAACTGAATTTTGGCAACCATTTTTAAATAGATAAAATACAATTATTTTTTACATTTTTGAAGTTCTTTCTTTCATGCGCTTTTACGTATTTGAAGAAAAATATATTTAAGAGTATATTTTTAACATTTTGGTGAGCCAGCCATTCGTGTTTTTTAATTTTTGTACTTCTTCCTTCACTTTGCATAAGGGGGGACAGAGACATATGCCTCCTGCAAAGTGACAGGGAATTGACAATTTATAAAAATCACGCAGAACCTAGGAAATACGGTTAAGTCAAGTTGCATGAATGTTTTTTTTAAATGAACTTTAAAGATTTTGCTAAGGCACAGATAATACTCTTTTGACGTGTCTTTGAGCAAGAAAAAAATAAGTCAGTCCATAAAAAGTATTGGACGTGCTGAACAAGGTGAATCGAGTCTTAGAGGATCATCCATCAGATCATCTGATAATTTCAGGTAAGAAAATGGATTTTATCTCTTCTTATGTTAAGCAAAGTAAACTTCAGTTCACTTATTCAGATATTTCTAATGTGGAGGAGATTTGGTTAAGCTTTTATGGGGAGTGTGAACTTGAGAATTCACGTGTAGAATGTGCAAGGTCTTTTAATAGAGAGAAACAGAAAATTAGAAATGTCTGTCATTTAGTCTATGAATTTCACAAGTTAATCGTAGAAAAATGAAAAAATGGTGGAAATAGACAACCTGAATTGTCAGGAAAGTCAGTGATAGAGAAATCCAAAGACTGCTTAGAACCTGGAATGTCAGTCAGTTATATTGTGAATTCTGACTGTAATGTTGCAAATGAAAAGTCAGATTTAGACTGTAATTCTGAAAATCAGAATCTTGACAATGGCGGCAGACATGTGCTGTGTATTCAAGGTGACTTTCAGGACACTGGGAAAGAAGCAGGAAATGACGTAGAGAAGCCAGAAGGGGGAGGAGCCAGAGTGGGAGACGTGCAGAAAGTTGTCAGAGAAGGACACGTGCAGAGAGAAAATGGCGACGATCAGTTTCTAAAAATAGAACAGACTAAGTTAGGGATTAAACTTAGAAAGAGTCTATTGGACTTATGCAAATTAATTCCCGCATATAATCCTAAAATACATGTATGCAGAAATTCAGAAATATTTGAAAGTTCCGTTGAGAAATTAAATTTAACCAATAGTGAGAAGACTCAGGTATTTGATATGTGGATACCTCAGCATTTCTTTAGACAATTGGCATTAAAAAAGTCTTCTGACAATGAGACATTTGATTGTTCAAATGATAACGATATCATAAGGCTGAAAAATCTCATTTTCTGTGCAAGGAATGAAACGAATCCAGATTATGAGATGTAAAAGGAATTACAAATTGAAGAGAATGAAAGTACGTTCTCATTTATGTCCGTTTTTGAACGATTATATAGGGCGGTCATTCCAAATGTCAGATTAAAATCTTTAATTTCCACATTCATAAGGAAATTTAATTTCCTTGATAATGCAGCCTGTACGGTGGCATTAAATAAAAAGTCCCTATTCGAATGTACGACATTTATCGATTTTGTTAGAAATCACCAAAGTCAATCAAAACAGAAATTAATTAATTCTGAAAAACCAACACAAAAAAGGGAGAGATTCTGTGAAAAGCCAACAGTGTCTACCAGATCCAGATATTTCTGTGACAGAATCTATGAAATTCGCAGGAAATTGCATACGTGTTACAAACCATACAATCCATCACAATTATTATTATCTAAAAATCTCTTTCCACAGGAAAAACCTTTGTTTCCCTTGTCTCCAGTGAAGGGATTGGTCACAGGATCAGATATTGATGATCCCAGACAAATGATGAGTAAAAGTTTTGAAAGACAGAAACAGGTGTCTTGTGCAGATTCGATCCCCGGGTTACTATTGAAAGAAGAAAAAACGTTGGCCAGAGAATTTGATAGCCAGCAACAGCTGGGTGGTCTTTCAGAGAGAGACATTCTTTCTCATTTAAGGAGAAAAATTGAGTTACAAAATAATTTCCATTCTAATATTCTGGAATGTACTGTAATAGATCGGATCTTGAAAAAATTGAGGTTTGGGTTTTAGCTGAATAAAAGGGGTTTTCTAGATAAAGTAATTTTGCTATTTGATAATCATGATTATTCATATACAGTGAATCTATGCATATATATATGTATATTAAAAGTAGTGATAGTAAATCAAGGTCATATCTTCATTTAGTTATGATAGTCTAAAAGTTATAAATCAATTATTTGATCTCTGTATATGAATAATAATATTTAAAATGTAATAGTAAGAGAAAGTAACTGATTCTAAGTGTTTCATTTTTTATCATAAATATGATAATAATTTTATTCTTTTATTTCCCTCAGAATTTATCAGTAAAGCAGATTAATGAAGTATTAACTTTTTATTTATAAATTTGTTCTTGTCCACAATCAGGTAACATATATCTTATTGTGTAAGGCTAATCGCGAAAGCATGATTAATAATAATAATAATAATAATAATAATAAGAAGAAGAAGAAGAATTATTATTTTCTCAGGTACCAATTGCCAGAGGACCATTAGTTTAACATTTCTTTTATGAATATATATCTTCTTTAGAGTTATTAGAAATGTAATCTGAGTTTTGGAGTGGAGTAAAACTGCTTGCTGTTTTGGAATGGAATGTTCTTTGCACGTAACCAAAGCATGTGACTTTTGAATTACTAAAGCTAATAATAATAAATGTTTGTTCTATGGTGAAATGTACAGTATGTGACGATCAAAGGTACCTATTTCTCATGAGTATATGTAATAAATTATTCGTATACTTCAAGAAGTTTTGAAATGCGCATAGAGAAATTGAAAATCAAAAACAGGGATATGTGTCTGTCAATGTTTCTATGTGGATGTATGTTAAAGAACCATGACAGTCTTGTGTGCATAATGTGTCTATGAATGATTGATTGTCTGAGCAGGTGCCGATGTCAAGTACTTGGTTAAGAGGTCTTTGAAGCTTCCAAAAGAAAAAAAAGGAATTTTTGTTTTAACTTCGAGGTTATAATATGTATGTATATTAATAGAATAAATAAGTTATAGTACATAAGTATAAATAATGAAGGAATTTATACCGAATATATCTTATTCTTAGACATATTTCTTTAGTATAGCTATGTTAGGATCTTTATTAAGGGTTTATTCTGAAGAGTTACATTCTAGAATAAGGTTTTAACGTTTTGATTTTTATACAGGTTTGTGTTAGTTACTTCTTTTACTGATACACAGATTGGTAATCATTTTTCTTTTCAAATATGAAAGTAATATTTATAATATGGTCTTGAAGATATACAACATACATTTTAATTTAATTTAATCTTGACATATTAATTTTTATAACATCATATTTGATGATATTAAAAGGAAAAGGTTTGGTCTCAATCACACACTTATATTTGATAAATATATGTGTCTACAGAATACTTTAATAATTAATATTTCAAGTACAAAGGAAGAATTGGGAATAAAAAAAAAATATATTTGAAGTATATCATAATGCATTTATATACTAAGAGAAGAGTATTATCTGCAAAGTTACATGACTTAATTATTTTATAGGTTACTGATATGATATGGTATGGAAATCCTATAAGATCCTGGTAATATTAAGGTTATGTATGTAAGGTTATGTATTATTATATACATAGAAGGCCTTATTTTTATTTCAATTTTTATTTTTATTCCGATTTTCATTTTTATTCCTATTCTTTATATTCATTATTTTTATTTAATATTCAAATTTTTAATCAAAATTTTAATTCTACAATTTTTTATTTTTCCTTCAAATTTTAAATATCTCAATTGAGAAACACTTCAATATTTAGTTAAGTAATATCTAATATAAGAATATTACTTTGTTAAATATGAATCATATTAAAAGGGAAAGTTCCACTTTTTGGAAGAAAAGAATATTTCCTTCATCAATATATACAATTATTTACTTCCTAGTAATACATTATTTTTTATATTAGTATGTTAACACAATAAGGATGAAATATTACTTATAGTTACACATTTTCTTATATAGTAGGTTATTTAATAAATAATAGACAAATCAAATAAATTAAACTAGAGTAATAAAGATGGAAGATCGAGGTACATCTAGGTTTACCTTCCTATATTTATTAATAATATATTATATTTGTAATCAATAATAATTTATAATGGGTATTATTGTGTTTTGATGGAATCATCCAGTCTTTTCTAAAAGGTTATTTGCTTTGGTTTATAATTTTACAAATGATCTAACTAAATAAGCCACATTGTTGCCTTTCATATTTATAATATGATACATGTTATGGGTACATATTGTATTATTTCATATTTTATATTACATTTTGGTTACATTTAACACATTGCCACCTATGGGTTTGGAAAGGTAATTACACCAATGATAAAAAAGGTCATTACATGAGAATACTATCGTCTATACCATTATGCAGTATTATTACATCATTCTAAGTATCAATTATATTAATACTTCTACGATAATAATAATGACATGGTATTATAGTATTAGAGTTATGATACACTGTGACATTTATTAGTGATAGTTATTGCCATATTTGGTATCTAGTTTAGGGAATGAAGACTTCAATCAAGATTAAGATAAAAGACTTTTATTAATTTTTCTAAAGTTAAAAGGGATTCTACAAAAAGGTTTAAAAGGCTGAAATTCAACGGTCCAAAAGGTAACGTCTCAAATAAGACTGTGTTAAATACAAAATACTTACCGCGTCTGGACCTCAGAAACACAGTGATCTTATGGTGCCAGGATGGACAATGACACATGGTCTGTGCATTAAGACCTCACTACAGTTACTAAGGAGAGCAATAACGTGTTAAAGTTAACCCCTGTCGTGCTGACCAAGAACGTCTTAACATCTGTTCCAGGATTTGACAACAGGCAGCGCGGAGGATAAAAGGTGACTAATGTAAATTACACTGCACAGACATCAAAGACTTATGCTATTCTTCTACACTCATGAACTGTGGTTTATCAACATTGGCTATGGACTTTGTAATAAAGAATAAAGCTTATGGACTTGATCTAACGATGATAAATGCAATACGGGACTGTATTAAATTGGTAACCATTCATTTTTTATCAAAGGATTTATTTCTAAGAGACTGTGTTTATGCCGGATTACATCGGAGATAAGAAGACATCAACCCAGAGGACATCATATGGTGACCGGATTTGTTTTGCATCTTTTTAGGTCTAGCGAAGTATAATTATATATTTTTATAGGATTAATCAGTCACGGCCTACCATAACATGAATCCACATAATTATATTATTGAACTTACAACATGAATAATGCAAATTGATTATTATTCATCATTATTATTGATACTAATCCATTGTCGCCAAATAAGGAAAGAAGATTTGTTATTTTAATGATGTATTAATTAATTTTCGGGGTTTCATTAATAATAATTAATAATTCACCCGCTTCAAGGGGGAATTGTAAAAACATTAAAATTAAAACATCTAGTTATCAAACATTTTATAATAGGACATATATGTTTTCACAGTTTTGTTTATATTGGAAGGGCATAGCTTATTGATAAAGTTTTTATAAAGAATAAATAATAAGGTATCTGTATTAAGTATGGATAGATGCTGACAGAAGCCTGGTACCTAGTTATATATATATTCTTCCTTCTGGAAGCTTCTAGTGATTATGTCATATGTAACTGTGTTCAGTTGAAACACCCTATATGGATTGGACAGTTGTCATAAAACACACGGTGGGAGAGGGTGGCTGCTCACTCCTGCTCCGAGAGTCAATCCACACATGTCGAAGCGGATCCATCCATCCAGCCTATCCTGCATTCACCCAAGACGAAGCAAGATATATTTATCAGTCCTGCAACATGATTCTACTTGGGAACCAAGGTGAAATAGATGAAGATTTCTATTGATTTGTATGGACTCATTGAACTTTTTACGTAAGCTAATGAAGTATATTTTTTTCCTTTTTGTAACTGAATTTTGGCAACCATTTTTAAATAGATAAAATACATTTATTTTTTACATTTTTGAAGTTCTTTCTTTCATGCGCTTTTACGTATTTGAAGAAAAATATATGACAGCTTCAAGAGGGAGTCCAAGAGGTCCATTGTGAAATATCTGTATCCCCAATGTCACATGGCAGTCATAGACTTAAGCGATGCATACTATCATGTCCTGATCCACTCTCTCTTCCAATGCTTCCTCAGAGTAGCCATACACATGGACAGTCGGGTCTGCCATTTTCAATACAAAGCCCTCCCCTTCGGTCTGGCCATCGCCCTGAGAATATTTACAAAGCTAATAGCGGAAGTATCCGCATAGCTGCGTCAGAGGGAAGTCCTTCTAATTCCTTATCTGGATGACTTCTTGATTGTGGGGACCTCAGCCCGCCATTTCGCAGCCCTTCTGCGGCAGGTGCAAGCCTCCCTGCGGGAGTTGGGCTGGTTGATCAACACAGAAAAGTCCAGGTTAATCCCATCCAAGGTTCAGCTGTTTCTGGAACTCACTTGGGACTCAAACACTCAGATGTGTCATCTACCACACTACAAGGTGGAAGCCCTCCAGTCCCAGGTAGACCGGACTCTGCGGCGCAAGCGCATGTCTCTCAGGGGTGCGATGTCCCTTCTGGGCTCCCCGACTGCGGCCATCCCGGCTGTCCGATGGGCTTAGTCACACACCCGGGTCCTGCAGTGGAACGTCTTGCAGCATCAGACCGCTCACGGGGATCATCTGGACAGTCTTATAGTTCTCGGCCCTCACACGCTCCAGTAACTCTATTGGTGGCTGTATCCTGTCAACCTGGAAAGGGGGGTGCCTTGGCTGGTACAAGAGACAACGGTGGTGACCACCGACGCCAGCCTCTATGGTTGGGGTGCACATTTGGACACTCAGTTCATTCAGGGGCGATGGTCTGGAGGAGAAGCTCAAAGTTCCTTGAATACAAGGGAATTGCTGGCGGTGGAAAAGGCGTTAGGTCGTTTCCTCCCGTCATTGATGGTTCGCCCTGTGAAAATCCTGACAGACAACCAGGCGACAGTGGCGTATCTCAACCACCAAGGGGGTACTCGCTCCAGGCATCTTATGTCCATCACAAGCAGAATCATGTCTCTGGCAGAGGCTCACCTAGACTCCCTATCGGCAGTACACATCCGAGGGAAGGAGAACATTATGGCGGATTTTCTCAGTCGCAACCGGTTTCACCAAGGCGAATGGTCTTTAAATCAGTCCGTTTTCACCAGGATAACGGAGATGTGGGGGATACCCGAGATAGATCTCTTTGCGACCAGAACCAACAGGAAGGTTCCCAAATTCTGTTCCCTGGATCCGAGGGATCGTCCCCACTCAGTAGATGCCCTATTGCTCAGATGGGACTCCCACCTCGCATATGCCTTCCCTCCAATCACCCTCCTTCCTGCGGTACTCAGGAAGATATGGGAGGATCAAGCAGCAGTGATTCTCATAGCCCTTTTTTGGCCAAAGAGACCTTGGTTTTATTGACTGACCAACCTGTCCATAACTGATCCATGGGTTCTTCCGGACCTACCGGATCTCCTGTCCCAGGGTCCAGCCTTCCACCTACAGAACACCAGATTACATCTGACGGCGTGGTGCTTGAGAGGTCACTGTTAGGCGGCAAGGGGTTTTCTCCGGGTCTAATCTCCACCTTGATGCAGTGTCAGAAGCCTGTCACTACACATATCTATGGGTGCATTTGGAACAAATTCTTAGCCTCCATGGGTGCAGATCCTGCTAAGCTGGCCCCTGTCCCAGTTATCTTAGAATTCCTGCAAAGGGGTTGGGAACTGGGTCTGTCGGTTAGTACCCTTAAAGTGCAAGTTTCCACGTTGAGTGCCTTGTATAACCATGCCCTGGCCGGAGATCCCTGGGTGTCTAGGTTCATTAGAGCCTGTGCTAGGTCTAGACCTCGGTGCAACATGCCCCTACCGTCCTGGGACCTTAACTTAGTCCTCTCAGCCTTAAAACAGCCCCCGGTTGAGCCCTTAGATTCCATCTCACTCAAACATATGTCCCTAAAAACGATTCTCCTGGTCGCCCTCACTTCAGCCCATAGGGTTAGTGACCTTCAGGCCTTATCCATTTCTCCTCCGTATACCCAGTTTTTTGACGATAGAGTGGTTTTAAGAAGTGACCCCGCCTATTTGCCGAAGGTGCATTCTCACTTACATAGGTCCCAAGAGATAGTGCTCCCCTCTTTTTATGACAACCCTTCTACTCCGGAGGAGATAGGATGGCACTGCCTAGATGGCACTGCCTAGATGTTAGGTATTGTCTTCAGCAGTATCTGTTGGTCACTTCAGAATGGAGGAGGGATAAAGTGGGCTTTACACGCTACAAAATCGCTACAGCGATCTCGTTGGGGTCACGGATTTTGTGACGCACATCCGGCCGCTGTAGCGATGCCGTTGCGTGTGACACTCATGAGAGATTTTGCATCATCGCAAAAACGTGCAAAATCGCTCATTGGTGACATGGGGGTTCATTCTCACATATCGTTACTGCAGCAGTAACGAAGTTGTTCCTCGTTCCTGCGGCAGCACACATCGCTCCGTGTGACACCGCAGGAACGAGGAAGCTCTCCTTACCTGCTTCCCGGCCACAATGCGGAAGGAGGTGGGCGGGATGTTCATCCCGCTCATCTCCGCCCCTCCGCTTCTATTGGGCGGCGGTTCAGTGACGCTGAACGAACCGCCCCCTTAGAAAGGAGGCGGTTCGCCGGTCACAGCGACGTCGCAGGTAAGGTAAGTAGTGTGACGGTCCGGGCGATGTTGTGAGACATGGGCAGAGATTTGCCCGTGTCGCACAACCGATGGGGGCGGGTACGCCCACTGGCAATATCGGTACCGATATCGCAGTGTGTAAAGCGGCCTTTAGTCTCTGTTTGTGGTCTTCCAGGGTTGTAGGAAGGGGCTTAAGGCTTCCAAGTCCACCTTGGCCAGGTGGATCAGGGATGCCATCTCCATTGCTTACACAGCCAGGGGTGAAGCCGTACCTCCTGGTCTGAAGGCGCACTCCACACGAGCGATGGCATCTTCCTGGGCGGAGAGATCAGAGGTCTCCATCGAGCAAATATGTAAGGCGGCAACCTGGTCTTCTCCGTCAACCTTTTTTAATCACTATCGCCTTGATTTGTCATTCACAGACATCACCTTTGGGAGACAGGTTCTGCAGACTGTTGTCCCTCCCTAGGTCTTCCTCTATGTAATTCTCTCATGGTGCCGTCATGGTGCTGGAAAAATACGTAATTACTTACCGGTAATGTGTTTTTTCTGAACCCATGATGGCACCCTTACATTCCCTCCCTACACTTAGGTGTTGATAGTTTACTTCCTTTTTCGCTCCTCTCCACTGGGCAGTTACGGTGGCGGGGTATGTCTTAACGATGTTCCTTTTTTCGGAGGTCCTGTCATGCTCGGTAATCAACTGATGCGGGGAGAGGTGCCGCCCCTTTTTATCCTGGAGGTTTCCTGTCCTTGAAGGGCGGATCCCCTCTCTCGTGGTGCCGTCATGGGTTCAGAAAAAAAACACATTACCGGTAAGTAATTACGTATTTCATAGTCTTCTTTAAGCTTTGCCGAATAGGCAAGGGGAAGAGAAGGATACTGGTTACCATTATGGAGTAATACTTGTGTGTATCAATAGCTTTGAATGATGTAAAGTCTGGAATCCTGAAGTACTAAACATCTTTCATACCTTGGTTACCATGAAAGAAGAATCTTATCAGACTAAAGAAACAACAGTAATGTGTAGTTCACATGAACAATGACATTCGAATATAGTGAGTTTACTATAGGGCTACATTGGTATACTAAAATCATTGTGGCAGCCACAAAAGCAAAGTTTCGGGGTTACATGAATTTTTTCCAAAACATGTAATGCCCAATTAAAGAGGAACTAGCACTTTTAACCCAGGAACAGATTTTTTTTTTTTGTTACTTAGTGTTATTGCATCTTTGCTGCATTTTTTTATGCCTTTTCTCCATTATTTAATGCGTTTTTGGTGTCAAAGTGAATCTGCGTTTTTAAGTGTTTTGTTAATAGTACAGAAAAGCGCGGATTCTGCACTTAGTCATATGAAAAAGTTTGGGCACCCCTATTAATGTTAACCTTTTTTCTTTATAACAATTTGAGTTTTTGCAACAGCTATTTCAGTTTCATATATCTAATAACTGATGGACTGAGTAATATTTCTGGAAATGAGGTTTATTGCACTAACAGAAAATGTGCCATCTGCATTTAAACAAAATTTGACCAAGAAAAGGGCCAAGAAAAATATCAGAAGAAGAATGGTGAGAACAGTCAAGGACAATCCACAGACCACCTCCAAAGACCTGCAGCTTCATCTTGCTGCAGATGGTGTCAATGTGCATCGGTCAACAATACAGCGCACGTTGCACAAGGAGAAGCTGTATGGGAGAGTGATGCGAAAGAAGCAGTTTCTGCAAGCACGCCACAAACAGAGTTGCCTGAGGTATGCAAAAGCACATTTGGACAAGCCAGTTACATTTTGGAAGAAGCTCCTGTGGACTGATGAAACAAAGATTGAGTTGTTTGGTCATACAAAAAGGCGTTATGCATGGAGGCAAAAAAACATGGTATTCCAAGAAAAGCACTTGCTTGCTACCCACACTAAAATTTGGTGGAGGTTCCATCATGCTTTGGGGCTGTGTGGCCAATGCCGGCACCGGGAATCTTGTTAAAGTTGAGGGTCGCATGGATTCAACTCAGTATCAGCAGATTCTTGACAATAATGTGCAAGAATCAGTGACGAAGTTGAAGTTACGCAGGGGGTGGATATTTCAGCAAGACAATGATCCAAAACACCGCTCCAAATCTACTCAGGCATTCATATAGAGGAACAATTACAATGTTCTGGAATGGCTATCCCAGTTCCCAGACCTGACTATCATTGAACATCTGTGGGATGATTTGAAGCGTGCTGTCCATGCTCGGCGCCCATCAAACTTAACTGAACTGGAATTGTTTTGTAAACAGGAATGGTCAAAAATACCTTCATCCAGGATCTCATTAAAAGCTACAGGAAGCGACTAGAGGCTGTTATTTTTGCAAAAGGAGGATCTACAAAATATTAATGTCACTTTTATGTTGAGGTATCCATACTTTTGCACCGGTCAAATTTTGTTTAAATGCGGATTACACATTTTCTATTAGTACAATAAACGTCATTTCAATCCAGAAATATTACTCAGTCCATCAGTTATTAGATATATGAAACTGAAATAGCTGTTGCAAAACCCCAAATTGTTATAAAGAAAAAAGGTTAACATTAATAGGAGTGCCCAAACGTTTTCATATGACTGTATAAAACTATCTGCAGTTTTCTCCTGAATTGTTTTAAGCTCCACATAAAAACCTGTAGAAAATAAAAAAGCACCAAAACTGTAGAGTTCAGCGATGTCTTTTCATGGAATCACATCCACTTTGCTTGAACAATTACACACAGCAGAATTTATGTGCAAAAAAGCAGCAGAAAAACCCGGCATTTACGCTACATGTGAACATGGACTAAATGTCCAAGCAAAGAGCATGTCATTTCATGAAATTTCTGCCCTCGATGCGTCTAAAAACACCGCTGAACTGTGCGGTTTTGGTGTTTTTTTTTCTTTATAGGCTTCTTTGTGGAGCCTGAAATAAAACGTAAGCGAAAAAAAAATTGCCGTTACATTTTTAAACGCATAATCAAAGCTTTTCTGTAATAATAAAACCCTGGATTCACATCTGCAACAAACATGTATCAAATGTCGGAGAGAATGCATAAAAAACACAGCAAACACGCAATAATCAGAGAAGATTGTTATTGCGTTGTGTGGTGGTGCGGACACCTGCAGAAAATATGTAGCATTTACACTATGTGTGAACACTGCCTCAGTGATACATTTTTATTACATTTTTTATGGGTTTTAAAAACAATCAATTGCGCCATTTTTTTCGCCATTTACCGATCCCCATAAATAATCTGATTGGTGTGTTGTTTGGGTCGTTACGATTACAGAGACACCAGAGATGTCAGTGTTATTTGCTGATTTGTGATGTTTATTATTAAAAAAAAAACCCGCAATATCATGAACAGATATATAGGGGCTAGGATGGAGAGACAAGAGTCCATGATGGAGAGACATGGGGCCAGGATGGAGAGACATGGGGCCAGGATGGAGAGACATGAGGCCAGGATGGAGAGACATGAGGCCAGGATGGAGTGACCACGATGGAGAGATATGGGGCCAGGATAGAGAGACATGGGGCCAGGATGGAGAGACCTGGAGCCAGGAAGGAGAGACCATGATGGAGAGATATGGGGCCAGGATGGAGAGATATGGGGCCCAGGATGGAGAGACATGGAGCCAGGAAAGAGAGACCATGATGGAGAGATATGGGGCCAGGATGGAGAGACATGAGGCTAGTGTGATGGGGTCCTTCTCCCATATCACACAACAGAGCGAGAGATGGCTGTACAATCCGAAGAGCATTTAATCCAAGCAAATCAAATGGTCCATAACATAATCCACAAAACAGAGGGTAAAATTAGTGAAGCAAAAAATGTCCAGGTTTTTCTGAGAAGTCACAGCTTCTCCCAGAGGATCAATCCTTCTCTCTTCAAGTTCTCAAACAGACTGCCACTTCCCCCCAGGTAAGCAGAGAGTTTACAGTAGATAGATTCCAGGCCCACCTCCCCCCACACCTAGGGATAGAAGCGCTTCAAGAAGCTATAACCTTACACTACAGGGGGTGATTACCTACAGACAATACAATATACACACAAGCAGTACAAATAATGGACAGTGAACCAAGCTTAAATTAGGAATCTGCACAACATGATACACCTCCCCCCATATCCCACCAGAGCAACCTGTCCCTCTTTCTGAATAAGTGAGTATGCCATGAGGTCTACACAGACCTCTGGCCATCTCGCTTAAGTCCATGTTGCTCAGGTGTGGATAGTCTATGGTTGCTCTTGCCGTGACAGTCCATCAGCATTCTGGTGTTGGCTTCCACGCTTGTATTGGATGGAGAAGCTGTAGATAATGCCTTGTACAGCGGTAGGGTTGTAAGGACAAGCTTCCCTTTGTGTCCTCCTTCATTCAAACTGTGTTTCCTGTACCCACAAATCGGCATTGTAGATCTCCCACATCATTTCCTAGGAGAATATCTGCAGGCAGGCCGCTCATCACCCCAACCACACATTGCTTGACTCCAAAGCAAAAGTCCAGATCAACAGTCGCCTTTTGGATATTCCTCCTTTGTCCTCCAGCCAATTCAATAACCAACCCTGGTCCATGATAACCTTGCACTACAGGGGGTGATTACCTACAGACAATACAATGTACACACAAGGAGTACAAATAATGGACAGTGAACCAAGCTTAAAGTAGGAATCTGCACAACATGATACACCTCCCCCCATATCCTACCATCACAGCCAGGATGGAGAGACATGGGGCCACAATGGAGAGATATGAGGCCATGATGGAGAGATATGGGGCCAGGGTGGAGAGACATGAGGAAAGGACTTGAAGCCATGAGTTACAGACTTGGGGCCATGAGGGAGAGACATGAGGCCAAGATGGAGAGACATGGGGTCAAGATGGAGACATGGGGCCAGGATGTGGACCATTATTACTATAGGGCAGTGATGGTGAACCTATGGCACGCGTGCCAGAGAGGGCACGCAGAGCACTCTCTGCTGGCACGCGCGTCCTTGCCTCAGGCAGAATCGTACTGCCGTTTTGAATTGCTGGCGCGCTAGTGCTAGCAGTTCAAAGTTGTGACTGTCAGATCGGAGGAGACATTGCTCCTCCTGCTGACACCCCCCGCAGCGTCATTAAGCCCGACTGTCGCATACCGTGATGTGACGGCCGCTGCCTCAGGCAGAATCGTACTGCCGCTTTAAATTGCTGGCGCGCCAGCGCTAGCAGTTCAAAGTTGTGACTGTCGGATATGAGGGGACATTGCTCCTCCCGCTGACACCCCCCCCGCAGCGTCATTAAGCCCGACACTGTCTCATACCTTGATGTGACGGCGCCGGCGTCATCACGTGTTGTGGCTGCGGCAGTGTGGGAATAGAGAAGACTTGAGGAGACCAGGAGCGAGCAGCGGTGAAGTGGGAGTAGGAAGCTGAGTAGTACGATTTTATTTTTTTTTTACTATCTAGAGGCGACTAAAAAGTAACAAATAAAGACTATGAGTGGGCACAGTATTATATGTATCTGAATGGGCACAGTATTATATGTATCTGGATGGGCACAGTATTATATGTATCTGGATGGGCACAGTATTATATGTATCTGAATGGGCACAGTATTATATGCATCTGGATGGGGCACAGTATTATATGTATCTGGATGGGCACAGTATTATATGTATCTGGATGGGCACAGTATTATATGTATCTGGATGGGCACAGTATTATATGTATCTGAATGGGCACAGTATTATATGTATCTGGATGGGGCACAGTATTATATGTATCTGGATGGGCACAGTATTATATGTATCTGGATGGGCACAGTATTATATGTATCTGGATGGGCACAGTATTATATGTATCTGAATGGGCACAGTATTATATGTATCTGGATGGGGCACAGTATTATATGTATCTGGATGGGCACAGTATTATATGTATCTGGATGGGCACAGTATTATATGTATCTGGATGGGTACAGTATTATATGTATATGGATGGGGCACAGTATTATATGTATATGGATGGGGCACAGTATTATATGTATACGGATGGGGCACAGTATTATATGTATCTGAATGGGCACAGTATTATATGTATCTGGATGGGGCACAGTATTATATGTATCTGGATGGGGCACAGTATTATATGTATATGGATGGGGCACAGTATTATATGTACATGGATGAGGCACAGTATTACATGGATCTGGATGAGGCACAGTATTACAAGGATCTGGGTGGGGCACAGTACTAGATGGAGAGTATCAGGATGGGAACATTACATGTGCTGTGAATGTGGAGTGGGGTGGGGCTGTGGAACCAGTCTTATTGGAGAGGTGGTGAACACAGTAATTAAAAGTTAAAGTCCACCTGTCACGTTTGGCGGCTGTTGGCAATCTTAGCACCGGACCGCCAGCGAAACTTTTGACATGTCTTTGACAGGTACAATTTAAGTTATATATATATTTTTCTTTTGTCAAATGTGGAGCTGCAGCCACTATATATTTTTTCAGTTCACAGTGAAGCTTTCCGAGCCAGCCAGCTTCCCGAGCCAGCCAGCTTTTCCGAGCCAGCCAGCTTTTCCGAGCCAGCCAGCTTTTCCGAGCCAGCCAGCTTTTCCGAGCCAGCCAGCTTTTCCGAGCCAGACAACTTTTCCGAGCCAGCCAGCTTTTCCGAGCCAGCAAGCTTTTCCGAGCCAGCAAGCTTTTCCGAGCCAGCAAGCTTTTCCGAGCCAGCAAGCTTTTCCAAGCCAGCCAGCTTTTCCAAGCCAGCCAGCTTTTCTGAGCCAGCCCATCCAGCTTTTCCGAGCCAGAAAGCTTTTCCAAGCCAGCCCAGCCAGCTCTCCGAGCCAGCCAGCTTTTCCGAGCCAGCCAGCTTTTCAAAGCCAGCAAGCTTTTCCAAGCCAGCCAGCTTTTCCGAGCCAGCCAGCCTGCTTTTCCAAGCCAGACAGCTTTTCCAAGCCTTAAGGAATAACGTTTGGAACTCCATTCTATGTCTGAACTGGGTGCAAAAAACCTAAAAAACATCACTATGGGGAGATAAGGTATGCACACCAGTGACTATGGAAGGGGAATACATGGAATAGCAGAAACTGCTGTGTGAATACTGACATGAAAAATTCAATAGCTATTTGTAAGAATGAAGTGTGAAAAATGGAACCTGCATTACTGCCATGAATATATGAATAAAGAGAAATTTAGCTACTGAATTGATCAATGCAGAAGAGCCCCAACACTACGCCAAAGTATTTCTCTACGTTGGGGTCCCTAGCTTGTGTGTGTCCTCTCATGCAGTTAAAAAACTTACCGTGTATGGGACGCTGAGACCCAGGCTATATATGCGTATAATGTGGATTGGCAATAGGTGTGTATGGGGAGGGTTCACAAACGAAAAACTACTAACATTAAGGAATAACGTTTGGAACTCCATTCTATGTCTGAACTGGGTGCAAAAAACCTAAAAAACATCACTATGGGGAGATAAGGTATGCACACCAGTGACTATGGAAGGGGAATACATGGAATAGCAGAAACTGCTGTGTGAATACTGACATGAAAAATTCAATAGCTATTTGTAAGAATGAAATGTGAAAAATGGAACCTGCATTACTGCCATGAATATATGAATAAAGAGAAATTTAGCTACTGAATTGATCAATGCAGAAGAGCCCCAACACTACGCCAAAGTATTTCTCTACGTTGGGGTCCCTAGCTTGTGTGTGTCCTCTCATGCAGTTAAAAAACTTACCGTGTATGGGACGCTGAGACCCAGGCTATATATGCGTATAATGTGGATTGGCAATAGGTGTGTATGGGGAGGGTTCACAAACGAAAAACTACTAACATTAAGGAATAACGTTTGGAACTCCATTCTATGTCTGAACTGGGTGCAAAAAACCTAAAAAACATCACTATGGGGAGATAAGGTATGCACACCAGTGACTATGGAAGGGGAATACATGGAATAGCAGAAACTGCTGTGTGAATACTGACATGAAAAATTCAATAGCTATTTGTAAGAATGAAATGTGAAAAATGGAACCTGCATTACTGCCATGAATATATGAATAAAGAGAAATTTAGCTACTGAATTGATCAATGCAGAAGAGCCCCAACACTACGCCAAAGTATTTCTCTACGTTGGGGTCCCTAGCTTGTGTGTGTCCTCTCATGCAGTTAAAAAACTTACCGTGTATGGGACGCTGAGACCCAGGCTATATATGCGTATAATGTGGATTGGCAATAGGTGTGTATGGGGAGGGTTCACAAACGAAAAACTACTAACATTAAGGAATAACGTTTGGAACTCCATTCTATGTCTGAACTGGGTGCAAAAAACCTAAAAAACATCACTATGGGGAGATAAGGTATGCACACCAGTGACTATGGAAGGGGAATACATGGAATAGCAGAAACTGCTGTGTGAATACTGACATGAAAAATTCAATAGCTATTTGTAAGAATGAAATGTGAAAAATGGAACCTGCATTACTGCCATGAATATATGAATAAAGAGAAATTTAGCTACTGAATTGATCAATGCAGAAGAGCCCCAACACTACGCCAAAGTATTTCTCTACGTTGGGGTCCCTAGCTTGTGTGTGTCCTCTCATGCAGTTAAAAAACTTACCGTGTATGGGACGCTGAGACCCAGGCTATATATGCGTATAATGTGGATTGGCAATAGGTGTGTATGGGGAGGGTTCACAAACGAAAAACTACTAACATTAAGGAATAACGTTTGGAACTCCATTCTATGTCTGAACTGGGTGCAAAAAACCTAAAAAACATCACTATGGGGAGATAAGGTATGCACACCAGTGACTATGGAAGGGGCATACATGGAATAGCAGAAACTGCTGTGTGAATACTGACATGAAAAATTCAATAGCTATTTGTAAGAATGAAATGTGAAAAATGGAACCTGCATTACTGCCATGAATATATGAATAAAGAGAAATTTAGCTACTGAATTGATCAATGCAGAAGAGCCCCAACACTACGCCAAAGTATTTCTCTACGTTGGGGTCCCTAGCTTGTGTGTGTCCTCTCATGCAGTTAAAAAACTTACCGTGTATGGGACGCTGAGACCCAGGCTATATATGCGTATAATGTGGATTGGCAATAGGTGTGTATGGGGAGGGTTCACAAACGAAAAACTACTAACATTAAGGAATAACGTTTGGAACTCCATTCTATGTCTGAACTGGGTGCAAAAAACCTAAAAAACATCACTATGGGGAGATAAGGTATGCACACCAGTGACTATGGAAGGGGAATACATGGAATAGCAGAAACTGCTGTGTGAATACTGACATGAAAAATTCAATAGCTATTTGTAAGAATGAAATGTGAAAAATGGAACCTGCATTACTGCCATGAATATATGAATAAAGAGAAATTTAGCTACTGAATTGATCAATGCAGAAGAGCCCCAACACTACGCCAAAGTATTTCTCTACGTTGGGGTCCCTAGCTTGTGTGTGTCCTCTCATGCAGTTAAAAAACTTACCGTGTATGGGACGCTGAGACCCAGGCTATATATGCGTATAATGTGGATTGGCAATAGGTGTGTATGGGGAGGGTTCACAAACGAAACCCCAACGTAGAGAAATACTTTGGCGTAGTGTTGGGGCTCTTCTGCATTGATCAATTCAGTAGCTAAATTTCTCTTTATTCATATATTCATGGCAGTAATGCAGGTTCCATTTTTCACATTTCATTCTTACAAATAGCTATTGAATTTTTCATGTCAGTATTCACACAGCAGTTTCTGCTATTCCATGTATTCCCCTTCCATAGTCACTGGTGTGCATACCTTATCTCCCCATAGTGATGTTTTTTAGGTTTTTTGCACCCAGTTCAGACATAGAATGGAGTTCCAAACGTTATTCCTTAATGTTAGTAGTTTTTCGTTTGTGAACCCTCCCCATACACACCTATTGCCAATCCACATTATACGCATATATAGCCTGGGTCTCAGCGTCCCATACACGGTAAGTTTTTTAACTGCATGAGAGGACACACACAAGCTAGGGACCCCAACGTAGAGAAATACTTTGGCGTAGTGTTGGGGCTCTTCTGCATTGATCAATTCAGTAGCTAAATTTCTCTTTATTCATATATTCATGGCAGTAATGCAGGTTCCATTTTTCACATTTCATTCTTACAAATAGCTATTGAATTTTTCATGTCAGTATTCACACAGCAGTTTCTGCTATTCCATGTATTCCCCTTCCATAGTCACTGGTGTGCATACCTTATCTCCCCATAGCTTTTCCAAGCCAGCCCAGCCAGCTTTCCGAGCCAGCCAGCTTTTCCAAGCCAGCCAGCTTTTCCGAGCCAGCCAGCTTTTCCGAGCCAGCCAGCTTTTCAAAGCCAGCAAGCTTTTCCAAGCCAGCCAGCTTTTCCGAGCCAGCCCATCCAGCTTTTCCGAGCCAGCCAGCCTGCTTTTCCAAGCCAGACAGCTTTTCCAAGCCAGCCCAGCCAGCTGTCCGAGCCAGCCAGCTTTCCGAGCTAGCCAGCTTTTCCGAGTCAGCCAGCTTTTCCGAGCCAGCCAGCTTTTCCGAGCCAGCAAGCTTTTCAAAGCCAGGAAGCTTTTCAAAGCCAGTCCATCCAGCTTTTCCGAGCCAGCCCATCCAGCTTTTCCGAGCCAGACAGCTTTTCCAAGCTAGCCCAGCCAGCTTTCCGAGCCAGCCAGCTTCTCCGAGACAGCCAGCTTTTCCTAGACAACCAGCTTTTCTGAGACAACCAGCTTTTCCGAGACAGCCAGCTTCCCTTGCTACTTTCCAAGCTAATCAGGACTCAGAAGTTGGCAGCCACCAGATATGAGTACAGCAAAAAAAGCAAAAACAGGTAGTGGAAGATCATTCCAAGAGGTCTGGACAGAGTCATTTGGAGTTATTGAACGCAGTGGGAAAGCCTTATGTACTCTGTGTAATGAAAGTGTTGTGTGTCGCACATCAAGTGTCAGACGGCACTTTGACACCAACCACAAAAATGTTGCCCAACTAAGTGAAACTGAACGACAAGAGTTTCTTGAAGGCAAATTGAGAAAATATAATTCCCAGTCTCTTAGTTTTTGCAACTATCTTTCTCCAAATAGAACAAATCATCTGACAGCTGCCAGTTTTCAAATGTTCCTGGTCATAGCAAAACATGGTAAGCCCCTCTCTGATGGGGAAATTATCAAAGCAGCCATGTTGTCTGGGAGTAATTCTCTTTTTCATGATTTGCCAAATAAAGATAAAATTATTCAACCCATCTCTGAGATGCCACTTAGCAGAAATACTGTTAAAGATCGAGTCCAGCGCATGGCAAGTGATGTTTGTCAGCAGCTCACCACTGACCTACAAAAGGCAGCTTGTTACTCAATGTGCTTGGATGAAAGCACAGATGTAAAAAAATCACGCAAGACTAGCAGTAATTTTGCGTTATGCTGCTGGTGACACTATGAGAGAGGAGCTGGTGAAACTGTTATCCTTGCCTGAAAGAACACAAGGGATAGATATCCACAATGCTGTGATGGAGGCTTTTTTGTCACATAGGCATAAGACCAGAAAAAGTTGTTTCAATTACTAGTGATGGGGCACCTTCTATGGTGGGTAAATCAGCTGGTTTCATACAGTTCTTTGTTAAAGAAATAAAACATGAAGTCATTCAGTTCCATTGTATTATACATCAAGATGCTCTCTGTGCCAGGGAAAGTAGCAAAAAATTTGAGGATGTCCTTAAAGATGTCACAAAAATGGTTAATTACATCATAGCTCGTGCTCTAAATTCTCGACAATTTCAAGCACTTCTTGAGGAGGTTCAGGCACAGTATAATTGCTTACTTATGTACAACCAAAAGGTGGCCCGATTCTAACGCATCGGGTATTCTAGAATTTATTGTGTAGTTAATGTATGATTTTTGTTATATATATAGATGTTGTTGTGTGTAGTTGCCAAGTGTTTGTGTAGGGGCTGTAAATGTTCTGGGTGTTGTCTGGGTGGGGGTGTGTGAGAGCGGTGTTGTTTGTGTGGAGCGCTGTGTGTGTGTTGCGTTGTTTGTGGAGCGCTGTGTGTCTGCAGTGTTGTTTGTGTGTGGTGCTGTGTGTGTTGCGCGGTTTGTGTGGGTGTGGGGTGCGTGTGTGTGTTTTGGGGGAGGTATGTTTTGTGCAATGTGTGTGTGTTGCGCGGTATGTGCGTATATTTGTGTATGCTGCGGTGTTTGTGTGTTGGGTGTTGTGTGTGTGCGGCGTTGTCTGTGTGTGTGGGTGTCTGTGTAGGGCGGTGTTTGTGGTTCCCAGTGTGTGTGTAGTGTGTTGTGCAGTGCGCGTGTGGCAGTGTGTGTTTTGGGGGGAGGTGTGCACCCCCATCGTGCTCCATCCCCCATGCTGCGCACTCCCCATCGTGCTCCATCCCCCATGCTGTGCACTCCCCATCGTGCTCCATCCCCCATGCTGCGCAACCCCCATCGTGCTCCATCCCCCATTGTGCTCCATCCCTCCAAACTTCAGGTTTTTGAAAGAGACATTGAAAGTGGGCAACTGAAATATTTTCCAAATCTAAAAATGCATTTAGAAAATTCTACATTTGTAGACAGTGTCACCAGCCATCAAGAAATCTACAAGGAATTTTCTAGCCTTGTACGAGTTGCAAAGGTCAATTTTAGTAACAGATTTTTACAGTTCCGTAAAATGGAGACAACTCTGTGTTTTCTGACATTTCCAGAGAGAGCCAAATTTGAAGATATTGATCTTTCCTGCTTACAATGGTTAGATTTAGGGAATCTTGAAATGGAGCTATTGGAATTTCAAGAAAGCTCTATCTGGAAAAATAAATTCTGTGACCTGCGTGAAACACTTGAGAAGATAGAAGGAATGACAAAGGACAGCACAGTTAGTTCAGAAAATGAAATCCTTAAAGTGTGGAATTCTCTGCCAAATAATTTTAAGTCAATGAAAGCACTTGGGATTGCTTTACTTACCCTGTTTGGGTCGTCATATTCTTGTGAGCAGCTGTTTTCAGCTTTGAATTATATCAAATCTGACATTAGAAACAGACTAACAGATGACTTCAGTGCAGCATGTGTTGCCCTCAAACTTACAAAGTATGAGCCAAGGGTAGACAAGTTATCAGCATGCATGCAACAGCAAAAATCACAATAATTGTTCAAAAGCATGCCAAATGATTGTAAAGTTCTGTTATTCAGATTAAATTGCCCTCGTGGCACTTCACAATAAATAAATGGGTTTTGTGTTGTAGTTTGGGCACTCCGTCTCTGAAAGGTTCGCCATGACTGCTATAGGGGATAATTAAGGGATATTATTACTGCTGGTATGTATTTTATTTTTGATGATACTGTAACTGTGCAGAACGACACAATGTCACTTATTTTATTGATCCAAAGTAGTGGAGAAGTTAGGGGAAAAGTTGGGACTGTGCTTTGGAATCGATCAGCTATAGATAACTGTGTGTAATGTTCTGCAGAGACTTGTCCTGGCTGGAAGAAGTGATGGTGGTCTGCACTGGATGAAGAAGAAAAGCAAAGATGAATAAGTTCAACTAGAGACGTCCCTGGTAAGTCATTGTATTACACTATACAGTCATGGCCAAAAGTTTTGAGAATGACACCAAGATTATTTTTTCACATGATCTGTTGCCCTCTGGTTTTTATTTGTGTTTGTCTGATGTTTACATCACATACAGAAATATAATTGCAATCATATTAAGAGTACCAAAAGGTTATATTGACAGCTAGAATGAGTTAATGCAGCAAGTCAATATTTGCAGTGTTGACCCTTCTTCTTCAGGACCTCTGCAATTCTCCCTGGCATGCTCTCAATCAACTTCTGGACCAAATCCTGACTGATAGCTGTCCATTCTTGCATAAGCAATGCTTGCATTTTGCCAGAATTTGTTGTTTTTTGTTTGTCCACCCGTCTCTTGATGATTGCCCAGAAGTTCTCAATGGGATTAAGATCTATGGAGTTTCCAGGCCATGGACCCAAAATCTCAATATTTTGTTCCATGAGCCATTTAGTGATCACCTTTGCTTTATGGCAAGGTGCTCCATCATGCTGGAAAAGGCATTGTTGGGCGCCAAACTGCTCTTGGACGGTTGGGAAAAGTTGCTCTTGGAGGACATTCTGGTACCATTCTTTATTCATGGCTGTGTTTTTAGGCAAGACTGTGAGTGAGCTGATTCCCTTGGCTGAGAAGCAACCCCACACATGAATCGTTTCAGGATGCTTAACAGTTGGCATGAGACAAGACTGGTGGTAACGCTCACCTCTTCTTCTTCTAATAAGCTGTTTTCCAGATGTCCCAAACAATCGAAAAGGGGATTCATCTGAGAAAATGACTTTACCCCAGTCCTCAGCAGTCCACTCCCTGTACCTTTTGCAGAATATCAGTCGGTCCCTGATGTTTTTTCTGGAGAGAAGTGGCTTCTTTGCTGCCCTCCTTGAAACCAGGCCTTGCTCAAAGAGTCTCTGCCTCACAGTGCGTGCAGAAGCACTCACACCAGCCTGCTGCCATTGCTGAGCTAGCTCGGCACTGCTGGTAGTCCGATCCCGCAGCTGAAACAGTTTTAAGATACGGTCCTGGTGTTTGCTGATCCTTCTTGGGCGCCCTGTAGCCTTTTTGGCAATAATGGAAGCTCTCTCCTTGAAGTTCTTGATGATGCGATAGATTGTTGCCTGAGGTGCAATCTTTGTAGCTGCAATACTCTTCCCTGTTAGGCCATTTTTGTGCAGAGCAATGATGGCTGCACGTGTTTCTTTAGAGATAACCATGGTTAACTGAAGAGAAACAATGATACCAAGCACCAGCCTCCTTTTAAAGTGTCCAGTGGTGTAATTCTTACTTAATGATGTTGAAATGTGTTTTGGGGGTTAAAGTTCATTTTCTTAGCCAATATTGACTTTGCAAGTAATTGCTGTTATGCTGATCACTCTTTATGACATTCTGGAGTATATGCAAATTGCCATTAGAAAAACTGAAGCAGTAGACTTTGTAAAAATTAATATTTGTAGCATTCTCAAAACGTTTGGCCATGACTGTACACTGTGTACTATGTCACTGGTGATCACTGTATTGCCTGCACACTATACACCATATACAGAGCTCCATCGTATAATGTTACTGGTGAGTCACTGTATTACCTGTACACTTACACTAACACTGTATACTATGTATAGTGCTCCTGTGTATAATGGCACCGATGGTAACATTAGTATTGTGTGTTTTTTATTAATGATCAGTACTGTAGTATTTGTTCACTGTGTGGTGGTAATATGTGGTCTGGTCATAGTGTGACAGTATTTGTCCCTTGTATGTGGTATTATTCAGTCACTATGTGGGGGTAATATGTGATTCGGCTATGGTGTGACGGTATTTGTCAATTGTACAAGGACATCTCAATAAATTAGAATATCATCAAAAAGTTAATTTATTTCAGTAATTCAATACAAATAGGGAAACACATATTATATAGAGTCATTACACACAGAGGGATCTATTTCAAGTGTTTATTTTTGTTAATGTTGCTCACACACAATGAAAACCCAAAAGTCATTATCTCAGAAAATTAGAATAGAATAATTACCACAAAACACCTGCAAAAGTTTACTAAGTGTTTAAAATGGTCCCTAAGGCCGGTTTCAGACGTCTATGTTTAATCAGGTACAAGCCACACGCATGGTTATGGTCATACGCGTGTCACATGTGTGACATCTTTGTTTGCATACATGTACCGGAGAAAACACGGGTCTTTGAAATAAAAAGATTTTTTTTCATATTCACCTGTATCCAGCGCTGTTTTCTTCGGCTCTGCTGCCTCCTGCTTCTGACTGCCGCTCATTATATTCGTTATTCACTGCACTGAGGAGCTGGAAGCCGGAGCATTGCGGGGACAGCGTTGGGTACAGCACCGCCGAGGACCGAATCTGGGACTGGTGAGTATTCAGCAAGCAGTGTGTGTGCAGTGAAGTCCAGGAGGTCATTGGTGTTCCCAATGAACTCTGATGACATCCTAATGACACCCCTGCGCTACAGCGGGTGTCATGTCGGTGATTTCACGGATTCATCAGAGTTGATTGGGAACTCTGATGATCTCCTGGACGTCGCTGCTCACACTGCTTGTTTGCTGAAAACTCACCTGTCACCGGTGATACTGTCCTCGGCGATGCTGTCCTCCGGGATGCTGTCCCCGACGCTGTCTCCAGCGGTGCGGTCCCCGGTGCTGTCCCTGTGATGCTGTCCCTGCGATGCTTCAGCTTATAGTTCCTCAGTGCAGTGAATAACCAATGAATATATCCAAGAGGAGGTAGAAAGAGGCAGCACTCGGCTTCAGATGCGGTTTTTAATAAATAATCCTGAGGACGGGTAGAAGTGGAGGGGAGGGTGAAAGAGGCTTACTGCGCCGGACAACGGCGAGCCGTTTCGCACACTTAGTGCTTCAACGGGTCCTAAGTGTGGGAAACAACTCGCCGTTGTCCGGCGCTGTAAGCCTCTTTCACCCTCCACTCCACTTGTACCCATCCTCAGCATGATTTATTAAAATCGCATCTGAAGCGCCGGTGAGTGCTGCCTCTTTCTAACTCCTCTTGGATATTATTATATGGACTTTCTTTTCTTGGATGTGCACCATTATATGCAGTATAAGAGTGATTTAACAGCGACATATCAGAAGGATTAGCAGTGCCCGTTTTTTCTCTTTTTACTTCAAATCAATGAATGTAATGAACGTTGGTCAGAAGCGGGAGGCAGCAAAGCCCAAGAAAACAGAGCTGGATACAGGTAAATATAGAAAATCTTTTTATTTCAAAGACCCATGTTTTCTCCGGTACTTGTCACACTGAAGTCATATGGATCACATTACTGTGTGGTACGTGTGACACGCGTGATGCTGGAGAAAAAACGGACATGTCTCCTATGGAGGTATTTTATTGCACATCTGAAACACACGTTTTTTTTATGTAGTATCATGGGAAAGTCAAAAGAATTCAGATGCAAGCAAGACAACCTACAAACATGACTCAATTACATCAGTTCTGTCAGAGGAATGGTTCCAAATTTCTACTAACTGTTGTGAGAAGCTTGTTTAAGGATATCCAAAATGTTTCACCCAAGTCATACAGTTTAAACACTATTGAAACGTATGTAAACTTTTGACTTTACAGAAAGTAATAAAAATGCCATAAAACATTCTCTCTCTCATTATTCTGGCATTTGGAAAATGGGAAGGTTTATTCTGATTTCATGTCAGATAGTTAGAAAAACATGCATACGTCTCTTTTTAGATAGTGTATCTAAACTTCTGGTTTTAACTGTATCGGAAGCTGGAACACATGCACCCGGCGTCAGACAAGGTCAAAGCTAAGGGGAATGGATCTACGCATGTGGGTGGATTTTTATAGTGCTGGCAAAGATGCCGCTTTAGTAAAGCAGGTTATCATGCCTATAGGGGCATGATAACATACTAAGTGGGCTGACAAGTCGTTGAGCTAATGCCCCCTCAACTTATTAAAGCCCTAATTAGCATATCATAAACGGACTTTAGAAATAATTTCTCTAAAGATCAGTTTACGTGTGCAACTGCATGAAGGGATTGTTAGGAATGTAACATACTGTAGATATGTGCACAGAACTGCTTCTGGTTCTGGGGGCACATAGGACCTGACAAGTTCCCTTTAAGATTCAATAGATCTAATTGTGATGCTTGAACAAATCTCATCTCAGAGATCCTAACACATGGCTGGTAAAACCCCTGGTAATCCAACCTAGAACTCTATGCACAGTGATAGTATTATTTTACAACTTACACAGGAATGTAAGCAATGAAGACAGCTTTTTCTATATAAATATTTATAAAATGATAAAACTCAAAGTTTACCAAATCCAAGGTATAAAGTCAGCAACAGTGCCAAGCTATGAGGCAGTAGGCTACAGGCAAAGTCAAGACATGAGGTGCTAGGCCAAGCCATGCGGCATCTAGAGGGATCTCCAGATTTGAGGATTGTTCCACTGTACAGTGGAACCATGCTTAACGAGAACAATCCGTTCTGGGACTGTGCTTGTTAAACAAGTTACTCGTTCAGCAAAGCAAGTTTTCCCATAGGAAATCATTGCAATGCTAACGATTCGTTCCACAACGGGTTAAATGTCCCATCCTGGTCCCCTATTCTGTCATTCTACACATGCACAAACACACACAAACACGTACAAACACACACAAACTCACACAAACACTAATGCACGCATGCACACGCACATATTACATGCCCACCTTACCTTCCTTTCCTTCCTTACCTTACTTTCTCAGAACATAACCCCACGTCAAACTCCATGGCACCCAAATGCATCTCAAGGCTCTGGCCAACTGGTCCAGGAAGCCATCATCTATCCCCCATGAGCTGGCTGGATTGTCATTTTAAATAAACACTTGTACCTTGCCCCTCCCCCCATCTCATTGTAGATTGTAAGCTCTCACGAGCAGGGTTGCCTTTTTTCCTTTTAAATATTGTATCCTCTATAATTGTTACTTGCTTGTATATGTTTATGTATATTATATGTATATGTTCCTCCTGAATTGTAAAGCGCTGCGGAATATGTTGGCGCTATAGAAATAAAGATTATTATTATTATTTACCTTCCGCTCCATCGCTGGTCTCCTGGGACTTGCTGTTCACCAGTACGGGGCCGAGCCGTGTATCGCGTTTCCATAACGACGAGGCAGGAACTTCCCGGCTAGAGCGCTGACGTCAAGGCAGAGCTGCTTGCCTCTGATTGGCCAGCGCTCTGCCATTCAGCAGCGGTGACAGGAAGTTCCTCCCTCGTCGCTATGGAGGCAGAATCACAGCGTGGAACGGAGCGGCGCACTACAGCACCCAGGAGGCCGGCGATGAAACGTAAGGTACACTATGTTATATGCTCACCTTACCTTCCGTTCCGTCGCCGGCCTCCTGGGTCGTGTAGTTCACCGCGAGGACGTCGCGATGTACCCGGGAACTGCAAGATCCATGAGACCGCCGGTGGAACGAAAGGTAAGGTGAGCATAATACTGTGTGTGCGTGCGTGTGTGTGTTTGTGAGTACATGTGTGTGCTTGTGTGCACTGCACGTGCGGGTCAGAGCGTGGTGGATGGACGAAACCGGAAGTGTGTGCGGTGAGAATTTCGCTCGTACAGCAAAGCTTTCTCGTAAAGCGGGTTACAAATTTACAGAAAGCTTTGCTTGTTAAGCGAAATTCTCGTTATGTGGGTTACTCGTTAAGCGAGGTACCACTGTAGTTACATCTTAGAAAGCCAACCAGGCTGTAGCTTTATGATGGAAATCATTCAGACTACTAGTATGTTAAGTCTTTACGCCATCCAAGCCACATGCTCCAAGCTCCTCTGCCTGCAGCACAGGAATCCACTGAAGGAAAGTGGATGTTACCTTTTCATGGGACAATGCTAAAGATATGACATTTTGATAAAATGTAAAGTATTCAGTGTACAGCTTGTATAACAGTGTACATTTTGTGTACCATTAAGGTAAAAAACACTGGCAACAAAAGTGAGTACACCCGTAAGTAAAAATAGCCAAATGTTGCCCAAAGTATCAATATTTTTAGGGGCCACCATTATTTTCAAGCAATGCCTTAACTCACCTGGGCATGGAGTTTACTAGAGCTTCACAGGTTGCCACTGGAATCCTCTTCCACTCCTCCATGACGACATCACAGATCTGGTGGATATTAAAAGACCTTGCGCTCCTCCTTCTTGCATTTGTAGATGGCCCACATATGTTCCTTAGGATTTAGATCTGGAGACATGCTTGGCCAGTCCAGTACCCTTATCATGAGTTTCCTTAGCAAGGCAGTGGACGTCTTGGTGGAGATTGTGGTCGTTATGTTGGAATACAATTGAAGAGGATCATGCACTGCTTCAGTATGTCCCAGTAGAGGTTGGCATTCATGATTCCCTCAATGAACTTTAGCTCAATTACAGACAACAGCATTCATGCAGCCCCGAAATCATGATGTTCCCACCACCATGCTTGACTGTAGGCAAGACACACTTGTCTTTGTACTCCTCACCTGGTTGCTGCCACACATGCTTCCCACCATCTGAAATAAATATGTTTATCTTGGTCTCATCAGACAACAGGACATGGTTCCAGTAATCCATGTCCTTAGTCTGCTTTTTTCAGCAAACTGTTTGTGGGCTTTCTTGTGCATCATCTTTAGAAGAGACTTCTTTTTGGGATGACAGCCATGCAGACCAAAGTGATGCAGTGTGTGGCGTTTGGTCTGAGCACTGACTGGATGACCTCCCACACCCTTAACCCTCCGCAGCAATGGTGACAGCACTCATACATCTATTTTAATAAGATATCTTTTAGATATGATGCTGAGTAAGGGCACTCAACCTCTTTGGTTGAACATTGTGAGGCCTGTTCTAGGTGGAACCTGTCTTGTTAAACCGCTGTATGGTCCTGGCCACTGTGCTGCACCTCAATTTTAGAGTGTTGGCAATTTTCTTTTTGCCTAGGCCATCTTTATGCAGTGCACCAATTCTTAATTTTCAGATCCTCTTTGCCATGAGGTGCTATGTTGAACTTCCACTGACAAGTATGAGTGTGTGAGCCACTACAAATTTAACACACCTGCTCACAATTCACACCTTGTAACTAGGGCTGAGCAGATCCGAACTGTAAAAGTCCGGATCCGCGCGGTTTCAAAGATTTCCGGGTACCGGATCCGGACGCGGAATTCCGGGTGCACAATCCAGATCCGGCACTGGGGAAAATAATTTAAAAATAAAGAAAAACAGAAATAAAACAGCATTTCATACTTACCGAGAATCGGTGTCATGGCGGCACACTGCTTCCGGGTCGCGCATTCCCTTCCTGTACTGTGCATCGTATACACACAGCTTTCCATGTTTTCCCCGCCCACCAGCCGTCATCTCATCTGTGATTGGTTGTAGGCAGACGCGCCCCCCCCAGCCTGTGACAGTATCTGCCTGCCATGCTGCGATGCTCAGTCATTGTCTGCGCAGCCAGCGGTCGTGCTCTATGGCCGCTGGTTATGTAGCAGAGCTGAAGTGGCGTGGGACCTCGTGTGGATTACTCCAGACCTACAGGGTGTTGGGGGATAATAAAGTAGTGAAGGAGGGTGTGTGTTTTGTACTTTATTCCAAATAAAGGTTTTTTCTCTGTGTCTGTGCTTATTTACATTCACTTACAGATTAGTGTGATGCAGGTATCTCATAGACGCCTGTGCTATCACACTAACCTAGAGTTTAGTAGCAGCTGTGCACTGATATTAACCCCTTATCACCCAGATTGGCACTGCTCCAGGCTGACAGGAAGAGCCGATATTGCACCGGGATTGTCACATCTAATAGATGCGGCAATACCGGCCGGCTGTGGGCTGAGACTACCAGCCCCCAGCCGGCATTATCATAGCTGAGGATGAAAATTAGGGGGGGGCTGGCCGCACATCTTTTTTTTTTTAAATTATTTATTTAAATAATAAACAAAAAAAAGCCGCATCACCGACAAAGCCGCGCACCTCTGACACGAGCGTGCATGTGTTTCTGTGTACATGCACGCTCATGTTCAGAGAGCGCAGGCTGTGCCGGCTGATGTCATGTCAGACCATTACGAGTCTGACAGCGCATCACCGACACAGCCGCGCACTTCTGACAGGAGCCTGCATGTATTTCTGAAAGATCTGCACGTTCACCATACTGAACCACAGACATTTGAACTGCTTTCCCCACCCACCGGCCGTCATGACGCCTGTGATTGGTTGCAGACAGCTGACACGCTGCCACTCAGGGTGGGGACGCATCTAGCTGCAACCAATTACATGCGCCGGTGGGTGAGCAAAACAATGAACATTGAATTGTCGCTCTGGAAGGGAAAAGTGTCCATGACACAGCCTCGGGTAAGTATACCACGTGTGCTCCTAAGCCTGTATCCCTTCCACAAACGTTTTTAATCTCCGGATTCTGATCCTCATAGACTTATTTTGGGCATCGGAATCCAGAACGGATCCGGATTTTTATTTAATCCGGCAGGGATCTGCCGGTCCCGGATTTTGGCGGAATCGATCAGCCCTACTTGTAACACTAATAAGTCACATGACACTGGGGAGGGAAAATGGTAAATTGGGTACAATTTGGCAATATTCACTTAGGGGTGTACTCACTCATGTTGCTAGCAATTAGCAATTTTGACATTAATATCTGTGTGTGGAATTATATAGAGGGCACACACACCAACTTTACACTGTTCTACCAGCTCTACACGGACTACTTTACTTTATGTCAAAGTGTCATATCTTCAATGTTGTCCTATGAAACGATAAAATATTTGCAAAAATATAAGGGGTGTACTCACTTTTGTGATAGACTGTAGTGTTAATTCTAACCTCCATTCTAAATTGCTTTATTTTCCTCATTAACTTTTTTTTTTTTCTTTTTTTAAATCAGATATTTTTTATTTGAACTTTTCCAACAAAACAAGTATAACAGCCCTGGGCATCGCCGTCCCATTACCCCAGCCCTCCCCCCTCAGTTATCCCCCCACTTAGCAATAATAAACACTATAATATATGACATCAATATCAGATCTCATTAACTTGTCTTTGCTTTGACTGAATACATAGTTGTTTTTTTAATGAAAAACAAAGAAGGGAATTTTGTTACTTACCGTAAATTCCTTTTCTTCTAGCTCTTATTGGGAGACCCAGACGATTGGGTGTATAGCACTGCCTCCGGAGGCCACACAAAGCAATTACACTTAAAAGTGTAAGGCCCCTCCCCTTCTGGCTATACACCCCCAGTGGGATCACTGGCTCACCAGTTTTAGTGCAAAAGCAAGAAGGAGGAAAGCCAATAACTGGTTTAAACAAATTTACTCCGAGTAACATCGGAGAACTGAAAACCGTTCAACATGAACAACATGTGTACCCGCAAACAAACCAAAAATCCCGAAGGACAACAGGGCGGGTGCTGGGTCTCCCAATAAGAGCTAGAAGAAAAGGAATTTACGGTAAGTAACAAAATTCCCTTCTTCTTCGGCGCTCTATTGGGAGACCCAGACGATTGGGACGTCCAAAAGCTGTCCCTGGGTGGGTAAAGAAATACCTCATGTTAGAGCTGCAAAGACAGCCCTCCCCTACGGGGAGGCAACTGCCGCCTGCAGGACTCTTCTACCTTGGCTGGCGTCCGCCGAAGCATAGGTATGCACCTGATAATGTTTGGTGAAAGTGTGCAGACTCGACCAGGTAGCTGCCTGGCACACCTGTTGAGCCGTAGCCTGGTGTCGCAATGCCCAGGACGCACCCACGGCTCTGGTAGAATGGGCCTTCAGCCCTGATGGAACCGGAAGCCCCGCAGAACGGTAGGCTTCAAGAATTGGTTCTTTGATCCAACGAGCCAGGGTGGCCTTAGAAGCCTGCGACCCTTTGCGCTTACCAGCGACAAGGACAAAGAGTGCATCCGAACGGCGCAGGGGCGCCGTGCGGGAAATGTAGATTCTGAGTGCTCTCACCAGATCTAACAAATGTAAGTCCTTCTCATACCGATGAACTGCATGAGGACAAAACGAAGGCAAAGAGATATCCTGATTAAGATGAAAAGAGGATACCACCTTCGGGAGAAACTCCTGAATGGGGCGCAGCACTACCTTGTCCTGGTGGAAGACCAGGAAGGGAGCCTTGGAAGATAGCGCTGCTAGCTCAGACACTCTCCGAAGAGATGTGATCGCTACCAGAAAAGCCACTTTCTGTGATAGTCTAGAAAGTGAAACCTCCCTCAGAGGCTCGAAGGGCGGCTTCTGGAGGGCAACTAGTACCCTGTTCAGATCCCATGGATCTAACGGCCGCTTGTACGGGGGAACGATATGGCAAACCCCCTGTAGGAACGTGCGCACCTTAGAAAGTCGTGCTAGACGCTTCTGAAAAAAGACGGATAGCGCCGAGACTTGTCCTTTCAGGGAGCCGAGCGACAACCCTTTTTCTAACCCAGATTGCAGGAAAGAAAGAAGGGTAGGTAATGCAAATGGCCAGGGAGACACTCCCTGAGCAGAGCACCAGGATAAGAATATCCTCCACGTTCTGTGGTAGATCTTAGCAGACGTGGGCTTCCTAGCCTGTCTCATGGTGGCAACGACCCCTTGGGATAATCCTGAAGACGCTAGGATCCAGGATTCAATGGCCACACAGTCAGGTTCAGGGCCGCAGAATTCCGATGGAAAAACGGCCCCTGGGACAGTAAGTCTGGTCGGTCTGGAAGTGCCCACGGTTGGCCGACCGTGAGATGCCACAGATCCGGATACCACGCCCTCCTTGGCCAGTCTGGGGCGACGAGTATGACGCGGCTGCAGTCGGATCTGATCTTGCGTAGCACTCTGGGCAAGAGTGCCAGAGGTGGAAACACATAAGGGAGCCGGAACTGCGACCAATCTTGCACTAGGGCGTCTGCTGCTAGGGCTCTTTGATCGCGAGACCGTGCCATGAAGGTTGGGACCTTGTTGTTGTGCCGGGACGCCATCAGGTCGACGTCCGGCCTTCCCCATCGGCGGCAGATTTCCTGAAACACGTCCGGGTGAAGGGACCATTCCCCTGCGTCCATGCCCTGGCGACTGAGGAAGTCTGCTTCCCAGTTTTCTACGCCGGGGATGTGAACTGCGGATATGGTGGAGGCCGTGGCTTCCACCCACATCAGAATCCGCCGGACTTCCTGGAAGGCTTGCCGACTGCGAGTCCCCCCTTGGTGATTGATGTATGCCACCGCTGTGGAGTTGTCCGATTGAATTCGGATCTGCTTCCCTTCCAGCCACTGCTGGAAGGCTAGAAGGGCAAGATACACTGCTCTGATTTCCAGAACATTGATCTGAAGGCTGGACTCCTGCTGAGTCCACGTACCCTGAGCCCTGTGGTGAAGAAACACTGCTCCCCACCCTGACAGACTCGCGTCTGTCGTGACCACCGCCCAGGACGGTGGTAGGAAGGATCTTCCCTGTGATAATGAGGTGGACAGGAGCCACCACTGCAGAGAGTCCTTGGCCGTTTGGGAAAGGGAGACTTTCCTGTCCAGGGATGTCGACCTCCCGTCCCATTGGCGGAGAATGTCCCATTGAAGTGGACGCAGATGAAACTGCGCAAACGGAACCGCCTCTATTGCCGCCACCATCTTCCCGAGGAAGTGCATGAGGCGTCTTAAGGAGTGCGACTGACTTTGAAGGAGAGCCTGCACCCCTGTCTGTAGTGACCGCTGCTTGCTCAGCGGAAGCTTCACTATCGCTGATAGAGTATGAAACTCCATGCCAAGATACGTTAATGATTGGGTCGGTGACAGATTTGACTTTGGGAAGTTGATGATCCACCCGAACGCCTGGAGAGTCTCCAGTGCAAAACTCAGGCTGAGTTGGCATGCCTCCTGAGAGGGTGCCTTGACCAGTAGATCGTCCAAGTAAGGGATCACAGAGTGTCCGTGAGAGTGCAAGACTGCTACCACTGCTGCCATGATCTTGGTGAACACCCGGGGGGCTGTCGCCAGACCAAATGGCAGAGCCACGAACTGAAGGTGTTCGTCTCCTATCACGAAGCGCAGAAAGCGTTGGTGCTCCGTAGCAATCGGCACGTGGAGATAAGCATCTTTGATGTCTATTGATGCTAGGAAATCTCCTTGGGACATTGAGGCAATGACTGAGCGGAGGGATTCCATCCGGAACCGCCTGGCGTTCACATGCTTGTTGAGCAGTTTTAGGTCCAGAACAGGACGGAAGGAGCCGTCCTTTTTTGGAACCACAAAGAGATTGGAGTAAAATCCTCGCCCCCGTTCCAGAGGGGGGACAGGGATCACGACTCCTTCTGCTCTTAAAGAGTCCACCGCCTGCAGCAGTGCATCTGCTCGGTCGGGGTGTGGGGAGGTTCTGAAGAACCGAAGTGGAGGCCGAGAACTGAACTCGATTCTGTACCCGCGAGACAAAATGTCTGTTACCCACCGGTCTTTGACCTGTGACAGCCAAATGTCGCAAAAGCGGGAGAGCCTGCCACCGACCGAGGATGCGGAGGGAGGAGGCCGAAAGTCATGAGGTAGCCGCCTTGGAAGCGGTTCCTCCATTTGCTTTCCTGGGGCGTGAGTGAGCCCGCCAGGAATCTGAGCTCCCTTGTCCTTTTTGAGTCCCTTTGGACGAGGAGAATTGGGGCTTGCCCGAGCCTCGAAAGGACCGAAACCTCGACTGCCACTTTTTCTGTTGAGGTTTACTTGCTCTGGGCTGTGGCAAGGAAGAGTCCTTACCCTTGGACTGTTTTATGATTTCAGCCAATGGCTCACCAAACAGTCTGTCTCTAGATAATGGCAAGCTGGTTAAGCATTTTTTGGAACCAGCATCTGCTTTCCAGTCCTTTAACCATAAGGCTCTGCGCAAAACCACAGAATTGGCGGCCGCCATAGAGGTACGGCTCGTAGATTCTAGGACAGCATTGATAGCATAGGTCGCAAACGCAGACATTTGCGAAGTTAGGGACGCCACCTGTGGCACTGCTGGATGTATGATAGCATCCACCTGTGCTAAACCAGCTGAAATAGCTTGGAGTGCCCACACGGCCGCGAATGCTGGAGCAAACGACGCGCCGATAGCTTCATAGACAGATTTCAACCAAAGGTCCATCTGTCTGTCGTTGGCATCTTTAAGTGAAGCGCCATCCTCTACTGCGACTATAGATCTAGCCGCAAGCTTGGAAATTGGGGGATCCACCTTTGGGCACTGGGTCCAGCGTTTGGCTACTTCAGAGGGAAAAGGATAACGGGTATCCTTAGAACGTTTAGAGAAACGCTTGTCTGGATGAGCGTCGTGCTTCTGGATTGATTCTCTGAAGTCAGAGTGGTCCAAAAAAGCACTTAATTTACGCTTGGGATACAGGAAATGGAACTTCTCCTGCTGTGCAGCTGCCTCCTCTGCAGAAGGGGCTGGGGGAGAAATATCCAACAGTCTATTAATTGCCGATATAAGGTCATTAACCATGGCGTCACCATCAGGGGCATCCAGATTGAGAGGGGCCTCAGGATTAGAATCCTGATCACCGTCCTCAGTCTCATCACAGAGAGACTCTTCTCGCTGAGACCCTGAGCAGTGTGATGACGTGGAGGGTCTTTCCCAGCGAGCTCGCTTAGGCTGCCTGGGACTGTCATCTGAGTCAGAGACTTCAGCTTGTGATGCTTGAGACCCCCTTGAAGTACGGATTAGTTCCAACTGAGGGGGACCAGAGAGCATAGCCACAGCAGTGTCCATGGTCTGAGGAACTGGCCTGGCCTGCAAGGTCTCCAGGATTTTTGTCATAGCCTCAGACATTTTATCAGCAAACACTGCAAAGTCTGTCCCCGTCACCGGGGCAGGGTTCACAGGCGTCGCTGCCTGGGCTACCACCACAATAGGCTCTGGCTGACGAAGTGCCACTGGGACTGAACATTGCACACAATGTGAATCATTGGAGCCTGCCGGTAGATCAGCCCCACATGCAGTACAAACAGTGCACACAGCCCGTGCCTTGGCACCCTTGCGTTTTGCGGATGACATGTTGCTGCCTCCTCAGAGCAGTACAGGGTGTCCAGCCAAGAAGCGACCTACAGTGCAACTATATATATATATATATACCAAGACAAAAGTACACTATATATCACTGAGGCACTAGAGGGGCCAGCACTACTGTGCAGCTTACCGCCCGCTTAGGAGCGGTGTGTGGTCGCCAGAAATCCCTCTAGTCTGGGTCTCCCAGAGCCTGCTGCCTTTCCCCAGCCAGAATGCATGTATAATGGCTGCCGGCGTCCTTGTGGAGAGGGGGGGCGGGCCCTGGGCGTACACCGACGAAGAGCGGGAAGTCTGCTTCCCCTTGTGCCTAGTGAGAGGGCTGGAGCATGTAAATAAAGCTCCAGCCCTCGGCGCTGCCTATTGAGCAGCGTCTCTCCCCTACCCTGATTGACAGGGTGGGGGCGGGAACGAAGCGGCGCTAGGCCGCAGAAGCCGGGGGCTAAAGTTAGAAGCGCCGCCGCCGTAAAAGCGCGGTCGGCGCAAAGCCCCCGGCGCACCATAAGTCGCAGCTGCGCCGCCGCTCCAGGAGCGGTCGGCGCAGTAGTTCCCAATACACAACGTCACTCAGCAAAGCTGCAGTGACCTAACCCCCAGCGTACAGCGCCACTGTCCCCGGCGCACTACAACGCTCAGCAGGCCCTGAGAGTGTCCGTGCCTGCCGGGGACACAGAGTACCTGAAAGTTGCAGGGCCTTGTCCCTGAACGGCACTCCCGCTCCAAATCCAACAGGTTCTATGGGTCTGTGGATGGAGCCCGGCCCCAGGGCTTGGGGGCCGGCAAGATCCCACTTCCACAGAGCCCTAAGGGGATGTGGAAGGAAAACAGCATGTGGGCTCCAGCCTCCGTACCAGCAATAGGTACCTCAACCTTACAAGCACCAACCGCGGGTGAGAAGGGAGCATGCTGGGGGCCCTATATGGGCCCTCTTTTCTTCCATCCGATAGAGCCAGCAGCTACTGCTGACTACAAACAGTGGAGCTATGCGTGGATGTCTGACCTCCTTCGCACAAAGCAGAAAACAGGTGAGCCAGTGATCCCACTGGGGGTGTATAGCCAGAAGGGGAGGGGCCTTACACTTTTAAGTGTAATTGCTTTGTGTGGCCTCCGGAGGCAGTGCTATACACCCAATCGTCTGGGTCTCCCAATAGAGCGCCGAAGAAATATGAATTTTAAGTAAAAAATGTTTCACCCTGCAGGTATGATAATGGATTCCCCCCTTTGTGAATTCTCTGGTGTTTAACAAGCGATGATTTGGTTGCAAAACATTTCCAACATTCTGAGCAAGAAAATGGCTTCTCTCCTGTGTGAATTCTTTGATGTTCAACAAGATTTGATTTATCTGCACAACATTTTCCACATTCTGAACATGAATATGGCTTCTCTCCAGTGTGAGTTCTCTGGTGTCTAACCAGATGGGCTTTCTGGTTAAAACATTTCATACATTCTGTACAAGAATATGGCTTCTCCCCTGTGTGTCTTCTGTGGTGTGCAAGAAGACTTGATTTTTCTGCATAACATTTCCCACATTCTGTACATGAATATGGTTTTTCACCTGTGTGAGTTCTCTGATGTGAAATAAGATGTAATTTTTCTACAAAACATTTCCCACATTCTGAACATAAAAAAGGCTTATCCCCCGTGTGATATCTTTGGTGTTTAACAAGAATGGATTTCTTTGCAAAACATTTCCCACATTCTGAACATAAAAAAGGCTTATCCCCGGTGTGAGATTTTTGGTGTTTAACAAGATTTGATTTCTTTCCAAAACATTTCCCACATTCTGAACAAGAATATCTATTTTCTTCTATGTGATTTTTCTCATATTCAAACACAGACATTACAAAGGAAAAACGTTTTTCATATTCTGAACATTCTGATGGCTTTATTTCTGTGAGAGCACTTTGATATTTAACATCCCATTCATGACTTTTATTTTTCTTACTAGTCTGTGATGAATTGGAACATAGGACCTGTTTAAAAGGATCAGATGACAGATCTGTCGAGAATAAAACCAATTATTATTATTATATTACTAGCTGTACTACCCGGCTTCGCCCGGGTTAATAACTGTTGTTAACAAAAATAGAATGTATTAACAAAAATGTATTCTGCACACAAAAACCACAACACAAATAGATAGAAATGTAATTATTAAAAGGCAAAAACTAAGCTAATAGAAGCATTTCACAACATACTGTATATTTCAACACCACAGATATTCCACACAGATTTAGCTAAATTGGCCAAGTAAAGTGCTCTGTCTCTTTCCCCGTCTGTATCTTTGCCTGTCTGTCTCTTTCCCCGTCTGCCTGTCTCTTTTTTTGTCTGTCTCTATCTCTCTGTTTTTTTCCTTATCTGTCTCTTTCCCAGTTCTGTATCTTTCCTCGTCTGTCTCCCAGTCTCTTTGTCTGTGTCTTTTCCTGTCCTGTCTCTTTTTCTCTGTCTCTTTCCCCGTTTGTCTCTATCAAGGTCTGTGTCTTTCCCTATCTATCTTTGTCTGTCTCCTCCTTCCCTATCTGCCTGTCTCTGTCCCTGTCTGTATGTCTCTCTCTTTCCCCGTCTGTCTCTTTCCCCGTCTTTCCCTGTCTCTATCTATCTCTCTGTCTGTCTCTCTCTATCCGTCTCCCCACCGACATCTTATTACCTCATATATAAGCTTCTTATACTATGAATGTCTTTTGTTCCTATAGCAACCAATCACAGCTCCTACTAATAACCTGTAGTTCCAGGCTCCATTTACTTTAATGGAGGCATGTTTTTTGGAGAGTAACTGTAAAGCGCGGGGTTAAATTTTCCTGTCAAAACATAGTCTACGACGTTCCCTGGGTCACATGAGGTGTCTGTGCAAAACTTTTTGATTGTAAATGCAACGGTGCGGATACACTTTTCGTTTCACTTTTTCCCCATTATGTAGATAGGGGAAAAATTGATTGGTAAATTGGAACGCGCGGGGTTAAAATTTCGCCTCACAACATAGCCTATGACGCTCTCGGGGTCCAGACGTGTGAGTGTGGAAAATTTTGTGGCTGTAGCTGCGACGGTGCAGATGCCAATCCCGGACATACATACATACATACATACATACATACATTCAGCTTTATATATTAGATTAATATTTTTGAATAAAATATCCTTAAAAAATCTATTTTTATAACATTTCTATATAAAACGTACACAGAAATTGGAAGGTTTGTTGCAACAATTTTTACTTACACAAAACCATTTAATAATCTAAGACCTCTGAGTAGGAACCAGTAGACCATGATGTTTGGCTCTTTGTTCATTCACCCTCCCAAATAAGGCCGGTTTCACACATCCGGCTTTTCGCCGGATTCAGCGCACACGAATACAGTGTATACAGTACAATGACAGCGCGATAAGCACCGGTCACATGCTGTCATGTGACCTAGAAGTTTCGGCGCTGCAATTGTACTGTATACACTGTACTGGCATGAGCCGAATCCGGCAAAACGGCGAAAAGCAGGATGTGTCAAACCGGCCTAATAGAATAAGAAGCCAACCAAAAATGTTATGTAAGCGAAAATGATACTATTAAAAACTTCTTCTCATCCCACAAATACCAAGATCCTACTTATGTCTATCAAATTTCAATGGAAAAAGAGAAGGTTTACAAATTACATGTAGCTCAATAAGTCTTGAAAAGCATCATGGCTATCGTTCAACAATCCAGCAATATCCGCTCTCTCAAAGCCAAATGTCTCCCACTCTAAATCTTGCAGTGTGTCCAAACCACATTGAGCATCTATATTTGGCAATGCTGTGGTAAGAAGAACCCACTTAATTTACGGTGTGCAGGTCTCCAGAAGCTCAAGCTCTGCACTACACTACTTACATAAAGTTAATATATGTTTGAAGGCACATGTTTAACTGTTCAATGTTTCAGTACCTTTTGCATAACAGCAAGTTCTCTAACATGGAACTTAAGGCCGCTTTACACGCTACGACATCACTCAAGCGATCTCGTCGGGGTCACGGAATTTGTGACGCACATTCGGCCGCTTTAGCGATGTCGTTGCGTGTGACACCCATGAGCGATTTTGCATCGTCGCAAAAACGTGCAAAATCGCTAATCGGTGACATGCCCCCCTATTCCCAATTATCGTTGCTGCTGCGTGTACGATGTAGTTAGTCGTTCCTGCGGCAGCACACATCGCTATGTGTGACACAGCAGGAACGAGGAACCTCACCTTACCGGCGGCCGCCGGCAATGCGGAAGGAAGGAGGTGGGCAGGATGTTACGTCCCGCTCATCTCCGCCCCTCCGCTTCTATTGGACGCCCGCTTAGTGACGTCGCTGTGACGCCGAATGAACCGCCCCCTTAGAAAGGAGGCGGTTCGCCGGTCACAGCGACGTCGTTAGGCAGGTAAGTAGTGTGACGGGTCTGAGCGATGTTGTGCATCACGGGCAGCGATTTTCCCGTGTCGCACAACCGATGGGGGCGGGTATGCACGCTAGCGATATCGGTAACGATATCGCAGCATGTAAAGCGGCCTTTAATGGCAAAATTCACAACAGGTGTTTGATCTATGAATCGCCCAATAAATTTTAGGGTTCAATTAGTATTTTAAACAGTTCTCTTCATCATGCTGTTCACATTTTGACATCATGAGACCAAAACGACACCTAACCATTGATTAACAGTACCTCGCCATTGCGAATCTTCCAACAGGCTGTTCTCAGACTGAAGTAGCCACTGAGCTAAGAGTGTCATCAGCAGGTTGTACAGAGATCCAAAGAGACTAGAAAACTCACAGAAAGGCACAGGAGTGGACGTTCTTTGGCCACATCCCACACTGATGACCACTGACTTTGAACAATGCCCTTTGGAACCGGATGATCTTTGCTACACAGCTCCAGACACCATTCTAAGTCATTTACATTAGTGTGGTCTGCAAGGGTACTTGACCACCCCTCTAGGCACAGGCAAAATTGTCTTGCTGTACAAGGGACTAGAGATGAGCGATGTTCAAGGTTCGCCAATTTCATGTTCGAGTGATTTTGGGGGTGTTCGAGTCGTTCGACGAACTCGAACGATTTGCTAAAAGTTCGGCAGTTCGAGTTACGTTCGAGAACGGTTCGATCACCAAAAGCGTGGCTTTTTACAGCTACGTGTGCAGGGAGCCATCGCTGGCAGCTTGCGGTAAGCTGGTAACCAGGGTAAGAAGGGAATTTTGTTTACTTACCGTAAATTCCTTTTCTTCTAGCTCCAATTGGGAGACCCAGACAGTGGGTGTATAGCTACTGCCTCTGGAGGCCGCACAAAGAACTACACTTAAAAGTGTAAGGCCCCTCCCCTTCTGGCTATACACCCTCCCGTAGGAGTACGGATTCCTCAGTTTTAGTACCAAAGCAAGAAGGAGGAAAGCCAATAACAGTTTCAAAAACAAATTCAATCCGATAACAAGATCGGAGAACTTAAGAAACAACATGAACAACATGTGCACCCGAAAAACAAAACCCTAAGAACAAATAGGGCGGGTGCTGGGTCTCCCAATTGGAGCTAGAAGAAAAGGAATTTACGGTAAGTAAACAAAATTCCCTTCTTCTTTTTCGCTCCTAATTGGGAGACCCAGACAGTGGGACGTCCAAAAGCAGTCCCTGGGTGGGTAAAAAGATACCACATGAACGGGCTGTCAGACAGCCTCTTCCTACAGGTGGGCCACCGCCGCCTGAAGGACCTGTCTACCTAGGCTGGCATCTGCCGAAGCGTAGGTATGCACTTGATAGTGTTTGGTAAACGTGTGCAGACTCGACCAGGTAGCCGCCTGGCACACTTGCTGAGCCGTAGCCTGATGCCGCAATGCCCAGGACGCACCCACGGCTCTGGTAGAATGGGCCTTCAGTCCAGATGGAATCGGAAGCCCAGCAGAACGGTATGTGTGAAGAATTGGTTCCTTGATCCACCGCGCCAGGGTGGATTTGGAAGCTTGCGATCCCTTATGCTGACCAGCGACTAGGACAAAGAGCGCATCAGAACGGCGTAGAGACGCCGTGCGAGAAATGTAAATCCTGAGTGCTCTCACCAGGTCCAACAGATGTAAACCCTTTTCAAATTGGTGAACTGGATGCGGACACAAAGATGGCAAAGTGATATCCTGATTGAGATGAAAGGAAGAAACCACCTTGGGAGAAAACTCTGGAATTGGACGCAGTACTACCTTGTCTTGGTGAAACACCAGGAAGGGAGATTTGCAAGATAACGCCGCTAGCTCGGACACTCTTCGAAGAGACGTGACCGCCACAAGAAAAACTACCTTTTGTGAAAGCCGAGAAAGGGGAACCTCTTTCAAAGGCTCGAAAGGCGGCTTCTGGAGAGCAATGAGAACCTTGTTCAGATCCCAGGGTTCCAATGGCCGTCTGTAAGGAGGAACGATATGACAAACTCCTTGGAGAAACGTGCGTACTTTAGAAAGCCGTGCCAAGCGCTTCTGAAAGAATACGGATAGCGCGGAGACTTGACCCTTAAGCGAGCTAAGCGACAAACCTTTTTCCAACCCAGACTGCAGGAAGGAAAGAAAAATTGGCAATGCAAATGGCCAGGGAGAAAACCCTTGAGCCAAGCACCACGCTAAGAATATCTTCCACGTCCTGTGATAGATCTTAGCTGAGGATGGTTTTCTAGCCTGTCTCATTGTGGCAACAACTTCATGAGATAAACCTGAGGCCGCTAGGATCCAGGACTCAATGGCCACACAGTCAGGTTCAGGGCCGCAGAATTCAGATGGAAAAACGGCCCTTGAGACAGCAAATCTGGACGGTTTGGTAGTGTCCACGGTTGGCCTACCGTGAGATGCCACAGATCCGGGTACCACGACCTTCTTGGCCAATCTGGAGCGACGAGTATGGCTCGATGGCAGTCGGACTTGATTTTCCGGAGAACTCTGGGTAACAATGCTAGAGGTGGGAACACATAGGGGAGTCGGAATTGCGACCAATCCTGAACCAAGGCGTCTGCCGCCAGCGCTCTGTGATCGTGAGACCGTGCCATGAAAACTGGGACCTTGTTGTTGTGCCGTGACGCCATCAGATCGACGTCCGGCGTCCCCCAGCGGCAACAGATCTGCTGAAACACGTCCGGGTGAAGGGACCATTCTCCTGCGTCCATGCCCTGGCGACTGAGAAAGTCTGCTTCCCAGTTTTCCACGCCTGGGATGTGAACAGCGGATATGGTGGACGCTCTGCTTTCCACCCACGTCAAAATCCGCTGGACTTCTTGAAAAGCTTGGCGACTGCGTGTTCCCCCTTGGTGGTTGATGTACGCCACCGCCGTGGAATTGTCCGACTGAATCCGGATCTGCTTGCCTTCCAGCCATTGTTGGAAGGCTCGCAGGGCAAGATAGATTGCTCTGATTTCCAGAACATTGATCTGCAGGGTGGACTCTTCCTGAGTCCACGTCCCCTGAGCCCTGTGGTGGAGAAACACCGCTCCCCACCCTGATAGGCTCGCATCCGTCGTGACCACTGCCCAGGACGGGGGAAGGAACGACTTTCCCTGTGACAATGAGGTGGGGAGAAGCCACCAACGCAGAGAGTCCTTGGCAGTCTGAGAGAGGGAGACAGTCCTGTCGAGGGACGTCGATTTCCCATCCCATTGGCGTAGAATGTCCCATTGTAGAGGGCGCAGATGAAACTGCGCGAACGGGACTGCCTCCATTGCTGCTACCATCTTTCCTAGGAAATGCATGAGGCGCCTCAGTGAGTGCGACTGGCTCTGAAGGAGAGATTGCACTCCAGTCCGTAGCGAGCACTGCTTGTCCAGTGGAAGCCTCACTATCGCTGAGAGAGTATGAAACTCCATGCCAAGATAAGTCAGAGATTGGGTCGGGGTTAGATGAGACTTTGGAAAGTTGATAATCCACCCGAAACTCTGGAGAGTGTCTAGTGCCACCTTCAGACTGTGTTGGCATGCCTCTTGAGAGGGTGCCTTTATAAGCAGGTCGTCTAGATACGGGATGACCGAGTGACCCTGCGAGTGCAGAACAGCTACTACTGCTGCCATTACTTTGGTGAAGACCCGGGGGGCTGTTGCCAGACCGAAAGGTAACGCTACGAACTGCAGGTGTTCGTCGTGTATGACGAAGCGTAGGAAACGCTGATGCTCTGGTGCAATCGGCACGTGGAGATACGCATCTTTGATATCTATTGATGCTAGAAAATCTCCTTGAGACATTGAGGCTATGACGGAGCGTAGGGATTCCATCCGGAACCTCCTGACTTTTACGTGTCTGTTGAGCAACTTTAGATCCAGGACGGGTCGATACGATCCGTCCTTTTTTGGGACCACAAACAGATTGGAGTAAAAACCGTGACCTTGTTCCTGAAGAGGGACGGAGGTCACCACTCCTTCCGCCTTTAGAGCGGCCACCGCCTGCAACAGAGCATCGGCTCGGTCTGGTGGTGGAGAAGTTCTGAAGAAACGAGTTGGCGGACGAGAACTGAACTCTATCCTGTACCCGTGAGACAGAATATCCCTCACCCAACGGTCTTTGACGCGTGACAGCCAAATGTCGCCAAAGTGGGAAAGCCTCCCACCGACCGCGGTTGTGGGAATCGGAGACCGCAAGTCAGGAGGACGCCGTCTTGGCAACGGTTCCTCCGGCTGTCCTTTTTGGGCGTGACTGAGACCTCCAAGAATCTGAGCGTCTCTGGTCTTTTTGAGTCTTTTTTGACGAGGCGAATTGGGACCTGCCCGGTCCTCGAAAGGACCGATAACCAGACTGACCCTTCCTCTGTTGGGGTTTGTTTTGTCTGTGTTGCGGTAAGGATGAGTCCTTACCCTTGGAGTGTTTGATGATTTCATCCAAACGCTCTCCAAACAACCGGTCACGAGAAAAAGGCAAATTGGTTAAGCACTTCTTGGAATGAGAATCTGCTTTCCAATGTCTCAACCACAGGGCCCTACGCAAAACAACGGAGTTGGCTGACGCCACTGCCGTGCGGCTTGTAGCGTCAAGAACAGCATTAATCGCGTACGACGCGAATGCCGCCATTTGCGAGGTCAATGGTGCTACCTGCGGGGCAAATGCACGTGTGACTGAGTCGACTCGCGCAAGCCCGGCTGAGATAGCTTGGAGTGCCCATACGGCCGCAAAAGAAGGCGCTAATGACGCTCCAATCGCTTCATAGATGGATTTCAGCCAGAGCTCCATCTGCCTGTCAGTGGCATCTTTAAGTGCCGCTCCATCTTCAACTGCAACCAAGGATCTAGCTGCAAGCCTGGAAATTGGAGGATCCACTTTTGGACACTGGGTCCAACCCTTGACCACCTCAGGGGGAAAAGGATAGCGTGTATCTTTAAGCCGTTTAGAAAAACGCCTTTCAGGATAAGCGTGGGGTTTCTGGATTGCGTCTCTAAAGTCAGCGTGGTCCAGAAAAGTGCTTAATGTACGCTTAGGGTATCTGAAATGGATTCTCTCGTGCTGCGAAGCTGACTCCTCTACAAGAGGAGCTGGTGGGGAAATATTTAACATCTTATTGATGTTAAATATAAGATCATTAACTATGGCGTCACCATCTGGTGTATCTAGATTGAGAGCGGTCCCAGGATCAGAATCCTGATCAGTTACGTCCGCCTCATCACCCATAGATTCATCTCGCTGGGATCCTGACCATTGAGATGAATGTGAAGGCCCGTCATAGCGAGCCCGCTTAGGCTGCCCGGGGCCATCGTCCGAGTCAGAGTCTTCACCCTGAGGTGTATATGCCCGTCCCGGAGCTTGGAGGTAATTCAGCTGAGGGGGACCAGGGGGCAATGATTGCACAGTGTCCGTGGCCTGAAGTACAGGCCTAGCTCGCAATGTGTCAAGAATTTGTGACATAGTGAGAGACATTCTGTCAGCAAAAGCTGCAAACTCAGTTCCTGTCACTTGGACAGCATTTGTGCCTTGGCACCCTTGCGTTTTACGGACGACATGCTGCTGGCTCTCTGCAATGTGAGAGAGTCTATAGCCAAAGGGCGACCAGCGCTATGTAATACCAAGTATTTGTAGAAACAAAATACTAAGAATACCACTGGCACAAGAGGGGGTGAGCCCTGAGGGCTGCTTACCGCCCGCTGAATAGCGGGTAAGAGGCGCAGAATTCCTTGTCTGGGTCTCCCCGGCTCCCCTCTGCAGCTCAGCGTGTCAGCAGGAATGGCTGCCGGCGTCTGTGGAGAGGGGCGGTCCGTGGGAGTTCCCAAACAAAAGTGCGGGAAACAGTGTCCTCTCTGTGCCGACTGTGAGGGCTGGAGTATGTAAAAACGACTCCAGCCCTCGGCGCTGATGCACTGGCCAGCGTCCCGCCCCTCTCCTGACTGGCAGGTCTGGGGGCGGGAACGAACGGAAGCAGGCCGCAAAAGCCGGGGACTCGAGTTATCAGCGCGGCCGCCGTAAAAGCGCGGGCCGCGCTGAAGTCCCCGGCGCACCACAAGTGCCAGCCGCGCCGCAGTCCCAGCGGCCGGCGCGACCGATTCCCAGAAGTGTGCCTGCTTCAGCGAAGCTGAATGAGGCCATGGCACAAGCGCCATAGCGCTGATGTCCCCCGGCGCACTACAACACCCAGCATGCTGCGGTGTGAGCGCCAAATGCACGGGGACACAGAGTACCTTGAGGAAGCAGGGCCATGTCCCTGATGTACTCCGCTCCATCCAGCATCTTCTCCAGGGGCTGTAGATGGAGCACGGTCTCAGTGCCTGGAGACCAGTAAATCCCACTTCACCCAGAGCCCTGTAAAAAGGGATGGGGAAGGAATCAGCATGTGGGCTCCTGCCGCCGTACCCGCAATGGGTACCTCAACCTTACAAACACCTCCGACATACAGTGGGGTGAGAAGGGAGCATGCTGGGAGCCCTGTATGGGCCCTCTTTTCTTCCATCCGACATAGTCAGCAGCTGCTGCTGACTAAAAACAATGGAGCTATGCGTGCGTGTCTGACCTCCTGCGCACAAAGCTAAAACTGAGGAATCCGTACTCCTACGGGAGGGTGTATAGCCAGAAGGGGAGGGGCCTTACACTTTTAAGTGTAGTTCTTTGTGCGGCCTCCAGAGGCAGTAGCTATACACCCACTGTCTGGGTCTCCCAATTAGGAGCGAAAAAGAAATATCAGGTATCCAAGCAAAGCGCTTTGCTTAGTAACCCGATGTTTACCATGGGTACGTGTGCAAAAATCCCCGAAAGGCACACAGAAGCACTTCCGTGTGACTGCTGTCGGATGCCGCTGCAGTCTGTGTCCCGCTCCAGCTCCGCGGCTGCCCACACTGCAGTGTCAGCATATGCCCACACTGTACGGTGTCCGCAGCTGCCCACACTGCAGTGACAGCAGCCACGGGGATGACAAGCGCTGCCGTCAGGAGGTTAGTGAAGTTACCTGTGGTGATGAAGTCCTGCCCTCCCGACGTCAGCACTGTCACTGTCCTCCATGGCCGCCGCTTGTCACATCTCCTCTCGCTGCCGACCCGAGACTGTCACTAGCGGTGACGTCACAGGCACCCGCGATACTTGGATGTGAAGGCGGCGGTCATTGAACTCAGTGACAGCTCTATCAGGAGTGCAGCGATCACCGCAGGTAATGTACCTCGCTAACCGCCTGACAGCAGCACTTGTCATGCCCTGCAGTGACCTGGGCTGACCTATTGATGTTAGCTCAGGTCACTGCATTGCTCTCCCAGCCAGTATGGAACATTCTGTTCTTCATTGACTGGGACATTGACTATGGTATGGATCGTCATGGGAACCCCTTGGATTACACCAGACCTGGATTTGTTTTTCTTTCTAATAAATTGGTGAAAGAGGGAATGTTTTGGGGAGTGTTTTTTTCAAATAAAAATGTTTGTCTTTTTTATTTTTTATGACTGACTGGGTTGGTGAGGTCGTGTATCTGATAGACGCCTGACATCACGAACCCCAGGGCTTGATGCCAGGTGACATTACACATCTGGTATTAACCCCATATATTACCCCGTTTACCAGGGCAACGGGATGAGCTGGAGGGAAGCACCAGGATTGGCGCATCTAATGGATGCGCCACTTCTGGGCGGCTGCGGCCTGCTATTTTTAGGCTGGCGAGAGTCCAATAACCATGGACCTCCCTAGTCTCAGAATATCAGACCCCAGCTGTCCGCTTTACCTTGGCTGGTGATCCAATTTTGGGGGGACCCCCGCGTGTTGTTTTTTTTAAATTATTTATTTAATTTAAAATAACAGCGTGGGGTGCCCTCAGTTTTGGATTACCAGCCAAGGTGAAGCTGCCAGCTGTGGCCTGCAGGCTGCAGCCGTCTGCTTTACCCTAGCTGGCTATCAAAAATAGGGGGAACCCCACGTCATTTTTTTTTTTAAATGTATTTATTTTTTAAATACAAGGCTAAGCACCCCTTAGTGCCACATGAAAGGCACCAAAGGGTGCAAAATTACAAAATGCAGGAGAGTGGGACATTATGTGTCTTTCTGCCATTATAATGATAGAAAAGACTGATATGAAGTGTACAAGCACAAGAAAATCACCAGAGCACTCTACGCTGTGAAAAGCAGTAGAAAATGGCACTGGAGTGAACATATGACCGCCTCATGTACGTTGAAGCTATGGATCCTGGGTAAATTTATGTATTTTCCCTCATTCAGTTTTTTTGCAGTACGTAAAAAAACGGAAGGCACACGGATGATAAACGTATGACATACGGACCGTATACGGAACGGAAACGAATGCCACACGGATGCATCCGTGAAAAAAAACGGACCGTTTTTTGCGGACCACAAAAAAGGATCGGTCGTGTGACTGTAGCCTTATTCTGATCTGCCGTTTATAAACAGCAGAGAGAATTGTAGAAACGGGTTTCTGTACCGCGCCAAAGATCACAAGTCAGGATGTCAGATTAATGTGGCTTTATTGCATCATAGGTCTACGCGTTTCAGGAGCTCTGCCCCCTTCCTCAGGACCATAGAAAAGACAACATCAAATCTACCGTAGCAGACACATGTATACATTAAATAGACCAAGTGACGTCATAGTCCCGCCCAGTATAGAAAAAACGGGCGGGAAAGGGTGCATCGTGATCAATATATGACGCAATACAATGAAAACACAGTGAAAGGAGAAACATGACACTCTGTTCAATAACGATGAGAAAATCAATGATTGAATGTAATAAATCAAATGATATTTAAAAATTATTCCCCGTATGTTTATCTGTAAAAAACAAAAAAATCATCATCAAATGTGCAAACGTATGTATACTACACGTCCTACACATCGGGATCCCCCAGTAGTATTTACAAGATCTAAGAAGGTGTCTAGAACTCAGGAAGGAAAATACGTTATAACCGTGAGTGAGTGTGGAAACAGATTGCGGAGGCTCTAGCCCGCTTATCCACAGAAGATGTGATGGTCAGAGCCGTGTAAAGGAACCGACATCAGAACTACCAATGACAGATGTGCATCTATCATATTGTACCGAAAAGACAGTGTATTACACATCCATAAATATCCAAGATGATGAAAGTGTAGCATAGAATAGTAATATATAACACAATCCACCTAGACCGGCGTGATCAGAAAAGTGTAAACGTCAGTCTGTGAACATATATGCATAATATGTAGGTGCTAGTATCCAGGAAAAAACTCAACCCAGTGTGGGTATCATGAACAGTACAAAGACAGTTCCCGACTCTCATTAGGAGTGAGAGTTCAAAGGAGTTCAATACTGTGGGAAAAAACCCCACCACGGCTGCGCAAGCAGCGAGTGTCAGAGGAGAGAGGTGAACAAAGTTCAAACCCGTGGGAAAAAAAAAAGTTGTGCGCCTGCACCCCCCCGCCGCATAGTCAAAAAGTCTGACAGAAAATAAAAAGGAGGGGTAGAAAGAATAAAAGAGACGGGTAAACATTTTTTTTTCACTGGGTTTCTTTCGTTCCCTTTTCTTCTTTTTATTTGCCTCACAGGTTATTTATTCCTTTCACTTTGCCCGTTGTATATTTCTTCAGTGATCCGTAATAATTCCGGTTTCCAACACTACCCGTCTCTTTTATTGTTTCACCTCTCTCCTCTGACACTCGCTGCATGCGCAGCCGTGGTGGGTTTTTTTCCCACGGTATTCAACTCCTTTGAACTCTCACTCCTAATGAGAGTCGGGAACTGTCTTTGTACTGTTCATGATACCCACACTGGGTTGAGTTTTTTCCTGGATACTAGCACCTACATATTATGCATATATGTTCACAGACTGACGTTTACACTTTTCTGATCACGCCGGTCTAGGTGGATTGTGTTATATATTACTATTCTATGCTACACTTTCATCATCTTGGATATTTATGGATTTGTAATACACTGTCTTTTCGGTACAATATGATAGATGCACATCTGTCATTGGTAGTTCTGATGTCGGTTCCTTTACACGGCTCTGACCATCACATCTTCTGTGGATAAGCGGGCTAGAGCCTCCGCAATCTGTTTCCACACTCACTCACGGTTATAACGTATTTTCCTTCCTGAGTTCTAGACACCTTCTTAGATCTTGTAAATACTACTGGGGGATCCCGATGTGTAGGACGTGTAGTATACATACGTTTGCACATTTGATGATGATTTTTTTTGTTTTTTACAGATAAACATACGGGGAATAATTTTTAAATATCATTTGATTTATTACATTCAATCATTGATTTTCTCATCGTTATTGAACAGAGTGTCATGTTTCTCCTTTTCACTGTATTTTCATTGTATTGCGTCATATATTGATCACGATGCACCCTTTCCCGCCCGTTTTCCCTATACTGGGCGGGACTATGACGTCACTTGGTCTATTTAATGTATACATGTGTCTACTACGGTAGATTTGATGTTGTCTTTTCTATGGTCCTGAGGAAGGGGGGCAGAGCTCCTGAAACGCGTAGACCTATGATGCAATAAAGCCACATTAATCTGACATCCTGACTTGTGATCTTTGGCACGGTACAGAAACCCGTTTCTACAATTCTCTCTGTTATCAGCCTCTGGGTTGCCGCTGCCTTGATCCAATTCTACGAGCGAATATAGTAGTTGTGGCTTGCACAACTACAGTTGGTGAGTATCATTGCTCCCCACTCCCATGCCCTGTGCCTATAAGGGTAAGACCCTATTGCGCTTTCTTTTTCCACAGCCTTCCATTTTGTTTATAAACAGCAGGCAGAAATAAGTGAATAGTGCCCCCCAGCGTCAGAAAATCTCCGGGATTTCAGGGGGTAGCTGAGACCCTGGAGATCATGATTCAGGCCATTTTTTCCAGTCCCCATTCACGTGATCACCGGTATACACCGTATACCGATGATCACGTTACAGTAAATGACAGCGCCGGTAAAAAGTTATTTATCTCCCATCTGGCATGAACAAACATGTCAGATGGGAGATAAATCTCCTCCCCGGTCCCCCGGTGTCGCCAAAGTGCCCCCCCACCCCCTCTCGGAAATCCAAGATGGTCGCGCGCACAGCAGCGCACCGGCTGCATTCACCCTACTCCTCCGATTTCTGCCGCATGTGCCATGACACATGTGACAGAAAACTCCTCCCCAGGCCCTGCCAGCTCACCCCCTATAACCTCACCGGTGTCCCACGGTACCTGTCCAGCGTTGATCCCCCGCGGCCCCCTCCTTCACAATAGATGCTGCCGCATGCACAGAGCAGCTGTCAGCTCAGCTTCCTGTGTTCAGACACAGTGAGTGGTGGTAACCATGCATCTGTAAGCTACTGCAATGCCCTGCTCATGAGGTAAGGAACATAGTTAAAGGGAACCAAACATCAGGATTTTCGTGTATAAGGTGCAGCCAGTGCAGCACTGGCACTATCATACACGTTGTGTACATACCATTAGGGTGCAGCTCGGGTGTTTAGTCAGTGAAATCCAACTTTATAAAGTTTGAAATTTCATGCACTTTTTGATTGACGTGTGCACCTCTCTGTTAATGTCCGGGTGTGTTATGCACGTGTTCCCCGCCCCCCCACCAGCCTGTTCCTCCCTCTCTCCTGATGTCCGGGTGGGTTATGCACGTGTTCCCCGAACCCCCCGCGCCGCCTGTTCCTCCCTCCCTCTGGCTGTATGTAAATTTCTAATCTTCAGAAACATGGCGCCGGAGTGGGCCTCTGCGTATAGCGCTTATCTCCGGCGCCATGTTTCTGAAACCCGCATCACACAGCTTGGTGTCTGAGAGGGCGGCGCATGCGCCCTCGCTCCTTCAGATCCCGTTGTGACCGCGGTAGCGCGCGCGATCATAACAGGACTGCAGAACAGCTGATCGGAGGACGCGATCAGCTGTAGCTACGATGACGTGCCGCCTCAGGACACCGGGCCAGGACAGCAGCCTGCCAGCGACATCGGGGGTCAGGTGAGGTAAGTTCACAATGGACTCACATGACCCCGTGACGGCAGTGCTGCGAGACCCGGTCACGGTAGTGATATCGGGCGGCACTGTCTTCACGGGGTCAGGTGAATGAAATTACTAGCACCTGTGATGTCATTGCCCCAGCAGTCGCACACACATTATACACACACTGCTGTGTGCGCCCCTGCGTTGACCTGGGCTCACCTTCTGAGTTCCAGGTCACTGCAGGAAAGCACTCACAGGTGTGTGTGTGTGTGTGTGTGTGCGTATAATGTGCGTGCGTATAATGTGTGTGCGCGCGCACGTGCGTATAATGTGTGTGTAGTGTGTATAATGTGTGTGTGCGCGCGCGCGCGTGTGCATAATGTGTGTGCGCGCGCGTGTATAATGTGTGTGTGCGAACGCGCGTGTATGTGTGTGTATAGTGTGTATATAGTGTGTGTGTGTATAGTGTGTATGTGTGTGCACGCGTGTATAGTGTGTATGTGTGTGTGTATGTGTGTATAATGTGCATGCGTATAATGTGCATGTGTATAGTGTGTGTGTGTGCGCGCGCGTGTGTATAATGTGTGTGTGCGCGCGCGCGTGTGTGTATGTGTGTGCGCGCGCGTGTGTATGTGTGTACGCGCGTGTGTATAATGTGTGTGCGCGCGCACGTGTGTATAATGTGTATGCGTGTATAGTATGTGTGTATATAGTGTGTGTGTGTATAGTGCATGTATAGTGTGTGTGCGCACACGTGTATAGTGTGTGTGTGTATATAGTGTGTGTATATAGTGTGTGTGTGTATATAGTGTGTGTATAGTGTGTATAGTGCATGTATAGTGTGTGTGCGCACGTGTATAGTGTGTGTGTGTATATAGTGTGTATACATAGTGTGCGTGTGTGTGTATATAGTTAGTGTGTATATAGTGTGTGTGTATATTATGTGTGTGTGTGTATATAGTGTGTGTGTTTAGTGTGTGTATATTATGAGTGTGTGTGTATATAGTGTGTATATAGTGTGTGTGTATAGTGTCTGTATATAGTGTGTGTGTGTGTATAGTGTGTGTGTGTATATAGTGTGTGTGTGTAGTGTGTGTGGGTAGGTATAGTGTGTGTGTATATATAGTGTGTGGTGTGTGTATAGTGTGTATGTATATAGTGTGTGTGTATATATAGTGTGTGTGTGTGTAGGTATAGTGTGTGTGTATATACTGTGTATATAGTGTGTGGTGTGTGTATAGTGTGTATAGTGTGTGTATATAGTGTGTATATAGTGTGTGTGTGTGTGTGTGTGTGTGTGTTTAGTGTGCGTATATTATGTGTGTGTGTATATAGTGTGTGTGTGTGGTGTGTGTGTGGGTAGGTATAGTGTGTGGGTATATAGTGTGTATATAGTGTGTGGTGTATGTATAGTGTGTATGTATAGTGTGTGTATGTGTATATAGTGTGTTTGTGTATATAGTGTGTGTTTGTGTATATAGTGTGTATATAGTGTGTATATAGTGTGTGTGTAGTGTGTGTGGGTAGGTATAGTGTGTGGGTATATAGTGTGTATATAGTGTGTGGTGTGTGTATAGTGTGTGTGTATATATAGTGTGTTTGTGTATATAGTGTGTGTTTGTGTATATAGTGTGTATATAGTGTGTATATAGTGTGTGTGTGGTGTGTGTGTGTAGTGTGTGTGGGTAGGTATAGTGTGTGTGTATATAGTGTGTGGTGTGTGTATAGTGTGTGTGTATATAGTGTGTATATAGTGTGTGTGTGTGTGTGGGTAGGTATAGTGTGTGTGTATATAGTGTGTATGTGGTGTGTGTATAGTGTGTGTGTGTGTGTGTGTGTGTGTGTGCGCGCACCTCTCTGCTGGGGCAATGATGTCACAGGTGGAAGTGAGGGGCTGCACTCACAATCAATGGGGGACTTTTAGTTCCGCATTGAACGTGCCAGGGAGTATGGGATCAACCCCAGATTTGGATTTCGGCGGACCTGGATTATGGATGTCACAGGGAATTAAATTTGAAAAGATGGCGTCTATTGTGTTCTAATTTCTATTTTTATGTCTTTTCAGGGTCAACTTTGGAGAACGTCGGGGGACATCTAAATGGATTACGGCGGACCTTTAGCATTTAATAATTTTGTTAATAAATTGGTCAACGAGGGATGACGTCGGGTTTTTTTTTTGTTCTAATAAAAAGTATTACTTTCAAATAAAGGAATTCGTAATGGGGGTGTTTACTAGATACCCACCCATTACTAATACCAGGACTTGATGTCAGCTGGCAATTCACAGCTGTTATCAACCCCATATATTACCCCGTTTACCACCGCACCAGGGCAACAGGATGAGTTGGGGTGAAGCGCCAGTATTGGCACGTCTAATGGATGCGCCACTTCTGGGGCGGCTGCGGCCTGCTATTTTTAGGCTGGGGAGTGTCCAATAACAGTGGACCTCCCTAGTCTGAGAGAGTATCAGACCCCAGCTGTCCGCTTTACCTTGGCTGGTGATCCAATTTGGGGGGACCCCACGTTTTTTGTTTTAAATTATTTATTTAATGTAAAATAACTGCGTGGGGTGCCCTCTGTTTTGGATTACCAGCCAAGGTGAAGCTGCCAGCTGTGGTTTGCAGGCTGCAGCCGTCTGCTTTACCCTAGCTGGCTACAAAAAAAAAAAAATATATTATATATATATATATATATATATATATATATATATATATATATATATATATATATATATATATATACACACATACATACATACACACACACACACACACAATACACACACACACACACACTATACACACACACACTATATACACACACACACTATATACACACATACACTATATACACACATACACTATATACACACACACACACAATATACACACACACAATATACACAAACACACACACACACACAATATACACACACTATACACACACACTATACACACACACACACACATTATACACGCGCACGCACACACATTATACACGCGCGCACGCACACACTATACACACACGCGCGCGCACATTATACGCACGCACATTATACACGCGCACGCACATTATACGCGCGCGGGCACACACATACATTATACGCATGCGTGCCCACACATTATACACATGCGCGCGCGCACACACACATTATACACACGCGCACACACACATTATACGCGCACGCACACACATTATACACGAACACACACATTATACACACACACACACCTGTGAGTGCTTTCCTGCAGTGACCTGGAACTCAGAAGGTGAGCCCAGGTCAACGCAGGGGCGCACACAGCAGTGTGTGTATAATGTGTGTGCGACTGCTGGGGCAATGACATCACAGGTGCTAGTAATTTCATTCACCTGACCCCGTGAAGACAGTGCCGCCCGATATCACTACCGTGACCGGGTCTCGCAGCACTGCCGTCACGGGGTCATGTGAGTCCATTGTGAACTTACCTCACCTGACCCCCGATGTCGCTGGCAGGCTGCTGTCCTGGCCCGGTGTCCTGAGGCGGCACGTCATCGTAGCTACAGCTGATCGCGTCCTCCGATCAGCTGTTCTGCAGTCCTGTTGTGATCGCGCGCGCTCCCGCGGTCACAACGGGATCTGAAGGAGCGAGGGCGCATGCGCCGCCCTCTCAGACACCAAGCTGTGTGATGCGGGCTTCAGAAACATGGCGCCGGAGATAAGCGCTATACGCAGAGGCCCACTCCGGCGCCATGTTTCTGAAGATTAGAAATTTACATACAGCCAGAGGGAGGGAGGGAGGGAGGAACAGGCGGTGCGGGGGGGCGGGGAACACGTGCATAACCCGCCCGGACATCAGGAGAGAGGGAGGAACAGGCTGGTGGGGGAGTGGGGAACACGTGCATAACACACCCGGACATTAACAGAGAGGTGCACACGTCAATCAAAAAGTGCACAAAATTTCAAACTTTATAAAGTTGGATTTCACTGACTAAACACCCGAGCTGCACCCTAATGGTATGTACACAACGTGTATGATAGTGCCAGTGCTGCACTGGCTGCACCTTATACACGAAAATCCTAGCCCACATGACTGAGGGAATGCAGGACGTCATAGAACCCAGAGCTGACATAGCCGCTCGAAGGGTCGGGCGAGCCTGTCGGCGAAGCGTTGAGATTTTGGTTAGCAGGGTCAACCTGTGGTCTCCCGGGAGAAAGGATGCCTGTCTGTCGGAGTCCAGCAGCACCCCGAGAAACCGCAGAGTGGAGGAGGGTTGCAGCTGGGACTTCTTGAGATTGGGGATCCAGCCCAAGGAACGAAGAATGCTTAATGACTTCTCCACATGGCTCCGGAGGGTCTGAGCGGAGGGAGCCATGAGACGAAAGTCGTCCAAATACAGAACCAGACAGACACCTTGCAATCGTATGAAGGCGACCACCTCTGCCATGATCTTTGAAAAGATCCTTGGAGCCGAGGAGATCCCGAAGGGAAGTACGTTGAATTGGAAATGAAGCACCTCCTCCCCGTGCAGAACCGCAAACTTGAGGTATTGCCTGTGACACGGATGGATGGGCACATGGAAGTAGGCGTCCTTCAGGTCTATTGAGGTCATCTGGTGGTGCAGACCTATTAGTGGGATAGCCGATTTCACAGACTCCATCTTGAAACGCCGGTATCTGACCTGCCGGTTGAGACACTTCAGATTGATGATAATCCGGATGTCGCCAGACGGCTTTTTGACAAGGAAGAGACGGGAGTAGTGGCCTACCCCTCCTTCCCGACTCGGGACTGGGGAAACGACCCCCGAGTGCATTAACTCCTGAATCTTCGAGTACAGGAGGGCCTGCGAACCCTGTGACGCCAGATCCGTGACTCGGAGGCCCGGTAGAGGGGGGGGGGAGATGAATTCTATTAATAGACCCTCTGAGACGATCTTCAGGACCCATTGGCAGGTGGTGATGGACCACCACTGGGGAAGAAAGGCCGAGAGTCGTCCCCCCCACCCGAGCCGAGTCACGGTTTGTCCTGCTGAGGACGTTGTTGATGGGAAGGGATGAGAATGTTTCTCCCTCTTCCCTTAGGGTAGCTCCACCGGCCCGACTTCCCTTTCCCCTTGGGCTGCGAGGCCTGAGGCATCGAGGGACGAAAGGACCACTTCCTGGAGGGTTTAGGATCCGGCAAAGCCTTACGATCATTCGCCTTGTCCAGAATGTCATCCAGGGCAGGCCCAAACACCAAATCCCCTTTAAACGGAAGGGAGCAAAGTCTCATTTTGGAGGTGGAGTCTCCACTCCAGGCCTTAAGCCAGAGGGCACGTCTGGCAGAGTTAGACAAGACTGAGGTCCTGGCAGCCAGGCGGACCGACTCCACCGAGGTATCCGCCAAAAAACTGGTAGCTTTCCTAAGTAAGGGAAGGGATTCCAGCAACTCATCCCGAGGGGTACCCTGGGAAATATGAGCCTCCAACTGGTCGAGCCACCTAAGTAGGGACCGGGAGACACAAGTGGAGGCAATATTGGCCTGAATGGTAGAAGACGATGCCTCCCAGGATCGCTTCATGAGGCCCTCGACTTTCCTATCCATCTGATCTCTAAGCTGGGAAGTATCTTCAAAGGAGAGCGCCGTTTGTTTAGCGACCCTGGCCACCTGCACATCCACTTTGGGGACCTCCCAATGCAAACCAGAAGCCTCCAGGGGAAATCGGCGCCTGGGTTCACCCCGGAAACGCTTCTCAGGAAATTCCCATTCCTGAGAGACAATATCCAGAATATTTGCATGAACAGGAAACCCTAATTGTTTGACGGTTTTCAGGCCAGCGAACATTTCATCCTGGACCGAGGGAAGAACCTGCACGTCCTCTAACCCCATAGTGCTCCTAACCGCCCCAATAAGATACCCCAAATCTTCTGAGGGGAAAAGGAAGGACTGGTCAGACCTCCCGGAGGAAGAACCTTCGTCGAGACCCTCCGAGGCGGAATCAGCATCCTCATGATCAGACGGGGCTGACTGGAGTTTCCTTTTCTTTGGGGGAGAAGGGCCAGGAGCAGGGAGGGAGGCTAGTGAGGCCTGAATCTCCTGTTTCATCATGGATTGCAGCTCGTCTACCAGGGACGGTTGTTCAGCCTTAACAATCTGGTCCGTACACTGTTGGCAAAGTTTCTTATCCCAGACTGCAGAGAGCTTTTTTATACAGACTGGACACTTTTTAATCTTTTCAGTCCTTTCATAGCGGTCAGGCTTATCAGACTTCTCAGACCTCTCTGACTTGTCACATTTGTCAGATTTCTTAGCAGGCTTGTCCTCCTGGAAAACACAGACCAGAAGGAGCCATAAATACCAGCCTGAGACCATGCATAAGGGACCACCCCCCTCCTTACTTACTGTGGCAGGGGGAACACTGGGCTCTGCAGATGCAGATGCAGGGGAAGACATGTCAGGGAGCACAGTAGAAGTCCTTACCATGATTCTGAAGTCTTCAGGGTGGCCTTTATGCAGAAGGGCCTGCCCCCCCCAGTGACAGAGAACGTTCCCCGCCTCCCGCATCAGGTCGCTGACAGGCCGTGGAAGCGACGGAGTGTCCGTCACGCTGCCTCCGCGACCGGAAGTGCCCACACCGGAAGGTCGCGAGACCGGAAGTCCCGCCCGCGGCAGCACTTCCGGGTCGCACTGCAGCGTGCATACAGGAGGCGGCCGGCGGCTCAGGGAGGACGCCGGCCGGGGAGCTACACAGCCCGCATCACCCCAGAGGAGCTCCGGAAGGCTGGAGCAGCGGTCCCTCACAGGGTGAGGGAACAGTATGGGAGGAGCGGCGAAGGCCCGACCGATACTGCCCGGCTAAGGTAGGGGAAAAGAAAAAAAAAAAAATACATATACTGCAGTTCGCCGGCCACCACAGCATAGGAGAAAAAATAAAACCTCTCCATGCCCCATGGGGACAGGAAAGACACTGGCTATGGGAGGTGGGAGGGTCCTTTTAACCTCTCTTGTGCTTCCTGTCCCAATTAAGGCGTGGAGAAACAACCTCCTATGCTGTCGTGGAAGGGACTAGAGAAAAATTAATGGGCTTCCCGGTATTTTGATTGCCAGCCAAGGTAACGCCAGGCAGATAGGGGTGGCAGCCCGTAGCTGTCTGCTTTATCTGCGCTGAGAATCAAAAATACCGCGGAGCGCTACGTCATTTTTTTGAAAGATTTATTTTTACAGCACTGTCATGTCAGGCAATCAAAATACAGGGAAGCCCATTTTTTTTTAGTTATTTAAATAAATTATTTTAAAAAAAAAAAAATTATATGGGCTCCCGCTGCATTTTTTGTATTGCTAGCTAAGGGTAATCCAAGCAGCTACTGGCTGCTAACCCCCACTGCATACCATCACTGGCAATGGAAAATCCAGGGGAGCAATTTTTATTTTTTTTACCAAAAAAATTTAAAAAAAAAATGACATGAGCTTCGCCATATTTTTGTATGCTAGCCAGGTACAGCAGGCAGGTACGGCTGCCCCCAACCCCCAGCTGCCTATTTGTACCCGGCTGGAAGCTAAAAATATAGGGAAGCCCTTTTTTAAATTATTTCATGAATTTCATGAAATCATTAAAAAAAAAAAAAAAAAAAAACCACGTGGGCTTCGCCCCATTTTTGTGTCCAGCCAGGTACAACTAGGCAGCTGGGGATTGGAATCCGCAGCACAGGTTAGCCCGAGGTTTCAGGGCCCCTCTGCTGCGAATTGCAGAACGCAGCCGCCCCAGAAAATGGCGCTTTCATAGAAGCGCCATCATCTGGCGCTGTATCCAACTCTTCCAGCAGCCCTGAAGCCGGGTGGCTTGCTGGGTAATAATGAGTTAATACTAGCTTTGTTTTACTAGCTAGTATTAAGCCAGAGATTCATAATGTCAGGCAAGTTTGACCCAGCCATTAAGAATCTCCAAGAAAGGGTTAAAAAAAAAAAAAAAAAAATACCACACAGAGAAAAAATACTTTAATAGAAATAAATACACAGACACACTTAGAGACTCCATCGATCCTGGTCTTCTTTCTCCTTCAACCCATGCAGCTCTGCTACATCAGACAGCACAGCATGGGAGGAAGACACTGCTGCTCCATGCAGTATAATCACTCATTGAGTGAGCAGAGGCTGCAGGCTGTAAGCGGTGACGTCACCGCTGACAGGTGGGTTACCATAGTAACGGTGCTCCGATCACGTGATTCCCGGTGCCGCTATTTACCGGCTGTGACAGATAGTCCCTGCATGTGGGCGGACTCTGTAAAGGCCCCTACTACTTGAATAATATCATTCATCCAGTCATTGTGCCTCTGCATGAACAACACAGGCCTAATATTTTTGCTATGGTTAAGGGCAACCGAGTTGCCAGAAACACGTAAGTTTTAAACCATAGATCCTTGCAAATTTTAATCCTTTTTCAATAAAATATTGTTTTCTATTCGGAACGTTGTGCTGAAGAAAGTTTTCTGCCTTTTCCTGTCAAGAGGACTAATTTAATCTTCATTGACAACAATGCTCCAGCTTGAGGCCGCATCATTAGGGAGTGGGTGCTGGAGACTGGGGTACCTCAAATGGAGTGCTTTGCACTTTCTCCAGACCTGCATCCCATAGAAAACCTATAAGATCAGCTGAGTCGCCATGTAGAGGCTTGTAATTCTGTACCCCAGAACCTCAATTACCTTAAGGCCGCCCTTTAAGAAGAGTGGGATTCCATGCCTAAGCAGACAATAACTCTACTTGCGACCACAATGAGATGTCATTGTCACCTGTAATTAATGCTCAAGGCCACATGATAAGTTATTGACACAGTGACTTTTTTTGGGGTGTATGCCCACCTATGTTACATAGTTACTTAGGTTGAAAAAAAGACCTAGGTCCATCTAGTTCAACCTTCCACCACCAGTTCTACATTTTGTCATTAAGTCATTTATAACCAACAATGTTGTGTGTACTGAGGAAATCATCCAGCCCTTTTTTGAAAGCTGTTATAGTATCTGCCATTACTACCTCTTGTGGTAGGGCATTCCACAGTCTGACTGCTGTAACTGTAAAGAACCCTTTCCTATTTAGCTGTCGGAATCGCTTTTCTACCACTAGCAGTGTATGCCCCCTGGTCCTTAGTATGGTCTTTGGAAGAAATAAGTCATCTGCCAGAGCTTTATACTGACCACACATGTATTTATACATATAAATGACATCTCCTCTGAGACGTCTTTTTTCTAAGCTAAACATATCTAACTTTTTCAACCTATCATATGGGAGCTCTTCCATTCCTTGTAGTAGTCTAGTTGCCCGCCTTTGAACTGACTCTAACTTCTGAATGTCCTTTTTAAAATGCGGAGCCCAAAACTGGATCCCATATTCCAGATGTGGCCTTACAAGTGATTTATAGAGGGGTAACAATACGTTGGGATCACGGGATCTTATCTCTCTTTTTATACACCCTAAAATCTTGTTTGCTTTAGCAGCTGCTGCTTGACATTGAGTGCTGCTGCTCAGCTTATTTGTAATGAGAATACCCAAGTCCTTCTCCTGTTCTGTAGCCCAGAGTTTACTTCCATTTAATGTATATGCAGCTATAGGATTACTCCATCCTAGGTGCATTACTTTACATTTATCAACATTAAATTTCATTTGCCAAGTATCTGCCCATTCCGACATCTTATCCAGATCTTTTTGTAATATTGCACTATCAAGGTCAGTTTTTAATATCCTACATAGTTTGGCGTCATCAGGAAAGACTGACACTGTACTATCAATCCCATCCACAAGGTCATTAATAAAGAGAGTAAAAAGAATCGGTGCAAGCACAGATCCCTGCGGCACCCCACTGCTGACTATGGCCCATTTAGAGAATGTTCCATTTATGACTACTCTTTGTTTCCTTTCTTTTAGCCAATTCCTTAAACATTTGCATATTGATTCCCCTAGTCCTTGCTTCTGGAGCTTTAGTATAAGGCTATTATGTGGTACAGTATCAAATGCCTTTGCAAAGTCCAAATAAATCACATCAGCTGCATTACTAATATCCAGGTTTGCACTTACCTTTCATGAATCCATGCTGTCTGTCAGTTATATTATTTTCCGCAATATATTTTTGCAGGTTATCCCTTAAAATACCCTCAAAAACTTTGCATACTACTGATGTCAGGCTTACTGGACGGTAGTTGAATGGATCTTCCTTCTTACCTTTCTTAAATATAGGTACCACATCAGCAATCCTCCAATCCTGAGGCACCAACCCTGTTACAAGCGAGTCTAAAAAGATGAGATACAGCGGTCTGTTGTTGGCTTTTGTTTCAATAAATTATTTGAGATAAGGAAATCACAGTTGCATGCTTCTAATTAAATACCCTGCTTTCATGATAACGTATCACTGTAACATGAACTTTTTACGTTTTACATAAGTTAAACACGAAAGCCAAAGATCCCTAACTTTTTGCGAGTAGTATAGGTGTTTGGTACTAAATTGGCATATTGGCAATTTTCACTTTGGAACATCCACTGTGTGCAAAGTTCCAGAAAATGCCTGTGGGGTCAAAAAACAGTCATAAAGGTGTTGTCTGACCTTATGGTACAAGTCTGCAGCCACTGTATGTAAATCCTCACTGCGCGCACTATGCATTACTCAATGTGAGCATCGCTCACTATGCACCGAGTGGTGATTAAGCTGCGTCAGTCGCACTTCTTTTATGACTAAAAGCCGGAGAATACCAGGAGGGAAATTCTAATTTCCTCCCAGTAGTTAAGCTTGCAATGCAGCGTCCGGGCTTCTTTAGAATGCTACTAACCTGCAAATGAACACCATATCTGCAGATTAATAGTGTTTGGGGACATTACAGGTTCCTATTAAGTCTCAGACATTCGGTAAAGGCAACATTCTGGGGGAGAGCTCTCATACTAACCGGAAAAGTGCCCAAACTAATAGGGACAATTTTGATTAGAACAGCATGCAGTGGTTTAACGGTAGAATGGTGATCACAATATGGCTGGACAACACAACCGATAAACCAGCCACTGTCAATGGCTATGAAGAATCTGTGACGTATCTAGATTTAGTGGTAATTACTCACTTGGGTAACCATATGTAGGAATCTCCTTTTTACACCACTCATCACCCTTCACATATGTCTCTGTGGTATTATTATGGGTCAGATCTTCACTCTGAAACAAATATTGTAAAAGTTACAGACGGATGGAGAAGTCACATCTATGATCAGCTCTAATCCTGCATCTCCACTGTTCTCATTACACAAGTATAATACACATAATACTGGTGGATAAAACAAGACTGAGCACAAGACCTTCACAGCCGTCTACACATCATAGGGAGATTTCATGACACCTTCTCTCCATCTACCTGATGATCCTGAGGAACATCGAGATCTTCTTGTTCACAGTCCTGTGGAAGAAGAGGACGGGGACATCTCTCTGGTGTTGTCCTCTCACTGGATAGAACTGGAGGAGACACATCCTGAGGAACATTGGGATCTTCTGGTTTACAGTCCTGTGGGAGAAGAGGACGGGGACATCTCTCTGGTGTTGTCCTCTCACTGGATAGAACTGGAGGAGACACATCCTGAGGAACATCGGGATCTTCTGGTTTACAGTCCTGTGGGAGAAGAGGACGGGGACATCTCTCTGGTGTTGTCCTCTTACTGGATAGAACTGGAGGAAACACATACAGGGACTGAATTCATTCCTTACATACGATACGATACCATAATTTCCCACGGGATCAATAAAGTGTATCACAGCAGCACAACTTAAATCTTAACATGAATTACATAATTGACGAGACAGTAGAGTTGACAGAAGAACATTATACATTATATTAGGACATACACAGCGGGTAAACTGAAAGTAGAAGAAATAAAGTAGACATTCACCTTGATGATTTAACACTAATGTTATTGTTGTACATTCCCATAGCAGTTGGCAGAAATTATTTCCTTTATTTTTCCTTCTTACACCTCAGAAGGATTAGCCGGTTACTGAAGGTGCTCTTCTGTCTCATGAATAGCTCATATAATGGATGTGCATTATTATTCATTATCGCTATACACTTTTTCAGAGTTCTTCTCTCCACTACCTCCTCAAAAGAGTCCAGATTCAGCTTATTAGCATCAGAGACTCGCACACTACTACCCCAGCATATGAGTGCAAAAAAGATGGCACTTGCCACTACAGACTAGTAAAACATTTCACTGGTAGAACATATAGATAATTATAGTTCATTTCTATATTTAGATGTCCCTACTCACCTGGGTAGTCATATGTAGGAATCTCCTCTTTACACCACTCATCACCCCTCACATATGTCTCTGTAGTATTAATATGGGTCAGATCTTCAGCCTGAAACAAATATTGTAAAAGTCACAGACAGATGGAGAAGTCTCATCTATGTTCAGCTCTAATCCTGCCATCTCCACCGTTCTCATTATACAAGTATAAAACATATAATACTGGAGGATAAAACAACACTGAGCACAAGACCCTCACAGCCGTCTACACATCATAGGGAGATTTCATGGCCCCTTCTCTCCATCTACCTGATTATCCTGAGGAACATCGGGATCTTCTTGTTTACAGTCCTGTGGGAGAAGAGGACGGGGACATCTCTCTGGTGTTGTCCTCTTACTGGATAGAACTGGAGGAGACACATACAGGGACTGAATTCATTCTCTACATGCAGATAATTATAGGCCGTGTGTATTTAGTCCTGTCTATTACCTGGTGATGTGAGGGGCTGGGGAACCTCCATCATGACGTCCTTGTACAGATCTTTGTGTCCTTCTAAATACTCCCACTCCTCCATGGAGAAATAGATAGTGATATCCTGACACCTTATAGGAACCTGACACATACAATGATACCGTCACCCCCCGATCCCTTCATAGCGTTACTGTATAATGTCCCAGCATTCCCAGCAGTGTCACCTCTCCAGTCAGCAGCTCAATCATCTTGTAGGTGAGTTCTAGGATCTTCTGGTCATTGATGTCCTCATGTATCGGGGGGTGAAGTGGAGGCCCCGTGATTGGGCTCAGGGGTCTTCCCCATCCCTCAGATACAGGGTCCTGACAGCGCTCACTAGAGGTCTTCTTCACTACTGTGTAATCCTGGTTATGGAGAGACACAGTAATAAATCTCACTACAGACATTTCCAGAGTCCTCACCTCTCCAGTTCTGTCCATCTGTTATTCCCATAGATAAGAATGATGTAATGTGACGTCATCAGAATCTCTCACCTCTCCAGTAAGCCGGAAGAGGATCTCTAGGGTGAGGTGTAATATCCTCTCCACCATCTTGTCCCTGTCCATATCCATCCTTCACGGGGCAATCAGATATTTTTTTATATAGAAGGTCTGGTATTGTAGGGACCTGAATGAGGAGAAGACCTGAAGATAATAAGGAGATACATATAAGGAGATATACTATTTGTATTTCTTTCCTGGCTTTGCTCGGACTGTGGTCGCTTGAGTCTGAGGAGTGGATCCAGTGATTATTTATCAGGTATTGATAATGACAAAATACAATAATAACAAAACCTAGTAATGCGAAATGGAAGGAAAAGAAACAGGTAAGAAACATGTAACATGTAGTGCCGAGATACAAACTAAAAGATAAATTACACACTGAAGGGGTTAATGCCCCCAGTAATGGGGAATCTCCACATACCTCCTCCTGCAGAGCCGCACACTAGATATATGGCTGCTCTGTGCTTCCAGGACCTGTGATGATGTCACATGGAGGGGAGGAGTCAGGGGTCACATGATCAGCTCCTCAGTGTATGCAGGACTCTGCTGTGCTGGGTGTCATGGTGCTGGATGAGGGGAAGGTTATGTGTGGGGTCAGGAGGGGTTTGCAGTGTGGATGTAGCAGAGCCGTGTGTGTACGAGGTGTACGGAGCGGAGCCGTGTGTGTACGAGGTGTACGGAGCGGAGCCGTGTGTGTACGAGGTGTACGGAGCAGAACCGTGTGTGTACGAGGCGTACGGAGCGGAGCCGCGTGTGTACGAGGCGTACGGAGCGGAGCCGTGTGTGTACGAGGCGTACGGAGCGGAGCCGCGTGTGTACGAGGCGTACGGAGCGGAGCCGCGTGTGTACGAGGCGTACGGAGCGGAGCCGCGTGTGTACGAGGCGTACGGAGCGGAGCCGTGTGTGTACGAGGCGTACGGAGCGGAGCTGCGTGTGTACGAGGCGTACGGAGCGGAGCCGTGTGTGTACGAGGTGTATGGAGCGGAGCCGTGTGTACGAGGTGTACGGAGCAGAGCTGTGTGTGTACGAGGTGTACCGAGGGGAGCCGTGTGTGTACGGAGCAGAGCCGCGTGTGTACGAGGTGTACAGAGCAGAGCCGCGTGTGTACGAGGTGTACAGAGCAGAGCCGTGGGTGTACGATTTGTACGGAGCAGAGCCGTGTGTTGTGTGTACGAGGTGTACAGAGCGGAACAGTGTGTGTACGAGGTGTACGGAGCGGAGCCATGTGTGTATGAGGTGTGCAGAGCCGTGTTTGTACGAGGTGTACGGAGTGGAGCCGTGTGTGTATAACGTCTATAGAGTGGGTTCAACTTGGTTAAAAAAAAAGAACCCAGGTTCGGGTCCAGAATTGATCCCGGTGGCCGCCACTGGATCCAGCGGTGGCCGCGATTAACCTCAGTGACACCTCAGCTGATCGCGCTACTCACCTCAGTTGCTGCTTGGAGGTGACCGGAGCGGCGGTGTCTGCTGCAGCTCCTGTCACCTTCATGCTGGAAGCGACGCTGGAGGTCCGTGGATTACGCCGGACATGGAGGGCTTTTTGGGGCTTATTAAATTGGTAATGAGGGAATTTGTTAGTGTTTTTTATTTCTAATAAATGATTTTTTCAGGTGTGTGTGTTTATTTACTGTAACTTACAGATTAATCATGGAAGGTATCTCTTGGAGACGCCTGACATGATTAATCTAGGATTTAGTGTCAGCTATGGGCTGCCAATAACTCCTTATTACCCCGATTTGCCAATGCACCAAGGCAAATCGGGAAGAGCCGGGTACTGTCCCAGAACTGTCGCATATAATGTATCCGGCAATTCTGGGCGGCTGCTGACTGATATTGTTAGGCTGGGGGCTCCCCATAACGTGGGGCTCCCCATCCTGAGAATACCAGCCTTCAGCCGTATGGCTTTATCTGGCTGGTATTAAAATTGGGGGGGGGGGACTGCATGCCGTGTTTTTTTAATTATTTATTTCACTGCACAGTATAGACCCGCCCACCGGCTGCTGTGATTGGGTGCAGTGAGACACCTGTCACTCAGCGTGGGGGCGTGTCTCACTGCAACCAATCATAGGCGCCTGTGGGCGGGGAAAGCAGGGAATACGAGATTGTTTAATGAGCGGCCGGCTTTTTCAAAATAGTAAAAGCCACCGGAGCAGTGTGAACGCCGTGCAGCGCCGATGATCGGGGATCGGGGAACAGTGAGTATGAGAGAGGAGAGGAAAATGACCGACAGACTGAGAGAGGGACAGAGATAGTGACGGACCGACAGAGAGAGAATAGAGACCGAGAGGGAGAGACCGACTGACAGAGAATAGTGATTGACAGACATTGTGAGACACCACTCGTTTCCAGTGTTTTAGGAAACATGCAAGAAATGTATTTAGAAAATCAGATGTCACTAGGATGGTGTGAGTGCCGTCCCGAGACATCCGATTATTTACACGCTCCCATAGACTTGCATTGGAAAAACTCGCAAAAAAGCAGCATGCTGCAATTTTTTTCTCAGTCCGATTTGGACTGAGAAAAAAAATCGCAAATGCGAGCTGAATCATTGACTAACATGTGTCCGATTCCAATGCGAGTTTTTCTCGCATTGCTCTACTGCGAGAAACTCGCAAGTGAGAAGCAGCCCTTATACTTACCAAGTCTCCGCGCTGCTCTAACGCTACTTCCGGGCCGCTCATTAGCCTCATACATATTCGTTACTTCCCCCGCCAACTGGCAGTCCTCATGTCTCTGATTGGTTGCAGTCATATGTGCCTCCAGCCTGTGTGACTGCAACCAATCAGAGGCGCTGTGTGTAAGTCTCTATTGCTGTAAAAATAAATAAAAAAAATTGTCATAGGGTCCCCCATATTATGATACCCAGCACAGATAACTTATACGGCTACAGGTTGTATCAAAATAAGAGGAACCGCATGCAGCTTTTTTTTTTAATTATTTAAAGAAAAATTTAAAAAAAAAACGGCATGCAGTCCCTTCCAATTTTGATACCCAGCCATGATAAAACCGACAGCTGGGAGCTGGTATTCTCAGGCTGGGGAGGACCCATGCTCATTGCCCCCCAGCCTAAAATTAACAGCCTGGTGCTGCCCACGATTGTCACATTCACTAGATGCGACAGTCCCAGAACTTTTGCCGACCCATCTCGATTGCCCTGGAGTGGTAACAATTGGGGTAATAAGGGGTTAATGACAGCCCACAGTTGCCACTAAGTCATAGATTAGTAATTGGGAGGCATATATGAGACCCCCGCATTACTAATCTGTAAGTGAAAAGAAATAAACACAGACACAGAAAAAATCCTTTATTTGAAATAGAATACAAAACCCACCCTCTTTCACCTATTTATTAACCGCCAAAACAGCCAGGTCCGACATAATCCATACAAGGTCCCACAACAATTCTGGCTCCACTACATGTGATGTCACAGCGCGGCCATAGAACATGACCACCCAGCGTGAGCTTCATGCAGAGAATGAACGAGCCGTGCGATGATCGGTGACGCTACGCAGGTTATTTACGGTCACAGCTGGAGGTTCCCACGGTCCTCCACCTGTAATCACAGGTAACCTGACCTCAGGTGACCTCATTGACCTGAGTGACCTCAGCTGAGATTTTGATGATGTGTTCTCTGAGAAGGGTTGTCAGGAGTTGCCGCTGCATAGACCTTATGACTGCACCGTAAGGTTGAGGCCGGGGCAAAACTGCCCAAGTGCAGACTGTATAACTTGGACGCCCTGAGACATTAGTTTTCAAGGAGTAAAGTTGAAACCAGAAGTTTACATATACTATCTAAAAAGACACATCTGCATGTATTTCTCACAATCTGACATGAAATCAGAATAAACCTTTCCCGTTTTAGGTCAATTACGATTACCAAAATTATTTATATATATATACTCTGCCAAGAAGAAGCCATTTTCTCTCTCTCATTATTCTGCCACTTGGTAAAGATAAGTAATTTTGGTTCCTAATTGACCTAGAATGTCAGATACTGAATAAAACATGTATATGTGTTTTTTTAGATTATGAATGTAAATTGCTAGTTTCAACCGTACACATGTGGCCAAAATTGTTAGTATCCATCGTTTAATGAAAGAAAAACCCACAATGGTCACAGAAATAACTTCAATCCGACAAAAGTAATAATAAATAAAAAATCTATGAAAATGAATAAATGAAAGTCAGACATTGCTCTTCAACAATGATTCCACTGATTTTTTTTTAACTAAAACTCATGAAATAGGCCTGGACAGAAAAGATGGTACCCCTGAAAATAATGTGATGAAAGGGACATGTTAAACTAAGGTGTGTCCACTGATTAGTCCACAGATGTCCACAATCTTGTAATCAGTCAGTGGGCCTGTATATAGGGCCACAGATACTCACTGTGCTGTTTGGTGACATGGTGTGTACTACACTCAACATGGACCAGAGGAAGCGAAGCAAAGAGTTGTCTCAGGAGATTAGAAAGAATATTATAGACAAGCATGTTAAAGGTAAAGGTTATAAGACCATCTCCAAGCAGCTTGATGTTCCTGTGACTACAGTTGCATATATTATAATTTAAGATCCATGGGACTGTAGCCAACCTCCCTGGATGTGGCCGCAGGAGGAAAATTGATGAGAAATCAAAGAGGCAGATGGTAACAAAAGAGCCCAGAAAAACGTTTATAGAGATTAAAGGTGAACTTAAAGCTCAAGGAACATCAGTGTAAGACTGCACCATCCATCCTTGTTTGAACCAAAGTGGATTTCATGGGATACGACCAAGGAAGACACCATTGTTGAAGAAAAATCATGAAAGAGCCAGACTGGAATTTGCCAAACTACATGTTGATAAGCTTCTGGGAGAATGTCCCATGGACAGATGAGTCAAAAATGGAACTTTTTGGCAAGGCACATCAGCTCTATGTTCACAGGTGGAAAAATGAAGCATATCAGGAAAAGTAGCCTGTCCCTACTGTGAAACATTGATGAGGCTCTGTTATGTTCTTGGGCTGCTTTGCTGCATCTGGACAGGGTGTCTTGAATCTGTGCAGGGTACAATTAAATCTCAAGACTATCAAGGGATTCTAGAGAGAAATGTGCTGCCCAGTGTCAGAAAGCTTGGTCTCAGTCGCAGGTCATGGGTCTTGTAACAGGATAATGACCCAAAACACACAGCTAAAAACACCCAAGAATGGCGAAGAAGAAAACATTGGACTATTCTGAAGTGTCTTTCTATGAGCCCTGACCTAAATCCTATTGAGCATCTTTGGAAAAAGCTGAAACATGCCATCTGGAAAAGGCAACATTCAAACACGAGACAACTGTAACAGTTTGCTCTTGAGGAGTTGGCCAAAATACCTGTCGAGAGCTGCAGAAGTCTCATTGACAGTTACAGGAATCGTTTGATTGCAGTGATTGCCTCAAAAGGTTGTGCAACAAAATATTAAGTTAAGGGTATCATCATTTCTATCCAGGCCTATTTCATGAGGTTTTTTTTTTAAATTCTGTGGAAGCAGAAAAGCAGCAATGTCTGTCCTTCATTTGTTAATTTTCATAGATTTTTTTATTATTATTACTTTTGTCAGATTCAAGTTATTTCTCTGACTATTGTTGATTTTTCTTTCATTAAACAAGAGGTACCAACAATTTTGACCATGTGTGTATATTACAGAGAGTCTGGCTAAAGGGCACATTAGGCCATCCTCGTCTGCAGTGGCTGCCAGTTTCTTCTTTGTTGAAAAGAAGGATGGTGGACTTCGGCTATGCCTGGACGTTTGTGAGCTCAACCACATAACTGTTTTTGATTCGTATCCCTTGCCACTCATTCCTGACCTATTTAATCAGATTGCCATTGCCTTTTGGTTCTCTAAACTTGACCTTAGGGGGGGCCTATAATCTGATCCAGTACTCAATGGGCACCCATTACACCAGCGGTCGATGCTGCGGTCTGCACACAGAGCTCAATCATCTTGATGCGAGTGATAATTAAACATGTCTGCACACTAATGAAGGTCATCTGACCAAAACGTTTGTGCCTGTTTAACTTGTGGATATTTAAAATAAATAGAACAAAATCACTTATTGAGTGGCAAGTATTGCTTGATACGACACATGCGTTTGGAACTTACTTGTACACCAACCAGCCAGAAGTGCCGTGCTATCCCTATCTATAATCTGATAGGGGTCAGGCAGGGGGTTAAGTGGAAAACGGCATTTAATAAGCCAGAGGGGCACTTCGAAAATCTGGTGATGCCATACTAACGCAAATGCAGTTTTTGTAATCGTGTAACTTGATGACATTCTAATATATTCAATGGATTTTGGGTCTCATTTGCAACATGTCAGACAAGTATTTAAAATTCTCAGAGAAGGGGGCGGAGCCTGGCAATGGAGGAGTGAGGACGCTGCTCTTCCCTGATCTCAGGCCCGGACAGGCCCTAGGCCCATTTTAAGAGACACACACCCGGCTATACAACAGCCAATGCCGGCTAAGAGAAAGAGTAACAGCGGCAGGGCAAAAACTGAACTTCGGATGCCGGCTCCTGCGCGCATTACAAGATATCTTAGGAGCTCCACCGGACCAGGCCGAGCCTCAACCCCACCTAAAATGGCGGCCGCAGCACTCCGGGGGACATCCACGCTACCCGGCAGCATGGAGGAGAGCGGCACTATCACACAGCCTCAGCTGCCCAGGGCCCTACAGACGGCGACGGTGATGGGAGAGCGGAGCAGCGGCGGTGACAGGCTCGGACGCGGTGAGGAAGTGCAGCCCAGGGGGACCCCTTCCACTCACATCATGGCGGCAGCGGCAGCACCTGGGACTCACCACCCGAGAGACCGGGATGAAACGGAGCTGAACGCAGAGCAGGGCGCTGACGGCCAGGATGGGGGTAAGGCACTGGGGAAACCCCTGAAGTTAAAGCCAGCTCAACAGACCTACACGGGTAATCAGCAGCAAGAAAATAATAATGACATCCCCCACATAGTGCCTTCTGCGCAGGAGACAATGGAGACTTACAGGGAGGCATTGCTCAGTGCAGAGCAGTTAGGGGTCAAGTGCCTTAGGGATGATCCATTTAATACTGATGTACATAGCTCATTGGAAGCCCCTATAAGCTCAGCTCCTTCTATTACCCAGCCTAAACAGATGGAAAGGAGACCCCCTGTAAATGCCTTGGACACGCTGGGGGATTCCTATATAAACGAAACCCTCTCATCCCCTGAAAGGGGAAAGATGCCAGCTGCCTTCAGGTCTCCTCCACACAGTCCAGGAGATGGAGACACTGGGGAGGGGGGACCAGAAATATGTGTCTGGGATGATCTTAAAGCCCGTATCAGAGCTATTCCAACTAGAGAAGAAATGGAGGAGTACATCACCAGAATGGAGGCTTCATACAAAGCAGAGTCTAAGTCCATGAAAGTAGAAATGCAGCAGTTAAACGTACGCATGACAACTTCCGAAACATGCTCAGCTGCTATGTCTGCACAGCTTTCCCAACAGGCACAGACCCTAGCTGCACAAGCTATCCAAATAGAGAACCTGACGAACCTATTGGACGATTTGGAGAACAGGGGCAGACGTAATAACATCAGGATACGGGGTATCCCCGAGTCCATAGCCCCCCAGGACCTGGATGCTTCCTTGGGACGTCTGTTCAACTCCATTCTGGACCTACCAAGGGATACCCACCTGGAATTGGACAGAGCACATAGATCACTGGGCCCCAAACCATTGGAAAATGCTAATCCTCGGGATGTAATCTATAGAGTACATAAGTATAAAAAGAAGGAAGAAATCCTGGCCAAAGCTAGGCAAAGGGACGCTGTTATGTTTAAGAATACACCAGTCCAATTACTTCCGGATTTGTCTAGGCACACTCTACAGAAGCGCAGGGCCCTAAGACCTATACTGGACATTCTACGACAGAGAAATATTCTGTATTCTTGGGGATTCCCCTTTAAATTACAGGTCCGACATGCTGGAGGTTTTCATGTGCTCCATTCTCTACTGGATCTCCCATCCTTTTGTGCAGCCCTTGGATTACCTGTCGTCCATATCCCGGACAAGGAGTGGCCACGAGTACACAGTTTCCCCGGAGAGTCAAGCACCAACCCTCTCCCGCGATGAGAGAATACTCGCAGGAGAAATCGGGGCCCACAGCGAAAGAAAGTAGTGGAGATGACACCGGCGGAACGTGAGGGGGAGTGAGATCTTTCAGTCCTTTCTAGTCTGGACATATTGTTGAATTGAGATCTCGCAGGCCAGTTTAGAGTTAACTTAGAGTTTATACCGGCCAAGCTATGACCTGAGTCATCAATGTCAGGAACGTAATAGCTATTGTGATGTCTTTCTAGTTAAATAATAACAGTTATTTGAATTTCAATGATAAGTGGGATGGAGGTGTGTCGTCATCAAATATTGTTCTAGATTTAAATACTTCATTTTAGGGGGGTCTGGGGCCAGTCCGGGGGAGATGGGCCTCTGTTGAAAGTCTACTCCCCACCGGGGTTCTACACGCTGCGGACAGGTGTAGGTTACACTGACCCCACGATCGCTGCCTGATACTATTGTTGAGGGCCTCTCTTTTTCTTTTTCTTTCTCTTTTTCCTCTTCTTTTTCTCTCTTTCCTATTCCTTTTCTCTTCCTCCTTTTTTCCCCCTTTTTCTTTTTCCTTCTTTCCTCCCTTCTTTCTTCCAACCTATAACTAGTTCCCTTTTTATCGCTAACCCTACTTGGTAGCGGTACTACCCTTCCTTCTCTCTCTCCCTACACACAACGCCACCACCACTCCACCCCCCCTTTTTTTTTTTCCTTGGGGGACCTGTAGACGGGGAAATGGAGGCTCTTAGATTATGTGCACTCAATGTAAGGGGATTCAATATCCCTCAGAAGCGCTCGCAGGTTCTTTACTCCATGCACAAGCAGAGGATACAAATCCTCCTATTGCAGGAGACACATTTTAAAACCAGCAATATACCAGCATTTAAAGATAGATTTTACCCCGTATGGTACCACAGTACTAACCCAGAGGCTAAGTCTAAGGGAGTTTCAGTAGCAATACATAAACAGCTTGCGCATACGGTCATTGACACATGCATAGATAGCCAAGGTAGATACGTGTTCCTCAAATTGAGGGTCTTCAATACGGTGTTTAGCATTGCAAATTGGTATCTTCCAAACAATAACCAGGTTTCTACGTGCAGATCTCTCCTGAAGACACTGGCGGACTTCGCAGAGGGGACGCTGCTTATTGGAGGGGACTTTAATTTTACCCTAAATCCAGCAGTAGACTCATCCTCTGGGAGGGGCCCAGGTCGGCATCGCGAGATGGGTTCTTTGAGGCGGGACCTCCACGCCCTCCAACTGATTGACATCTGGCGCATTCTGAATCCACAGGGTAAGGACTATACTTACTTCTCTCCTCCACATAACACATACACTAGAATTGACTTCTTTCTGGTGGGACAGCGAGCCCTTTCTTGGCAACCGATAGCTAAAATTGGAGACATATTTTGGTCTGACCATGCCCCAATCTACTTGTCCCTACAGATTCCCCCCATCACCCAGCGCCCATGGACATGGAGGCTAAATAGCAATCTTCTCAAAGATAACATATGCCAGAAAGAGTTGCAGGACACAATAGAGTCCTTCGTTCAGGTACATAAAGGAGATCCAACATCTCCTCCGGTCCAGTGGGAAACATTGAAATGCGTCCTGAGGGGAGTGCTGATTAAGCATGGCTCCAGACTTAAAAAAGAAAGGACAGAGGATGTGAACGGATTATTGCAGCAGATTCACCGATTGGAGCTTAGGCATAAGCAGACGCTCGCCCCAATGGACATGGCGGACCTTATTCAAAAGCGAGCCGCACTTAAGAACCTTCTGGACCGGAGGTATTTGTATCAGAGAGAACGTATGAAGCGATTCTATTATGAAGCAGCAGATAAATGCGGACGCCCCCTGGCACGCCTGTTGCATCCTAGGGCTGCCGTTTCATACATTCCATATATTAAGACGCAGAGAGACAGGAACACACACGATCCAGGGGAGATCCTTGAAGTCTTCAAATCATATTATGACAAGTTATATAACATCAAGGGACAGTTTGTGGACCTCGCCCCTACGGAGTTAGGGGGAAAAATGAGAAAATATGTAAGAGATACTGCCCTTCCCCCTCTGGATGTCTTGCTTGCTGGGGCTTTGGAGGAGGACATTTCGGAAACAGAGATCAGTGCCGCTATTCGACACACCCCCTCTGGTAAATGTCCGGGACCGGATGGATTCACTCCGGCTTTTTATAAGCTGTTCGGAGCGCAGTTGGCCCCAATTATGGCCAGAACATTCAATTCTTTGGATGGAGAGGTCGGATTTGTTCCTCAGACCCTTGAGGCACACATTAGTGTAATCCCCAAACCCGGGAAGGACCCAGCACATGCTGCAAATTATCGACCCATATCTCTGCTGAACATTGACATTAAACTCTTCTCTAAGATATTGGCAGATAGACTGGCGCCCCTGCTGCCTCCGAGTATACATACGGATCAGGTGGGCTTTGTCAAAGGCCGTGAAGCCAGGGATAATACCATCAAGACTGGTCTTCTAGTGGCGAAAGCCAAGCTTGAAGCAATCCCCATGGGCTTATTGTCCATCGATGCAGAAAAAGCCTTTGACAGGGTCCACTGGGGATTTATGAAAGCAGCTCTGGACCAATTAGGATTGGGTCCAAAGTTCCTACAAAAAAATGTTGCGCTATACTCTGGTCCGACTGCCCGGGTCCGGATAAATGGTATGTTGTCCTCCTCCATTGCCATACAGAATGGGACCAGACAGGGATGCCCTTTGTCCCCTCTGCTATACGTAATTGTTATGGAACATTTGGCGAATGCCATTAGGAAAAACGATGATATCCAGGGGATAAGATGTGGTTCAGTCCATCATAAAGCGGCATTGTACGCAGATGATTTACTATTATACGTCAGCCAACCACACACTTCCCTACCATCATTGATGAAGGAACTTGAACGATTTGGCCACTTAAGTAATTTTAAGGTCAATTTTTCTAAGTCGGAGGCCTTGAATATTTCATTGCCCCAGTTAGAGGTTGGTCGGATTGCTTCCAATTTCCCGTTCAAGTGGAAACCTGAGGCGGTGAAATATCTGGGGGTATATATTCCAGCAGATTTATCAAAATTATATACGCTCAACTATCAAACCCTGCTAAACCGAACAATTAAAAATCTTTCGTCCTACAATGGACTGAGACTATCGTGGTTCGGTAGGATGAACGTAGTTAAGATGGATATTTTACCTCGCTTTTTATATATTTATCAAACTGTCCCTATAATACCTCCAGGGGGGTTTTTCCAGAGCCTACGCTCAGCTTTGGTGCGCTTTGTGTGGGGGGGGAGAAGGCCCCGGATTGGGTTGCGCTCCTTGACTCGCCCGAAGGGGGAGGGGGGAGCGGGACTCCCTAATTTTAAAACGTACTTCCAAGCCTCAGCTCTGGTCCGTGTGCTGGATTGGACTTTCCAAAACAAAAATAAACAATGGGTACAGATAGAACAGACAGATATTCCAGTCCCTCTGGGACATCTTCCCTGGATACCATTACCTGACATTTCCATGATAGGTCCGGCACCGAAATACACAAAAGACACCCTCAAAGTTTGGCATACAGTATCAAGCAAATTTGCTCCACTAAACACTCTAGGCCCCCTGTCTCCTCTCTTTTCTTGCCCTTCTTTCCGTCCTGGCTATCGGAAGAGCGCTTTTCTCGGATGGAGGGCGGTGGAGGACACCCGAGTCGGAGACATTCTCGTAGATGGTAAGCTGCCTGACTTTCAGGATATCGGGTTGCGGCCCATGGGTGGAGGAGCGCAGTGGTTTGAGTACATACAGCTGCAGTCGTTTATCGCTACACGGGAGGCAGAGGGCCTGATCCGCAGAACTCTTACTCCAATGGAGGAACTGTTCAGAAGGGGGGACTCCCCGGATCACGCTATCTCCCTCATATATAAGGTCCTCATCAGACATGGTGAAGCCGAAAAGATAAACTACCAGCTGGCTTGGGAACGGGATCTGGGGGAGACCCACGTGAGGAGTGGGCGAAAGGTTTCCTATTCAGCCACAAAATATCAATAGCATGCTCTGCACAAGAGAAAAATTATAAAATATTAACACGGTGGTATCAATATCCGTCAAAGCTTCATGCGATCTTCCCACAGGTCTCCCAAGTATGTTGGAGATGTAACAAGGAGACGGGCACCATGATTCATATCTGGTGGGAGTGCCAGTTGATACAACCCTTTTGGAGGAAGATATTTGACAATTACCGACTCATAACTGGGAGACAGGTGGTGAGTTCTCCTAAAATTGCCCTACTTTCCATTTTGCCACAGTCAATCTCTTACCACAAGAAAGACATCCTGAGATTCTGCATAACAGCCGCCCACTCGGTAATTCCAAGACATTGGAAAACGACCACAATTCCTCCAATCACAGAATGGTATTCGGAAATGACCGATATCTACAGAATGGAGGAAATGTCGGCGGACCTCTCTGGATATAGAGACAAGTTCTATACAACATGGAGTGAGTGGATGAGTTTCCATGACTCCACGGATTTCCATAAGCTACTGTGAGAGACCTTGAAATGGTGAGGCTGGGACACCCGCCTTTGCGGGGATATATGGAAGTAGGAAAAGGGTCTTCGGTTTGACCCGGGTGACTTCTATCCCTTCCCCTTCCCCCCCTCCCCCCCACCCCCCTCTGCTTTCTCTATTCTCTTATCTGTATTTTTCACACTGTTCTTCTTTACTCAGTCTTATCTAATGTTGTGATGAAGTCTTAATCTCTCTGGAAGTGACGAACGGTATAATATTTCATAAGATATTCTGTCCCGGTGACCCAGGGAATTCATATGTAGTTGTTTTTAGCTACATTCCTAGCACTGATTGAACTAATCTAAAGAAGGTCACAGGGACACGTTGGGGAGGTTCGGAATGGACAGAAGGATTTGTGTCTTAGGATTCAAAAGGACATAACTAAACAGTTCGTTACATTTATGTGTTGAAAATTTGTAAATGTTTTCAATATAAGCTCATGATGATTTTTGTAATTCTGAAAAGATACCTAATAAAAATAGATTGAACATAAAATTCTCAGAGAAAATAAATTGTACGCTCAGGTAGAAAAATGTGTGTTCGTCGTTCAAGAACTTCCCATTTTGGGTTACATTATTTTAGCTGCAAGTTTTCATATGGATCCCACTAAATTACAGGATTTACCTCAAAGGTATGCAAAGTTTTTTAGGATTTGCGAATTATTACCGGAATTTTATTAAGAATTTCTCTGCTTTAGCAAGACCACTTACTGACCTGACTAAAGCGGGCTTTACACGCTACGATATCTCAAACGATATGTCGTTGGGGTCACGTCGTAAGTGACGCACATCCGTCATCGTGTGATATATTGTAGCGTATGACAGCTACGATCGAGCAAAAATACTCACCTTATCGTTGCTCGTTGACACGTCGCTCATTTTCTAAAAATCGAACGTCCGGTTGTTCATTGTTCCCGAGGCAGCACAGGTCGCTCCGTGTGACACTCCGGGAATGATGAACACAGCTTACCTGCGTCCCGCCAGCAATGCGGAAGGAAGGAGGTGGGCGGGATGTTTACTTCCCGCTCATCTCCGCCCCTCCGCATCTATTGGCCGGCCATTGTGTGACGTCTCTGTGACGCCGAACGTCCCTCCCTCATCAGGAAGAGGATGTTCGCCACCCACAGCGAAGTCGTTTGGAAGGTAAGTACGTGTGACGGGGGGATACGACTATGTGAGACACGGGCAAGAAATTGCCCGTGCCGCACAAACGATGGGGGCGGGAGTGATCGCAAATGCGATCGCACGAGAAATCTACACGTGTAAAGCAGCCTTAAGATGGGTATGTATTTCTCTAAATGGATCGAGTGCTTTGTATGCTTTCGACTATCTTAAGAAATGCTTCTCACCGCCACCCTTATGGAGACATCCTGATGTATCTCAGCCTTTAACGGTGGAGGTTGATGCATCAGAGGTGGGGGCGATAGCTGTATTATCTCAAGGTCCATCTCTTGGTAAACTGGACCAGTACCCTTTATTTTCTAAGAAATTATCTTCGGTCAAACGTAATCATGATATTGGTAACAGGGAATTACTGCCGCTCAAGTTAGCGTTTGAGAAATAGCAACACTTTCTGGACTGATCTATTCACCCCGTGACTAATTGAATAATTATTGACTATGAAAACCTTCTTTACCTTGAGTTGGCTAAGCATCTTACGCCAAGACAAGCTCGGTGGTCAATATTTTTCAATAGGTTTAATTTTTTCGTTACTTATTGCCCTGGTTCTAAAAACATTAAAGTCAATACTTTGTCCAGGAGTTTTCTCAGGTGGGCAACCCAGTGATGAACCTGTCCCCATTCTTCAAAATGGAGTGGTTGTGTCGGCACACATTACTGATGTGGAGTCTGAGATTGCTGAGGATCAAGGTGATGCGCTGCCTGGGTTCCAGTGAATAAATTAATTGATCCACTTAATTTTCATCTTAAGGTTCTTAACAGGGAGAAGTAGAGAGGGGTGTTCAAATGCCGCGCCAAAAGATCACTTAGACAGATGGTCATGAGATTTGATATTTGTCTTTACTGACGGTCCTGAGGAAGGGGGCAGAAGCTCCTGAAACGCGTAGACCTGGATGAAAATAAAGATACATTAATCTGACCATCTGTCTAAGTGATCTTTTGGCGCGGCATTTGAACACCCCTCTCTACTTCTCCCTGTTATCTGCCGTTTTCTGGGTGGCTGCAGGCTTTGATCAATTCTACATGCGATTACAGTTGTTGTGACTCTCACAACTACAATTGGTGAGTAGTTTCACTCCCCCCCTCCACCCTGTACATATTGGGGTAAGACCCTATTTTGCGCTTTCTCTCCACAGTTTTTTCTTCTCCATCTTAAGGTTCTGGGAGAGCATCATGATTGTATCCTTGCTGCTCACCCTGTGGTTAAAAGGTACTCTGGATCTCGTATTGCACTGCTTTTGGTGGTCCAGAGGGATATGGTATCCTATGTGTCTCCATGTGCCACCAGTGCGCACTCAAAGGCATCTAACTTTCATCCTGTGGGATGTTTGCAGCCTTTGAGTGTTTCTAGTCAACCTTGGACAGACATTTCCATGGACTTTATTCTGAATTTACCTTCCTCTGCTGGTAATATGGTTATTCTGGTGGTAGATAGATTTTCTAAGATGACACAGTTTATCGCCTTACTGTCATTACCTAATGCAAAGACCTTAGCCCATATATTTATAAGTCAGATTGTCAAACTCCATGGAGTCTCTCTAATATTGTTTCTGATGGAGACACTCCATTTATTGCCAACTTTTGGAGAGCTTTCTGCTCTCAGTTAAAGATTAAACTATCTAATTCGTCGGCTTTCCACCCACAGTCTAATGGGCAAAGTGAACTCGTAAATCAGAATTTAGAGCAGTATTTGTGTTGCTTTGTTTTCGATAATCAGGAAGAGTGCTCTTTGTTCCTTCCTGTCGCTGAATTTGCCATAAATAATCGCTGTGGAGACACAAGGGTCAGTGGGTGCTCTTGTCTGCTGTCCTTGCTGTCATCAGAAAGACTACACAGACAAGGGCTCATCCCAGTGAATGCTGACACTCCTTCCCCATGGGCAAAACACTACTCAGACAACACAGGGTGAGTGAACCACACAAAGGTAAGACTTTATTGGTTTACCAACAGGCAAAAACATATAGTACATTATCAGCAACAACACAAAGTGGTACAAGCAACAGATCAGTTTTTATTACATTTTTTGGAAGCAAGATCGACTAGTACTCACCCTAATCTTTCTCTACCTACTGTGGCGGTTCGTACCCTAATTTTTGAATGTGGCGCCCCTGCTCCATGATGGCTATCCCTAGCAGGTCCTCAGCATCTCTACCTTGGAGTAAAGTTAGGATAAATCACAATCGACACAATTATGAAAACGAAGGATGATATACAAAAGGCATCATTTCAAATCCGTACACCAATATTTTTTATGGTCTCCCAATGTTCTCTTGGCAATAAATCTCAGATAAAGTGAGGAATATGGAACATCAAAAATAGAGTTTAATTATGAATATGCAATAATGGACATGTCATATCAAGATGGATAACAACATCTAGTCCACTAATCAAACATATAGGCATAAGATCACATGCAGATATACACTTACTGATGATGCCCATATGACCTAAGCTACACCCATATACAGATAGATAGACAGACAGACATCTAATGTGCCACAGCAATAAGGGCTAAAAGTTGTGGTTGAATCATAAACCCTTTTAGTGCTCCTATGACGTGTACTTCCTCATACATATTATACTCATAAGTAATTTATTTCACTTGACGCGTTTCCCCTAAAACAGGTTAATCAGGATTGTTATATTAACGTATCTGAGCAATGATGCCCTGTGACGCGATGACAGGGCGCCAGTGAGTTGCCATGACAGTGCGGGGTCAGATTATGACTCATGTCGCTGTCACGATTCACTTTATGTGAATGCCGGCACAGCGCTGACATTCACAGGAACACAGCATTTCTTCTGATCAGAGTGATGCTGAAGCACTGCTCTGATCAGGAGAAGCGATCAGACAGTGTAGTCAAAGTCCCATAAGGGGACTAGTAAAATCAATAAAAAAAATAAATAATATAATATATTAAATAAATGAATTAAACCCCCCCCCAAAAAACTAAACGTTGAAATCACCCCACTTTTGCCCCATTGAGAATAAAATAATAAAACCCCACCCATATTTGGTAACACCGCCTTCAGAAATGGCCGATCTATTAAAATATATATTCAATTAATCTGCAGTAATTTTTTGGTCACCACAACATTGTATGAAAATGCAATAACAGGTGATCAAAACATCACATCTGGTATAATTAAAAACACCAGCTCAAAAAATAAGTTGTCAGTTAGCCCCAAATCCCAAATAATGAGAATGCTTCGGGTCTCAGAAAAAGGCAACATAAGCGCAATTTTTTTTTACAAATAAAAGTAAAACTATACGTGTTTTGTATTTATGAACTCATACCGACTTGGGGAATCCTAATGCCAGGTTAGTTTTACCACTAGTAAATATGATAAATAAAAAAGAAAAATTGGGGAATTTGACTTTTTTTTGCAATTTCACCACACTTAGAATTTTCCCTTGTTTTTCAGTACAATATCGGGCACAATGAATGGTGTTGTTCAAAAGTATAACTCAACCTGCAAAAATCAAGTTCTCAAAAATCAAATATGGCTATATTGGCGAAAAAATAATAAAAAATTATGGCTCTTGTAAGAAGGGAGGAAAAAAAAAAAAAAAGGAAAAATGGAAAATCACCAGGGGGTGAAGGGGTTAAACTCTAAATTGCTTTCCCTTTCTTTTTTGCTTATTTGACTCCACAGAGTCAAACTTATTTCTCCACGAAAATTAAAGTTTCAGAGAATGAGACTCTATTAGAAAATATTTGGTTAACGATTCATGGAGTAAACAAGGGGAAGCATATGATAATAGGTGTTTATTACAGCCACCGGGTCAATCAGAGGATATGGATGACATTTTTTCACATCAAATGGCCACTTTCTCAAAAAAACATGAAATAGGGATCATGGGAGATTTCAACTACCCAGACAGTCATTGCGAAATGCTCACAGGTAATAGTAAAGGCTCTATCCAATTTTTTTCCTACCTTGCAGACAACTTCATCTCCCAGCTGGTAGAAGAAAATACAAGGTGAACAGCCATCTTGGACCTAGTCCTAACAAACAACGAGGATATGGTTAAGGGACTAAGGGTAGCAGAGACACTGGGACTCGGTGATCATGCTTTCCTTGAATTTGGGGTTGCAAGAGGGGAAACACCTGAGAAGACACAGACTTTAGCAGAGCAGACTTCAAGGGCCTAAAGGCAAAGATTGGTAGAATTCCATGACACCTAATTCTTAGGCACAAAACTGCACACAAAGGATGGGAAATCTTCCGTAAGGAAATCCTTAATGCACAAGAACTAAAAACACCTAAGAGGAAGAAAAATGGGAAAGTCCTAAAGAAACCAGGATGGATGAACAAAAATTACATCACCTGCTTAAAAAGAAAAAGGAAACATACATCAAGTGGAAGATGGGGGTTATACCTATGGAAGAATACATGGCAGTTTACAGACTGAAAGACAAGCGTCAAAGGAGCTAAGGCTGAACACAAATTGAGGCTTGCAAAAGAGGCCAAGAGTAAGGTAAAAGGATTTTTGGGGGTATGTTAAAAGCAAAGGAAAAGTGAAGGAGACCATAGGAGTCCTGCAGAATCAAAAGGTGAAACAGTCAACAAGGTGGAACAGCAGGTGGAGCTACTAAATTCGTATTTTGTATCTGCCTTCTCCCAAAAAACTAATGCAAACATCAACAATAATCATGATCGAAGTGGTGGTCAGGAGTCCAAGTTGACAGTAAGCAAAGAATTGATATTAGAACACTTAGCCAAGTTAAAGGAAACCAAGTCCCCAGGTCTAAACGATTTACACCCTAGAGTCCTGACAGAGATAGCTGAGGAAATAATAGTACCGCTTGCCATAATCTTCAATAAATCATGGGAAACTGGAGAAGTCACTCTAGATTGGAAAAAGGCAAATGTGGTTCCTATCTACAAAAGGGGGAAAAGGAGGATCCAAGGAATTACAGGCCAGTAAGCCTGGCCTTTATTGCAGGAAAAATCTTCCAGCAAATTGTCAAATAACATTTACTTAGGTACCTGGATAGGAAGGCATTAATCAACAAAAGCCAACACAGCTTTAAAACCAATAATCTTATAAATCTTGTCAGCCAACCTGTTTTCCTTCTATAACAAAGTCACTGAATGGTTGGACCAGGGGAATGGTTTGGATATAGTATACATTGACTTCAGTAAGGCATTTGATAAAGTATCACATGACATCCTCATTGAAAATAATGATCTAGTATGGAATTGACAAAAAATCAGATGGATTCACAACTGGCTTAAAGATCGGGCGCAATGAGTAATACTAAATGGATACACATCAACCTGGAGGAAAGTCAAAAGCGGGGTGCCGCAAGGCTCTGTCCTGGGGCCAATGCTGTTTAATACCTTTATAAATGATCTGGATAACGGAACTATTGGGAAACTCATAAAATTTGCAGATGATACTAAGACAGGAAGAGTAGCCAACACTAGAGAGGAAAGAGATCGTATTTAAAAAGGATCTAGACACACTCGATCAATGGGCTGAGGAGAACAGAATGGTTTTTAACAGGGACAAATGCAAAGTTCTACATCTGGGTAAAAGAAATGTAAAAAGCATATATAGTATGGGAGGAAAAGAACTAGGTGATAGTGTGACGCCCTGGACCCCAGGGGTCACAGGTCACAACACTCACCACATACACCCCCACACTAGAAAGGTACCATCAGTCAACCATAAAGACCTGATTGCCTCCCTCAGTGTTAGACAGGCACACCAGGTGGGCGGAGTCAGGCGGAAAGACACGCCCCCCGAGGAGTCTGCTGGCCTGAGGCAGGAAAACAGAACAGTACAGTAAACAGTTCAGAGCAGAGTGCAGTGCAGGACAGTGGAGTGGAGAGTTGGTCCAAAACAGTTAGGCAGGCAGATGGCAGTGGCCGCCTGCAGGAGACCGAGAATACGACCAGCGGAACCGTAAGGGACCGGGACAGGGTAGTGGCCCGCCGGAACCGAACCGGGGAGCTAACAGGATACCGGAGCACCAGGCAGGGTACTCAGACCCCGAACTAGGCTATATGCCACCACCATAGTCGAATTAACTGATTGTGGTCTGGACCTCAGGGGTTCATTCCCACCAAAGTCCCGTTTGAAGGCAACAGCCCAACCCGTCCTGATAGTAGCCACCGCCAAAGGCCAGAGATCCAAGGGCCAGCGCCTGCGGGGAAAGGAGCTCCTCCGACATCTACACGCCGGGGAGCGGACTACCAGTGCTCAGGCACAGTGGTCCAACTACAACATAGGTGCAGGAGAAAGGTGGACATTGCCAACCCGACTAGGAAGCTGCAGCTGGCTGCGGGCCCCGTTCATACCTTTGTTTGGTTTACCAGTGACTCTGTGTGGTTTAATCGTGAGTACAACAGTGCCATCAGGCACCGCACCGCTCTGCAACACTGCGCCCTGCACCCCTGGCCACAGCCTGACCGGGCCCCAGGACCAACATCTCCTACCCACGGAGGGGTTAACACCTAGCTGCGCCACTACACTGCTCCCGGGAGTCCCTGTACCTTCACTGCAGCGGTGGCGTCCACCATCACCACAACCCGTGGGTGGCGTCACGAACAATCATCCCAAAATCAACTACCCGCATCCCCCGTGCGCAACGCCAACCCCTCCCCCTTGCAGAGCGACGTGACCCCCGGGTCCGTGAGAGGCTCGAGCCACCACCCGTGGAACGCAAGCACGGATCAGAGCGGCTCGGCGGCCGCAGCCGAGGCCGCGGGGCGGTACAATAGCACCGGGGAAAAGGACTTAATATGGATCATATTAAGGGGATATATATAAGGGCAGAATAGTGGATCCTAGATTCAACATGAGCCAACAATCCGGAGCTGCAAAAAGGCCAACAAAATTCTGGGATGTATCAAGACAAGCATTGAATCTAGATCAAGAGAGGTAATTATTCCCCTATACTCTGCACTAGTCAGAACCCACCTGGAATACTGTGTACAGTTCTGGGCGCCCCAATTCAAGAAAGACATCAATATATTGGAGCAAGTCCAGAGAAGAGCAACCAAGATGGTAGAAGGTCTGCAAACTATGTCAGATGAAGAACGTCTAAAAGAACTAGGGATGTTTAGTTTTAAAAAGAGAAGGCTGAGAGGAGACTTAATAGTGGTCTACAAATATCTGAAAGGTAGTCACAATGCAGAGGGAACTACCCAAATCTCATTAGCACAAGGAAGTACAAGAAGCAATGGGATGAAACTTAAAGGAAGGAGATTCAGATTAGACATTAGGAAAAAACTTTCTGACAGTGAGGGCAGTCAGGGAGTGAAACAGGCTACCACGGGAGGTGGTGAGCTCTCCATCAATGGAAATCTTCAAGCGAAAACGGGATAAACATATAGCTGGGTTGATTTAGGAAAGCCTGCACTCACAGGGGGTTGGACCCAATGGCCCTTGAGGTCCCTTCCAACTCTACCATTCTATAATTCTATGACTTTAGGTTGACAGTCTTGGTTACATGTTTTCTTGCACAATCTGCACCGTTCCATGTGTTTTTTTCAAGTACAACATTTCTGATCTTCTAGGTATGATAAAGGCTTGTTCCCTTTGTGAGTTCTATTATGTGTAACAAGATCTGATATATCTGTAAAACATTTCCCACATTCTAAACATGAATAGGATTTCCCCCCTGTATGAGTTATTTGATGTCTAACAAGATCCGATTTGTTTGTAAAACATTTCCCACATTCTGAACATGCATGTGGCTCCTCCCTTGTGTGAGTTATTTGATGTCTTACAAGGTCTGATTTCTTTGTAAAACATTTCTCACATTCTGAACATGCATGTGGCTTCACCCCTGTGTGAGTTATTTTATGTTTAACAAGGTCCGATTTGTTTGTAAAACATTTATCACATTCTGAACATGCATGTGGCTTCTCTCCAGTGTGAATTATTTTATGTGCAACAAGATTTGATTTCTTTGTAAAACATTTCCCACATTCTGAACATGCATGTAGCTCCTTCCCCGTGTGAATTATTTTATGTCTAACAAGGTCCAATTTATTTGCAAAACATTTCTCACATTCTAAACATGCATGTGGCATCTCCCTTGTGTGAATTATTTTATGTCTAACAAGTCCTGATTTGTTTGTAAAACATTTCCCACATTCTGTACACGCATGTGGCTTCTCCCCTGTGTGAGTTATCTTATGAATAAAAAGACTCGATTTCTGTTTAAAACATTTCCCACATTCGGAACATAAATACGGCATCTCCCCTGTGTGTGTTCTATGATGATTCACAAGACTCTCTCTTATGGCAAAACATTTCCCACATTCTGAACATGAATACGGCTTCTCCCCTGTGTGACTTCTCTCATGTCTATCAAGATGTGCTTTCATTCTATAACATTTTCCACATTCAGAACATGAATATGGCTTTTCCCCTGTGTGAATTTTCTTATGGGTCAAACAAGCTGATCTGCGTTTAAAACGTTTCCCACATTCTGGGCATGAGTATGGCTTTTCCCCTGTGTGCATTATTTCATGTTGTACAAGCCTTGATTTCTGCTTAAACTTTTTCCCACACTTTGAACATGAAAATTTTTTTTCCTTTGTGTCAATTTTTTCATACTTTGAAGAAAAGTTTTTTCCATAATCTGAACATGAAGGTGACTTATTTTCTGCTAGATCATTTTGATTTTGAACACTCCTTTTGTGATGCTTCGTTTTCTTACTAGTCTGAGATGAATTAGAAGATTGGAGCTGTTGAACAGGATCACATGATAGATCTTTGCTCTGAAGGGAGGATGGTGTATCTGGAATAATGGAATACACTTCAATTGTATCTTGAGTGATATGGAGGTCATTTGATTTAAATATTGAAGATATCAGATGTCCCTGTGATCTTCTATCACCATCATCTGCCAAGAGTAAAACCAATTATTATTTTCAAATAAAATAACCTTAAAATACATACTTTCACAACATATCACTCTATATTGAATATTTGTAGAAATTAGAAGCTATTTCCAAAATTTAAGTTTTTCAATCTGACATTAAACCTCAGATTAAGAACCACTAGATCCTGATGTTAGACCACTAGCAATTTTCCAATTTTGTATTGAAGCCATCATCTTAAGTTCATGTTTAAGTGTATTTGTCATCAGTAATTTGTAGTAAAATGCTCATTAGAGACTAATAATAGGACTAGAGTTGATCGAACTCCCCAAAAAACGGCTGCCAGATTTTTAAAAGAGTCTGATCCGCTCCGGAATCCGGTGCCCATATAAATCAATGGGGACCGGAATCCAGAGATTAAAAACGTTTGTGGAAGGGATAAGGGGGGTAGGAGCAAGTGCGGCATACTCAGAGGCACTGTCATGGCGGCACATTCCTTCCAGGTCACGCTTTTCCCTACCGGAACCGACAATTCAATATTCACTACTTTGCCCACCCACCTGCGCATGTAATTGGTTGCAGTTAGATGTGCCCCCACCTTGAGTGGCAGCGTGTAAGCTGACAGCAACCAATCACAGGCGGCAGGACGGACGGTGGGCGGAGAAAGCAGTGTATCCCTCGCAAGTGTGACTCCGGCTTTTTTTTTATTTATTTAAATAAATAATTTAAAAAAAACAAAAAAAAAAAAAAACCTACGCGTGGTCCCCTCTAATTTTCATCCCCAGCCATGATAATGCCGGCTGGGGGCTGGTATTCTCAGCCCGCAGCCGCCTGGTAATGCCACATTTATTAGATGTGACAATCTCGGTGCATTATCGGCTCTTCACGGTGGCCTGGTGCAGTGCCAATCAGGGTAATAAGAAGTTAATAGCAGAGCACATCTGCTACTAAGCCCTAGGTTCGTGATGGCACAGGCGTCTATCAGATACCCGCATCACACTAACCGGTCAGTGAATGTAAATAAACAGACACAGAGAAAAATCCTTTATTTGGAATAAAGTACAAAACGCACCCTCCTTCACCTCTTTATTAACCCCCCAACACCCTGCAGCTCCAGCGTAATCCACACGAGGTCCCACGACGACACATCCAGCCCTGCTACATGTCACAGCTAGCAGCCATAGAGAAGACTGCCAGCTTTGAGTGTAGTAGCCTATTACTGAGCCGCGATGACTGCAGCAGACACCGTCACAGGCTGGGGGCGCAACAGGCTGCACCAATCACAGACGAGGGGACGGGCGGTGGGCGGAGAAAGCAGTGGAAGTGTCTGCGGGTCAGTATGGTGAATGTGCATGTACCTACAAACACATGCACGCTCCTGTCAGAAGTGTGCGGCTATGCCTGTGATGCGCTGTCAGACTCATGTGAGCTTGCCATGACATCACCCGGCACAGCCTGCCGCTGTCTGATCATGAACGTACATGTACCTTGAAACACATGCACGCTCCTGTCAGAAGTGTGCACGGCTGTGCTGCAAAGTCAGACTCGCGGGAGTCCCTCGCAGGTGTGACTGCGGCCTAAGAAAAACTGCATGAGGCTTTTTATTTTTTTTAAACTTAAATAAATAATTAAAAAAAAACGACGTGTGGTCCCCCCAATTTTCATCCCCAGCCATGATAAAGCTGGCTGGGGGCTGATATTGTCAGCCCGCAGCCGCCTGGTATTGTCGCATCTATTAGATGTGACAATCCCGGTGCAATACCGGCTTTTCCTGTTGGCCTCGAGCGGTAGCAATTGGGGTAATAAGGGGTTAATAGCAGCACACAGCTGCTACTAAGCCCTAGGTGTGATGGCACAGGCGTCTATCAGATACCTGCATCACAAACCTGTAAATGAATGTAAATAAACACAGACATAGAGAAAAATCCTTTATTTGGAATAAAGTACAAAACACACACCCTCCTTCACCACTTTATTAACCCCCAACACCCTGCAGGTCCGGCGTTATCCACATGAGGTCCCTCGATGACACATCCAGCTCTGCTACATCTCACAGTTAACAGCCATAGAGAAGACTGCCAGCTATGACTGTAGCCTATTACTGAGCCGTGATGAGCGATGACTGCAGGCAAATACGGTTGGCGGGGAAAACACGGAAAGCTGTGTGTATGCGATGCACAGTACCGGAAGTGAATGCGCGACCCGGAAGCAGTGTGCTGCCATGACACAGAGTCTCGGTAAGTATGAAACTGTCGCTTATTTGTTGTTTTGTTTATTTTTACTTTAATTGATGAATCCGGATCATGCACTCGGAATGCTGGGTCCAGCACCCAAATATCGTTGAAACCGCACGGATCCGGATTTTTACAGTCCGGATCCACTCAGGCCTAAATAGGACCCGTCACTGCCATTATGTGGTGTTTGTCTCACACAAATCAATGACCGTTACAAGTCCATTTGTGAAAAAGAGAGGAGCATGCCCGAAGAAGCCATGGACTTTTGAGAAAGTGTAAAGGGTACTTTACATGCTGTGATATCGGTACCGATATCGCTACCGAGCGTACCCACCCCCGTCGGTTGTGCGACATGGGCAAATCGCTGCTTGTGGCGCACAACATCGCTTACACCCATCACACAGACTTACCTTCCCTGCGACGTTGCTCTGGCCGGCAAACCGCCTCCTTTCTAAGGGGGCGGATCGCGCGGCGTCACACAGCAGCCGTCCAATAGCAGAGGAGGGGCGGAGATGAGTGGGACGTAACATCCCGCCCTCCTGCTTCCATCCTTATTGCCGGTGGACGCAGGTAAGGAGATGATCGTCGCTCCTGCGGTGTCACACATAGCGATGTCTGATGCCGCAGGAATGAGGAACAACCTCGCTACGTACGAGACAACGATTTTTGGTAAATAAACGACCTCTCATATACCAACGATTTTTGTCTCTTTTGCGATCGTTTAAGGTCGCTCCAGCCTGTCACACACTGCGACGTCGCTAACGGCGCCGGATGTGCGTGACAAACACATACCCCGACGATATATTGTTACCAATGTCGCAGTGTGTAAATGGCCCTTAAGACTGGGTTAACAATTTTTCCTTAATGCCTTTACATAGAAGAAAATGTTCACCTTTCTGATCAGACAAAATTTTCAAAATTCGACTTATGTGGTAATAATTTTGGAATGTTTCTACATATCCCAATGATTCTGAGAATCTTTTATTTGCTACTCATCTTATTGTATTTTAGTGGAATATTCAAATCTATAACATTTATAATTACATATAAAAAAAATTGAGACTTTTTTAAAAAAATTAAGATTTACCGTATTTTTCGGACTATAAGACGCACCTGACCATAAGACGCACCCTGGTTTTAGAGGCGGAAAATAGGAAAATAAAATTTTAACCAAAAAATGTGGTCATGAAACACTGTTATGGGGCGAGGATCTGCTCTTATTCAGCAATATGGGTATAAGGAATTGACTAGGAATAAATAATTGACTCCTAAAAATTAACTTTTACTAGAATTTTTTTTTTTTTTTTTTAAAAGACCAGTGGTCTCATAAAATCACACATAAAAAAACATACATAAATAAAACACACGAGAATTGACTCCCAAAGCTCAAACAGGATCAAAGCTCATGTGAGGCACAGTTATTTAAGGTACTAGTCCCCAGAGGTCCCGCCAGTGTAGAGCACTGGTATTGGCCCTCAAGTTTTTCCTAAACTTAATCCGAGGGGAACCACCCCTCCGGATCAGCTACGGATCCCAATATGGGGACAAGATAAAGTGAGAAACGATAGTGATATCACTTAAAGTGAGGTGATATACATCAAGCAGATATTCTACCGCATCATCTGCTCCAATTCAACATAAGAAAATCACACTCAAATACAGAGTACAGATATCACCTAGTAGCTCAGGGTGAGGCAATATGGGTTGAACAGATATCAACCCCATCCAACACCATCTGTCCACATACATGTATGTTTTTTTATGTGTGATTTTATGAGACCACTGGTCTTTTAAAAAAAAATTTCTAGTAAAAGTAAATTTTTAGGAGTCAATTATTTATTAATTCCTTATACTCATATTGCTGAATAAGATTGATAACTGTTTATGGGCTATACCCTTTGGAAAATATCCGGCTTATAAAATGCGAGGATCTGCTGCTGACACTGTTATGGGGGTAATGTCCCCAAATTTTCTACTAAGGTACCCCATTCTGGTAACGATCGTCCTGCCTTGTATATGACCCTGCTCATATACCCCCATCCTGCTCATATACCTCCATCCATCCTGCTCATATACCAGCATCCTGCTCATATACCCCCATCCATCCTGCTCATATACCCCATCCATCCTGCTCATATACCCCCCATCCTGCTATATACCGTACCCCCCATCCTGCTCATATACCCCATCCTGCTCATATACCCCCATCCATCCTGCTCATATACCCCCATCTTGCTATATACCCCCATCCATCCTGCTCATATACCCCCCATCCTGCTCATATACCCCCATCCATCCTGCTCATATACCCCCATCCTTCCTGCTCATATACCCCCATCCTTCCTGCTCATATACCCCCATCCTTCCTGCTCATATACCCCATCCTTCCTGCCCAAATACCACCATCCTGCTATATACCCCCCATCCTGTTCATATACCCCATCCTGCTCATATACCCCCATCCTGCTATATACCCCCCATCCTGCTCATATACCCCCATCCTGCTCATAATATACCCCCATCCTGCTCATAAAATACCCCCATCCTGCTCATAAAATACCCCCATCCTGGTATATGGCCTGTATCCTATGGCACAGGAAAAAAAATAAATAAACGTTTATACTCACCTTTCCTCACTCCCTGCAGCACCGATCATCTTCTTCTCGGTCTCAGCTGCAGCACCGCTGAGTGGAGCTGTCACCGTTGTCTGCAGCATCGCAAGGTCTTCCTGTCTGTACTGGTCAGCTGATCTGTGTGGACACTAGCGGCGCGCACAGCGATGACGTCATCGCTGTGCTCACCGCTCTCTACACAGATCAACTGACCGGCACAGATAGGAAGACATTGCGATGCTGCAGGGGGACGGCTCCACACACGGTGACGAGTGAGTGTACTGGTTCACTGCACCCCGTGCTGATAATGATGCACGGGTGCAGTTAATACAGCCGCACATGATCACTCCAGGCTCTAGTTGCCAGGGGTGATCATGCGGGCCGGCTGTTAATTATGCGCGCACCCCCAGCTCATCCCCTCGCCCACCTGTCAGCGCTGAGAGATGATGGGCGTGCATATGTAATGAGCGGGCCCACGTGGTCACGGCAGGCTGCTACAGCCTGCTCGTGCCCCCGATGACCCGCTCCACCCTCATTCCCCGCAGCCACATTCAGTCCATAAGACACACCCCCACTTTCCCCCAACATTTGGGGGGAAAAAGTGCGTCTTATGGTCCGAAAAATACGGTAAGTCTGGAATTCTTCTACATATCCTAGTAATCCTGAGCAGGTGTCAGTCAGTTATGTCAGTTATTATGTGATATGTCTGTCATGGATTAAAACTGTCACTGTGTGAAAACACACAGTGACAGCTTAGTGCTGACAGTGGTCACTGACAGTTAACTGGCTTGGCCAGAGATGTGGGGATCCTTTCCAGTGGTCCCCACACTCTGACCGCTATAGTCAGTCAGTCAGGCATCAGCACTTCCTTGCACGATCACTACCGGAGCTCAGCTCAGCTGATAGCGCTATTTAACCCCTAAAAGTAAACACTGGAAAAAAAAAAAGTAGCAAAAATTTATACTTTTTCATCATACCTCTAAAATAAAAATGCAATTAAACGTGATCAAAAAGATGTATCCAAATAAATATGGTATCGCTCAACACATCATCTTGTCCCACAAAAAAACAAGCTATGACACAGCTCCGCCAGTGGAAAAATAAAAAAGCTGTAGCTCTCGGAATACAGTGATGCAAAATAATCCTTTTTCTATAAAATTGTTGTTATTGTGTTACAAACGAGAAACTACATACATACATACTGTATATATATATTTATATATACACACATATTATATATATATATATATATATATATATATATATATATATATATATATATATATATATATATATATATATATATATACACACATACATATATATATATATATATACACACATACATATAATATATATATACACATACATATAATATATATATATATATATATCTATATATATAATTACCTTATTCTGTCTGTCTGTCTGTCTTGCTCCAAAATTGTGTCCTTACGGTGACACAAAGCTGATTGGCCGCTGGGCTCGCCATGGCCCCGCCCCCCCGCACGGATTGGCCGCTCGCCTCGGCTCGCCCCCCCCCCCACGGATTGGTCGCTCGCCTCGGCCTGGCCCCGCCCTCCGCATGGATTGCCCGCTCGCCTCGGCCCTCCGCACGCATCGCCAGACATAACCTTGCGCTGCTGGGATCGTGACGGAGCCGGTGAACGCTGGTAACCATTATACACATCGGGTAACTAAGGTCCCTTGGTTACCCGATGTGTATCATAGTTACCAGTGTACACCGGATCCCGGTACACATGTGCAGGGAGCCGGCATTATACTCCTCTCCCCCCAGGACTACTCCTTCTATTATAGTCCTCCTAATATACTCCTCTCTGAGTATAATAGGAGAACTATTATAGCATGGGGGATGGAGCACGATGGGGTGCGCAGCATGGGGGATGTAGCACGATGGGGGTGCGCAGCATGGGGGATGTAGCACGATGGGGAGTGCGCAGCATGGGGGATGGAGCACGATGGGGTGCACAGCATGGGGGATGTAGCACGATGGGGGGTGCGCAGCATGGGGGATGTAGCACGATGGGGAGTGCGCAGCATGGGGGATGGAGCACGATGGGGAGTGCGCAGCATGGGGGATGGAGCACGATGGGGGGTGCGCAGCATGGGGGATGGAGCACGATGGGGAGTGCGCAGCATGGGGGATGGAGCACGATGGGGAGTGTGCAGCATGGGGGATGGAGCACGATGGGGGGTGCGCAGCATGGGGGATGGAGCACGATGGGAGGTGCGCAGCATGGGGTTGATGAAGCACGATGGGGGGTGCGCAGCATGGGGGATGGGGCACGATGGGGGATGCGCAGCATGGGGGATGGAGCACGATGGGGGATGCGCAGCATGGGGGATGGAGCACGATGGGAGGTGCACACCTCCCCCCAACACACACACACACACACACTGGGAACCTCAAACACCGCCCTACACAGACACCCACACACACAGACAACGCCGCACACACACAACACCCAACACACGAACACCGCGGCATACATAAATATACGCACATACCGCACAACACACACATTGCACAAAACATACCTCCCCCCAAAACACACCACACCCACACAAACCGCGCAACACACACACACAACGCGACAGACACACAGCGCTCCACAAACAACGCAACACACGCAACACAAATACAACACCGCTCTCACCCCCCGCCACACCCAGACAACACCCAGAACATGTACAGCGCCCTACACAAACACTTGGTAACTACACACAACAACATCTATATCTATATATATATATATATATAACAAAAATCATACATGAACTACACAATACGTAAATTCTAGAATACCCGATGCGTAGAATCGGGCCACCTTCTAGTATATATATATATACACACACACATATAATTACATATATATATATATATATATATATATATATGTGTATGTATATAAATATAATATATATATATGTATATGTATGTATGTATATAAAGTTAGAATGGAATGCGATACTCCCTAACTTCTCTCTTTTAATTGGGCTCTCTGGAATTTATGATCTATATGTAACAAGCTTCCTTATATCCACAACTTCTTTCTCACAAACTCTCTTAATCGGCTTGTCCTTACTGAAACCTGGATTCAGGATACTGACACTGCTTGCCCTGCTGCCATTTCTCATGAGGCCTTACACTTTTCCCATTCACCGAGACCTGAGAACAGACATGGTGATGGGGTTGGCTTACTCCTGCGTTCCAGGTCATCCCTCCAGCTCCATCAATCTCATTCTCTTCTTTCAAGGTCCACAGAATCAGGCTCTTCCATCTCCTCTCCCTCTGAGTAGTGGTCATATACCATCCCTCAGGCTCACCCATCCAGTTCCTTGACCATTTTTTAGCCTGGCTGCCGCACTTCATGACCTCCCCATCTGCATCCCAGCTCCTATCTTTAACCACCTCTCTTGGCCTCTCACAACTCACATCCTCTGAGACACATGAAGACGGTAACACCCTTGACCTGGTCTTTGTCCGCCTCTGCTCAACCTCTCACTTTTAACAACTCGCCTCTACCCCTCTCTAACCACAACATCCTCTCCTTCAAGCTCACAAATCCTTGCCCACCCAAGCACACTCCCACCTATCACACATTCAGAAATCTATTGACTCTCACACACTTACAGAGTCTCTACACTCATCACTATCCCGTATTCCCTCACTTTCCTGTCCTGATCTTGTAGTAAACCACTACAATGACACACTCAGAAGTACCCTAGACCAAGTAGAGCCCCTCACCCTCAGAAGCTCCAAAACACAGAGTAAACAACACTGGCTTACATCGCAAACTCTATTTCTTCAGCAATGTGTGTCGCCCAGGGAAGGGGGTACTCGGTCCTGGGCAGTATTTATAATTGGGAATGTCACTTTGGTGGCTGTAGCCCGGGTTCCGTGCCCTGGGCCCCTTTTGTAAGGGAAATATTTACAGGGGTGATAAGAGTTATTGTCATGTGATGCGACCTGCGGGTTGCGATTAAGGATGGAGAACCGCCGCTGCTAAAATGTGGGTACTCCCAGAGCTGGTGGTGATTGCAGCAATGGTGTTAGGCCCTCCGCAGGTAGGGCCGTGCCTGGGACATGTAACGGGGTAATAATGGAGACCACACAAGGTTGTCTTTAACAGTCTCTACTCACTGTGGACCCAGGGGTTGCTAGTTCAGGTCCCAGGAGTATCAGTGCCAATGTAGTGACCCAGGTTGCTCTGTTCCCGGCACTCTGTTGGTTGGGTCCCCGTAGCGTGGAGCGTTTGGGGCCCGACTGTCCCTTTTTGGGGTACAGTCTCCTTCTCCGTACGGCGGGCAGTGTGGACCCTGTGGGGAAGTAAGTGTCCGAACCCTGATCCTAGTTTACTGCTGATGCCCCCGGATTATTTGGTTCGGTGAAGTCTGTGAAGGTGTCCTCACCGGGCAGGTATTTATCAAGCCGTGTAGATATGGCACCTGATCTAGGGCCCTGTGCCACGTTCGTGCTCCGGTCCCAGCGGTATCTCCGGTACCCGACCTGGTGACCTCTCTCCCGTGCCCCCGGGGTCACCGTTGCACGGACCTAGCTCAGGCACGTCCGCACACCTCTCCTGTGTGCCACACTTCTCTCTACTCCTTACTGACTGCTGACCCCTCCCACCAGGCTGGCTAATCCTAGGGACTCGTTCCCATGGCGACCATCCCCATACAAGGTTAACCCTCAAAACCCAGTGTGGAGTGGAGAACTAGGATTTTGGTTGTGCTTTGGTGGTATCGGAACTGGTACTCAAGGTCCCAAAGGGTAGGTCCTGCATCCCCAAGGGGATGCAGTTCCCTGTAGTGCCCTGAGTGTCTCAGGGGCACTACAGATGCTTTGGAGCACCGAACGCCTCTGGAGGGAAAACTCGCACACCTGAAAACTTCATTCACTGCTAACAGACCTACTTCACCACCCTGATCTCACTTTCCAACAATCCAAAAAAGCTTTTCAACACCTTTCACTCCCTCCTCAGTCCCAAAGTACAGACCCCTATCACGGACATTCATGATGCTGATCTGGGCTAATATTTCACAGAGAAAATAGAAAACATCCACCAAGAGATCAGCTCCCAGCCACCAAGCGTTGTGATTACCATCCCACCCAATATCCTGTCCAGGTCACTTTCCACATTTGACCAAGTCACAGAGGAAGAAGTCTCCAGGCTCCTCTCTTCTTATCGTGCTACCACTTGCAGTACTGATCCCTTCCCCTCACACCTACTCTAGTCTCTCTCTCCAGTCGTCACTACTCGCCTAACTAAAATTTTCAATCTCTCTTTCTCTTCTGGTATCTTCCCCTCCTCCCGTAAACACTCTGTCATTACTCCATTATTAAAAAAAACCTGGTCTTGACCTACCCTGCACAAACAACTACAGACCAGTCGCCAGTGTCCCCATTATCTCCAAACTGTTGGAGCGCTTGATCTAATCAAGCCTCACCTGCTACCTCTCCACTTACTCTCTTCTAGATCCCTTACAATCTGGCTTCCGCCTCTTACACTAGCCACAAACTGCCCTTGTCAAATGACCAATGACCTTCTGATAGCAAAACATAACAGTGACTACTCTGCTTATTCTTCTTGACCTCTCTGCAGCCTTTGACACTATAGACCACCATCTCCTGCTCCCTATGCTCCATTCAATTGGCCTAAAGGACACTGCGCTCTCCTGGTTCTTTTCCTATCTTTCTGGCAGCTCGTTCAGCATATCTTCTGCTGGCTCCACATTTTCTCCTCTTCCTCTCACTGTTGGGGTCCCTCAAAGTTCAGCTATTGGCCCGCTTCTCCCTCTACACTGCCACAATTGGACAGACCATCATCAAATGTGGCTTCCAGTACAATCTTTATGCTGATGACACACAATTATACACTTCATCCCCTGACCTCACCCCCACTGTACTACAAAACACCAGTGACTGTCTGTCTGCAGTTTCAAACATCATGTCTGCTCTCTATCTGAAACGTAACCTTTCCAAAACTGAACTTCTTCTATTCCCTCTATCTTCCAAACCTGACATCTCCCTCTCTGTATGCGGCACCACGATAACTCCTTGACAGCAGGCTTGCTGTCTGGGGGTTATGCTCCACACCGATCTCTCCTTCACATTCTGTATACAATCACTTGCTCTCTCCTGTCACTTGCACCTCAAGAACATCTCTAGAATCCGCCCCTTTCTCACCATGAAAACTACACAAATTCTCACCGAGGCCCTGATCCACTCCCCTCTTGACTACTGCAATTCTCCATTAATTGGTATCCCCCTAACTAGACTTTCTACTCTGCAGTCCATTCTTGCAGCAGCCAGGGTGACCTATCTGGCTGTTACTCGGATGCTTCCGCTCTGTGCCAGTCATTGCATTAGCTGCCCATACAAAGGATCCAATTCAAATTATCTGTTCTCACCCACAAAGCTCTCCACAGTGTAGCACCCCCCTACATTTCCACCCTCATCTCTGTCTGTCACCCTACCCGTTCTCTATGCTCTGCAAACGACTTTCAACTAACATCAACACTACTCCGAACTTCCCACTCCATTCCAACTCTATTCCAATGGCAGCTGCTGGCCAATTAGAGGCTAGCAGCTGATGCGTATGACATCACCTGCTTGCATCTGTTTGGCCAGTGGCTGCAATTGGAATAGTGCAGCGAGAGCTTGACTTTGCGCGGCGGCAAAACGTTCATGTGAATTTTAGATGAAATGCTTACAGCGGCCACAATCATCAAGGAAGGCTCGGGCCTACGGGCCGCAAGAAGCAGAGGACACCGAGGGAACGTTGGACAGGTGAAAAGAATGATTTAGGATGGGACATTGCAAGTGTGTGTGTGTGTGTGTGTGTGTGTGTGTGTGTGTGTGTGGAGATTGGCAAAATAGGGTACAAGGATGGGACATTGCTACAAGAAGATGATCAGTAAAAGGGGACATTACTACAAGAAGAGGACGTGCATGAGCACATTAGTAAAAGGGGAGGACAAGGATGGGCATTTTACTACAGGATAGGGACAAAGGTGGGGCACATTTCTTCAAGAAGGGAAACAGGATGGGGTACATTGCTACAGGGTGGGGACAAGGATGGAGGCAAGGATGGGGCATATTAGTAAAAGGGGACAAGGAGGGGGCACATTACTACAGGATGGGGACCAGGATGGAAACATTACTTCAAAAAGGGGGAACAGGATGGGGCACATTACTAAAAGATGTTGGCCAATATTACTACATGGTGCTAACTGTAAAACTATATTACTTACAACAAAACAAAAAATAAAAGATGACTTTTTTTACCATCAAATTTTTTTTATATATATTTAAACAGAAAGTGCACGTTTGTTATAATAAACGAGCAAAACATTTTCAAAAACGGTGATCCAAAAGGTGTAGAAAAAAAAAAAAAAAATGGTAACAATAAAAATGTCACTTTGTCCTGCAATCAATGCGGGCCCCTCCCAAGCTATTTTTTTTCTACGTGAAGCCGATATACCCAGCTGAGTTTGAGACTCCTGCTTTAAAGAAGTTGTCCAGTTACCAAAACTGATTTTTTTTTTTTCTGATAAATCTTGCTAATATGTGCCCCTCAACACATCTATTATGTTTTTTCAGCAAAATTACCTTTCATTGTGCACTAGCAGCACATGCTCATTGCTGGCTCTAGCTATGATGGGGTTAATCTCTCCACTGACTTCCTGTGTTCAGTTCCTACAAGTCCCAGAATTCTTTGTGGCTCTAGGGCGGTGTCTGGCTTATCTAACACACCCATTGTGTCTAATACACCCACTCTGCTCCCACCCAAACCCTCCTCCCTGCCTCTTTCCAGTGGATGTGCACTGAGATCATCAATCACACAGACAGCAGCAGCTCTACACAGCCAGGGGAAGAAAGTGTGTGTGCGCGTATATACAGTGTGTGTGCGTATATACAGTGTGTGTGTGTATATATACAGTGTGTGTGTGAGTGTGTATGTGTGTGTGTATGTCATACTCACCTGTCTGCAGGGTCCCGGTGCCATGCCTGCTTCCAGCCCCTGTCTCGGTCCCGCCGCTTCGGCTGTGTGCAGTCTCCCCGGTGCATGCACGAAGCTTGCAGGACCTGGCCGTGGATCACCTGATGCAGTCACCTGACGCATCAGCTGATCGTACTCTCGCCGGCTTTTTCGCGCCCGGCCGGCTATCAGCTGATCCTGCTGTCAGGGGACTTCATCAGCTGATTACCGGCAGCTCCTGTAGTGATGGGCCAGGATCAGACTCCGCTCCAGGAGCTGCCGGTAATCAGCACAGACGTGAGTATTTATTTATTTTTTTTTTCTTCTACTGATGCATCAGCTGATTGTATAATCGGCTTTTATACAATCAGCTGATGTGTGATGTGATTCACATCCTTTAACCTGACACATCACCTGATCGCTTTGCCTTCCAGCAAACCCATCAGATGATATTGGATCCGGATTGGACGGCGCGGGACCCTAACCCAGGATTACTGCGGAGGGGGGTTTATTTCAATAAAGATGGAGTCACTAATTGTGTTGTGTTTTATTTCTAATAAAAATATTTTTCTGTGTGTTGTGTTTTTTTTATCACTACTAGAAATTCATGGTGGCCATGTCTAATATTGGCGTGACACCATGAATTTCGGGCTTAGGGCTAGCTGATAATATACAGCTAGCCCTAACTCCATTATTACCCGGCTAGCCACCCGGCATCAGGGCAGCTGGAAGAGTTGGATACAGCGCCAGAAGATGGCGCTTCTATGAAAGCGCCATTTTCTGGGGTGGCTGCGGACTGCAATTCGCAGTGGGGGTGCCCAGAAAGCTTGGGCACCCTTCACTGTGGATTCCAATCCCCAGCTGCCTAGTTGTACCCGGCTGGACACCAAAATTAGGCGAAGCTCACGTCATTTTTTTTTTAAAATTATTTCATGAAATTCATGAAATAATTAAAAAAAAAAAAGGGCTTCTCTATATTTTTGGTTCCCAGCCGGGTACAAATAGGCAGCTGGGGGTTGGGGGCAGCCCGTACCTGCCTGCTGTACCCGGCTAGCATACAAAAATATGGCGAAGCCCACGTCATTTTTTTTTTCTTTTTGGGTAAAAAACTGCATACAGTCCTGGATGGAGGATGCTGAGCCTTGTAGTTCTGCAGCTGCTGTCTGCTCTCCTGCATACAATGAACATTTTGAATAAGGAAATGACATCAGACCTTTTTTATTTTTTTCATCAACAATCTTTAATGGCATTGTGCACTGATTAAAAACGCAGTGAGCAAAAACGCAGCAAAAAAGGCACCAAATCGCGGCAAAAACGTGACATGCAGCACCGCAGGTGACAGAGCAGAGCAAGTTGGTGACATGCTCTGCTCTGACACATAGTGTGCTGCATGTCACTATATCCACTCTGGGACTTGTTGTTCAGGTGACCGGATGCTACATGTCACTAATTTGCTCCACTCTGTGACTTCTGCTGCATTGTTCCAACTGTATACACTCTCACCTGAACAAGTCTCAGAGTGGGGCAGTTATTGACATGTATCATCCGGTCACATGCACAACAAGTCCCAGAGTGGTGAAAGATAGTGACATGCAGCACACTATGTGTCAGAGCAGAGCATGTCACTGTCTCCACTCTGGGACTTGTTGTGCAGGTGACCGCATGATACATGTCACTAACTGCCCCACTCTGTGATTTCTGCTGCATAGTACCAACTGTATACACTCTCACCTGCACAACAAGTCCCATAGTGGAGACAGTTAGTGACATGTAGCATCCGGTCACCTGCACTACAAGTGCCAGAGTGGAGAAAGATAGTGACATGCAGCACACTATGTGTCAGAGCAGAGCATGTCACTGTCTCCACTCCGCTGACCTCACAGCCCGTACACGCTGCGATGGATGCAGGGGGACACAGAACAAGTAATCGGCCGACACTGGAGTCATCTGATTACTTGGGATGAATTGAGCAGTAAAATGCTCTGGTGCTCGATGGGCGAAGCCCATGCCGATTTTTTTTTAAAAAAAATTCATTAAAAATAAAAAAACAAAAAAATCACATTGTTTGTGGGCTCCCGCTGCATTTTCTGTTGCTAAGGGTAACCAAAGCAGCTACTGGCTGCTAGCCCCCGCTGCTTGGTGTTACTTTCACTGGCAATAGAAATGCAGGGAAGCATTTTTTTTTTTATAAAGGTTTTTCCCTGAAAACGTTTTTAAGAAAATGACGTGGGCTTCGCCATATTTTTGTATGCTAGCCAGGTACAGCAGGCAGCTACGGGCTGCCCCCAACCCCCAGCTGCCTATTTGTACCCGGCTGGGAACCAAAAATATAGAGAAGCCCTTTTTTTTTTTTTTATTTCATGAATTTCATGAAATAATTAAAAAAAAAAAAATGACATGGGCTTCGCCGAATTTTTGAGTCCAGCCAGGTACAACTAGGCAGCTGGGGATTGGAATCCGCAGTGAAGGGTGCCCAAACTTTCTGGGCCCCCCGCTGCGAATTGCAGTCCACAGCCGCCCCAGAAAGTGGCGCTTTCATAGAAGCGCCATCTTCTGGCGCTGTATCCAACTCTTCCAGTGGCCCTGGTGGCAGGTGGCACGCTGGGTAATAAGGGGTTAATACCAGCTATGTTTTACCCGCTGGTATAAAGCCCGAGATTCTTAATGTCAGGCCAAGGTTGACCTGGCCATTAAGAATCTCCAATAAAGGGTTTTAAAAAAAAAGACCACACAGAGAAAAATACTTTATTAGAAATAAATACACAGACACAGTAGGGACTCCATGTTTATTACTCCCTCTCACCCCTCCACGATGGAGAGATTTCTGTACTGACCATGCCAGGAGAGAGCGAGGGAAAAGAGAGAGAGCGAGGGGGGGGGAGGAAAAGAAAGCGAGCGGGGGGGAGGAAAAGAGAGCGAGCGGGGGGGGGAGTAAAAGAGAGCGAGCGGGGGGAGGAAAAGAGAGCGAGCGGGGGGAGGAAAAGAGAGCGAGCGGGGGGGAGGAAAAGAGAGAGCTAGCGGGGGGGAGGAAAAGAGAGCGAGCGGGGGGGAGGAAAAGAGAGCGAGCGGGGGGGAAAACAGAGCGAGCGGGGGAGGAAAAGAAAGCGCAGGGGGGGAGGAAAAGAAAGCGAGGGGGGAGGAAAAGAGAGCGAGGGGGGAAGAGAGCGAGGGAAAAGAGAGGGGAGAGGAGAGAGGGATAAGAGGGGGGCAGAGAAGAGGGGGAAGAGGGGAGGGGGAGAAGAGTGGGGGGAGAGAAGAGAGTGGGGAAAGAACAGGGGGGGGCAGAGGTGCTCTGTCACCAACTGTCTCCACTCTGTGACTTGTGGTGCAGGTGACAGAGTGCAGACAGTTGGTCCCATGCAGCAGGACAGATGGCAGAGCACAGCGGTGACATGCCTGTCAGTGTCTTGCTGCTGGGAGGAGCAGATGATCACACTGCCCGACACCGGCCGCTCTCCTGACATCGCAGCAGAGCGGGCGGGTGGACAGTGTGATCACATACTTACGTGCAGGGGGGGAATAAGCTGAAGACCCCCCCCCCCTGTACTGCACACTGGCGCCCCGTGTCTCACCATCTGCAGGACGCCCGCTCCACAGTGACGTCCTCCGGATCCTCCCCTCGATGCTGAGCTGTGACGTGCGGTAGTCACCGCCCACAGCCCTGTCACTCAATCTGAGTGGCGCCGGCATCCTGTGACGTACCCGTCTTGTTTGAGAGCCCGGAAATGCCGGGACGTCAGAGGATGCCGGCGGCCACAGCTCCAGGGGGTCATGTGACCGGCACTGAGCGTGCAGGATAGCGCCGCTCAGTGCCAGAACTGGAAACAGAAGCCAATGGAGAAGACGCCTAGAAAGGTAAGTAGAGCTCATACAGAAAATAAAAAAAATGGGTGAACCACCCCTTTAAGGGGTTACTTTATTATAATATCAGAAAACTGGAATAAATGTAAGAAAAAGAAATTGAAACATTTTGCACACTTTGAATTTTATGCATTTGAGTCATATTACACAAAATATTGAATAAATAAATATGGCATGAGTTTAGTTTTTAAATGTCTTTTTTTGTTAGGATGATAGAAGGCTTAAAAGTTTAGCAGCAATTTTTATTTCAAATAAATTACTAAACATGTCCTGTCCTCACCTATTGTACCATCACCCATTCCCTGTAGACTGTGAGCCCTCGCTGGCAGGGTCCTCTCTCCTCCTATACCAGTCTGTCTTGTACTGTTAATGATTGTTGTACGTATACCCTCTTTCACTTGTTTAGCGCCATGGAATAAATGGCGCTATAATAATAAATAATAATAATAATAATAATAAAACATGATTTTTTTAAAGGACCACTTCATAATTTTATTTACTCTATGATTCTTTCATATTTCAGGTCCTTTTAAGGAACTTCCATGTCAGAAAATACAAAAACAAAACTTAATTTTAAAAATTGCAGCACTCGTTTGTTAACTCTGTAGGAACTTCACAGGAATTGTTGTGAAGTGTAAAGAAAAAAATCCTTTTTTTTCTTTGTTATAATTTTTCTTTAGCCTGAAATTTTTCATTTTCCCAAGGACAAATAGGGTAAAGTGATCCCCAATTGATCAGAAACTGCTGTTGGGTTCATTCTAGGTAGGATTTGGAAGGGAATGAGCACTAATGGATATTGGCTGGAGTCACATTTGCTTGTGGCTCGTGCGAGGATCGCATTTGCATTGATCAGACGGGCTTGTGGCTCTCCTGATAGGAGTGCGTCAGCTTCATGTATATCTATGCAGCTGACTAGAGATGAGCGAACCTTTAGATATTTGGTTTGCAGGGCAAATTTGCTTGTGGCTCATGGGAGGATCGCATTGCATTGATCAGACTGGCTTGTGGCTCTCCTGATAGGAGTGTGTCAGCTTCATGCATATTTATGCAGCTAACTAGAGAAGAGCTAACCTTTAGATATTCGGTTCACAGGGCAAATTTGAACTTTAGATAAGGTTTGGTTTATGACAATGACTTGATCCAAACCTCAATGGAAGTCAGTAATTGGGCAGTTCATGTCTCTACCCTCATGCAGCCAGCCATAAGTAGAACACTTCCAGGGGATGGTGGGCAGGTGTCACGCTCCCCGGGTCCCCTGTGCTGCCCTCCGGCTCACCTGTCACGCTCCCCGGGTCCCCCGTCTCGCTTCCCGGTTCCTTGGTCCGGTCACCGCCGCTCCCCGCTCTCCAGCACCCCTTGCCAGCGCGTCCCCAGCGTCCTGGTCCCCGCACCCGGCGTCCGTCGGCTTCACAGCCCCATCCTGGCCCTGCTGCTTCCTCCTCGCAGCTTCCTGCTCTGGCTTCTGGCACTCGGGCCGCGCGCATGCGCATTAGGGCGCGCGCGCGGTCATTGACCCTTTCTTAAAGGGCCAGCGTCCATTAACAGGAAATGATGCAAAACAGGTACAGGGTATAAAGGGGGTTTATGTCCAAGGGGGCGGGGCCTGATCTTCGTGTTTCTTAAGCTAGGAGTCAGGTCTCCTGGTGTATATACTCACCTATCTCTCTTGTAGAGCCGTGCCTGCCTCGCCATCCGGTCCAGACCGAATCCCGAACCCCGAACGCAGTCCATCTGCCATCCTGACAGTCCGTACCATCTCGGATCCCTGCGGTGACCTGTCTTCTCGCTCCAAAGGTTCCGGACCCCGCCTGACATCTTCTCGGCTTCCGAACCTGAGCTGCGTCACCCGGACTACCACCAGTGACTCCGTAGTCCCAGGGACTTCTCCGTTATACTCCTGTGCACGGACTGTTCTGCTGCCTATAGTGCTCCAGCTACCGGACCCCTTACCACCATCTAGGAGTTCGGCCCAGTGGATCCACCTCCTGGGTCTGCCCGTCCACCTGGCCCTGACAGTAAGATCAGGCCATGGATCCCGCTGCAGCACTAGCAGCCGTACAGGAGGAACTCCAACGCCAGCGTGAGACTCAGACCCGCATGCTGCAATTTATGTCTTCTGTGGACGCCCGCCTGAACACGCTACAAGCGGCAGTCACGTCTTCAGCATCCCGGGCCTCCACTAGTCAAGCCACGGCTCCAGCTCCCGTGGCGACTTCTTCGGATACTTCCAGACTTCGTTTGGCCTCACCACCCCGGTACGCCGGAGACCCCAAGACCTGCAGGGGATTCTTAAACCAATGCTCCCTCCATTTCACGCAGCTGCCGCATTTGTTTGCCTCTGATCAAGCCAAGGTCGCCTTCATCATGTCCCATCTAGAGGGTGAGGCACTGGCGTGGATGAACCCCTTGTGGGAGAAGGGGGATCCTGTGACCACGAACATCCAGGACTTCCTGCAGGCATTCCGTGGCACCTTTGATGAGCCCGGACGCGCCTCCGCGTCTGCTTCGTCTCTTCTCCGGCTGCGTCAGGGGACTCTGACGGTGGGCCAATACGCAATCCGGTTTCGCACCTTGGCTTCGGAACTCGGGTGGAACAACGAGGCTCTAACCGCCGCCTTATGGGAAGGACTCTCGGGGCGAATTAAAGATGAGCTGGCGGGTCGTGACGTACCGACCACCCTGGATGCCCTGATTACCCTAGCGACTCGAGTGGACATCCGCTTTCAGGAGCGATCCAAGGAAGTGTCCCGTGATAGACGACCGGTACGGCATTCCTCTCCTCCGCAGAAGCCCGCCGTACTTCAGTCTTCGACAGCTGGGGTCCCCGTCCACGAGCCCATGCAGATCGACAGAGTGCGGCAGTCTGAACAACGTAGAGCTGAGCGGCTCGCCAAGGGCCTCTGCTTTTACTGCGGAGAGGACACACACCTGCTACGCTCCTGTCCTGAGAGGCCGGGAAACTCCAAAGCCTAAGGTTGGTAGGAGAGGCCACCCTAGGTGCTGGGACTCTCTCAGACCCGGTTACATGGACTGTGCAAGTGACAACGGGAGAGACGCGGTTCACGGCTGAGGCATACCTCGATTCCGGGGCAGCAGGCAATTTCATCCAGCAGGCCACGGTGGACAAGTACCAGGTGCCTGTTACTCCACTTGACAAGCCCCTCGTGATTGCCTCTGTGGATGGGAGACCCCTCTCTGACACCATCTCCTGGATCACCAAGCCGGTGGAACTGCGTATCGATGCCCTGCACACCGAGAACATCGCTCTCTACGTCCTCCCACACATGTCCCATCAAATCCTGCTGGGACTTCCCTGGTTGCGGACACACGAACCATCAGTCAGCTGGGGCACTGGCGAAATCACCCGATGGGGCTCTTCGTGCCATGAGAAGTGCCTGAAGACCATACAACCCATCCGACGACCTCCGGTTCCAGAGAACCTACCGGGGCTGCCCTCGGCCTATTGGTCCTTTGCAGACGTCTTTGATAAAAAGGAATCCGAGGTACTTCCGCCACATCGTCCCTACGATTGTGCCATCGACCTGCTCCCTGGAACTACACCACCTCGAGGACGGATATATCCATTGTCTCCAGCCGAAACAAGGGCCATGTCTACTTACATCACAGAGAGCCTGGCAAGGGGATTCATCCGGAGATCCTCCTCTCCTGCTGGAGCAGGTTTCTTCTTTGTCAAGAAGAAAGAGGGCGACTTACGCCCATGCATAGACTACCGGGGTTTGAATCAAATCACCGTAAAAAACAAGTACCCTCTGCCGCTCATCCCTGAATTGTTTGACCGGCTTAGAGGAGCTCGTGTGTTCACCAAGCTGGATCTTCGGGGTGCTTACAATCTGGTCCGCATCCGCTCTGGGGACGAATGGAAGACCGCGTTCAACACTCGCGATGGGCACTATGAATACTGCGTGATGCCCTTCGGCCTGTGTAACGCCCCAGCCGTCTTTCAAGAACTGGTGAACGACGTCTTCCGGGACCTTCTTTACCTCTGTGTGGTAGTATATCTGGATGACATCCTTGTCTTCTCTCCGGACCTCCAGACCCACAGAGAGAACGTGCAGCTGGTTCTACAAAGACTGAGAGAGAATCGTCTGTACGCGAAGTATGAGAAGTGTGTCTTTGAGCAGTCTTCTCTCCCCTTCCTGGGGTACATCATCTCTGATACCGGACTGCAGATGGATCCAAAGAAGGTCTCCTCCATTCTCAACTGGCCTCCTCCTTCTGGACTGAAGGCAATCCAACGCTTCCTGGGATTCGCCAACTACTACCGCCAGTTCATCCCTCACTTCTCGGCTCTGACTGCTCCTCTCTCCGCTTTGACCAAGAAGGAGGCTAATCCAAAGGACTGGTCACCTGCGGCCGACGCCGCGTTTGGCTCGCTGAAGCGGGCATTTGCCTCCTCTCCTGTACTTCACCGTCCGGAGTTAAACCGCCAGTTCACCTTGGAGGTGGATGCCTCCTCCTCAGGAGCCGGAGCAGTGCTCATGCAGAAATCCTCCTCCGGGAAGATGGTGACTTGCGGTTTCTTCTCCAAGAGCTTCTCAGCGCCTGAACGCAACTACACCATCGGTGACCGAGAGCTCTTGGCAGTCAAACTGGCTCTGGAGGAATGGCGCTACCTTCTGGAAGGAGCAGTGTACCCCGTTATCATTTACACGGACCACAAGAACCTGGAATACCTGCGGTCTGCTCAGCGACTGAACCCACGGCAAGCCAGGTGGTCCTTATTCTTTGCCAGGTTTGATTTCCAGCTCCATTTCCGACCCGCGGACAAGAATGTACGCGCTGATGCCTTGTCCAGGTCTTTCATGCCCATGGAGCAGGAGGAGGAGACTACCCAACCCATCATCTGTCCTAGCAAAATCATTCCGGTGGCCCCTGTCACCCTGGCCCAGATACCGCCAGGGAAGACCTATGTCTCTGAGACAGACAGGCAAAAAGTGTTACACTGGGGTCATGCCTCGAAAACAGCCGGTCATGCTGGTCAGAAGAGAACATGGGGTGCGATTGTACGCCATTACTGGTGGCCATCCCTTCGCACGGACGTCGCTGCTTTTGTCTCTGCCTGCTCCTCCTGTGCCAGGAACAAGACGCCCAAACACCTGCCATATGGCCGTCTTCTGCCTCTGCCGATACCTTCAGTTCCGTGGCAACACATAGCGATGGACTTTATTACAGACTTGCCATTGTCCTCCGGACACACAGTCATATGGGTCGTGGTGGATCGATTCTCTAAAATGGCTCATTTCGTCCCTATGGCTGGATTGCCCTCTGCTCAGGAACTCGCGGACGCCTACATACATCACATCTTCCGCTTGCATGGCTTTCCATCTCACATCGTATCCGATAGAGGAACTCAGTTCACCTCCCGCTTCTGGAGGGCTCTCTGCAACCATCTGGGAGTGACTCTGGACTTTTCATCTGCATACCATCCACAGTCTAATGGCCAAGTGGAGAGGGTCAATCAAATATTGACCTCTTTCTTACGTCACTATGTCAACGCCCATCACGACGACTGGTCCACGCTTCTTCCTTGGGCTGAATTCTCCCATAACCACCACGTCAGTGAGTCCTCCTCCAGCTCTCCCTTCCATGTCGTTTACGGACTTCAGCCCTCCGTCCCATTGCCTGTATCCCCTTCTTCGGATGTCCCTGCTGCTGATACTGTAGCCCGTGACTTTGCAACCATTTGGGACTCTGTCAAGGCGTCCCTTGGGCGTGCTTCCCTGCGGATGAAAAGACACGCAGACAAGAGACGTCTGGATCCTCCGTGTTTCTCTCCTGGAGATCTAGTCTGGCTTGCATCCAAGTACGTCCGATTGAAGATACCATCCTACAAGCTGGGTCCTCGCTACATCGGGCCGTTTAAAGTCCTCAACAAGATCAATGAGGTCTGCTACAAGCTACAGCTCCCGGCCACGATGAGGATACCCAACTCATTCCACGTCTCCCTGCTCAAGCCGGTTGTCCTGGGTCCCTTCTCCGCTGCTGCCAGTTCGGCTCCTCCTCCTATAGCCGATGACGACATCTATGCGGTAAGGGATATCGTGGCCATGAAGACCGTACGGGGTCGACAGTTCTTCCTGGTGGACTGGGCAGGGTATGGTCCTGAGGATAGGTCCTGGGAGCCCCGGGAGAATGTGGGTACTCCGCTGATCCGTGCCTTCCTGTCCCGGTTGCGGGGAGGGGGGCGTGGGGGGGGGGGGTACTGTCACGCTCCCCGGGTCCCCTGTGCTGCCCTCCGGCTCACCTGTCACGCTCCCCGGGTCCCCCGTCTCGCTTCCCGGTTCCTTGGTCCGGTCACCGCCGCTCCCCGCTCTCCAGCACCCCTTGCCAGCGCGTCCCCAGCGTCCTGGTCCCCGCACCCGGCGTCCGTCGGCTTCACAGCCCCATCCTGGCCCTGCTGCTTCCTCCTCGCAGCTTCCTGCTCTGGCTTCTGGCACTCGGGCCGCGCGCATGCGCATTAGGGAGCGCGCGCGGTCATTGACCCTTTCTTAAAGGGCCAGCGTCCATTAACAGGAAATGATGCAAAACAGGTACAGGGTATAAAGGGGGTTTATGTCCAAGGGGGCGGGGCCTGATCTTCGTGTTTCTTAAGCTAGGAGTCAGGTCTCCTGGTGTATATGTGTATATACTCACCTATCTCTCTTGTAGAGCCGTGCCTGCCTCGCCATCCGGTCCAGACCGAATCCCGAACCCCGAACGCAGTCCATCTGCCATCCTGACAGTCCGTACCATCTCGGATCCCTGCGGTGACCTGTCTTCTCGCTCCAAAGGTTCCGGACCCCGCCTGACATCTTCTCGGCTTCCGAACCTGAGCTGCGTCACCCGGACTACCACCAGTGACTCCGTAGTCCCAGGGACTTCTCCGTTATACTCCTGTGCACGGACTGTTCTGCTGCCTATAGTGCTCCAGCTACCGGACCCCTTACCACCATCTAGGAGTTCGGCCCAGTGGATCCACCTCCTGGGTCTGCCCGTCCACCTGGCCCTGACAGCAGGGTTCTTCACATTTTGTTTTGTGTGTGCACAGTGCATCTGATCACTCTGATTTTACCCTCAGTGTGAGCCGTTCAAACACTGCATGCAGCTCGCACAGGGCTGAGCATCACTCATACTCAAACACAGCGCCCGTCGCTTGAGTGGTTTTCACTCGTAACTCACTCAAACTTCGAACCTGAACTTTGTTTTTTTGGAAGTCAGTTTCCGAACTTGAACCTTAGGTTCACTTACAGTATCTCTACAGCTGACACGCTCCTGTCAAAGTCGCCGGCCAGTGCAGTGCAATCTTTGCGTGAGTCATAAACAAGTTTCACTCCAGCCTTTGAAATATAATTTTGCGGGGAAAAGATTGCAGATGTGATCGCTTATTTAAAGAGCCCCTGAGTTACCAAAACATGAGAAAACCCCCACAAGTGACTCCATTTCTGGAACTATACTCCTCAAGGAATTCATTTAAGGTTGTGGTGTACACAATGAACCCACAGATGCTACAAAAATGATTTTATAACAAAAGCCTATGAAAAATAATGTTTGGGCACATGGCGTATCTCGGAAGAGAAGGAGCGATATTTGACTTTGTAGCACAGATTTTCCTGGAATAATTTGTGGGTATTATTTGTAAACCCCATAAGGTGCCAGAATAGCAGAAACCCCCCTAATACAAACATAAAATGGAAAATGCTCCACTACTGTCATTTATCTCTAAGTGTAGAACCCATCTTGCAATTGGGAAAACATTTTTACCCCTTTTTTATATTATATATATATATACACACACTATATAATATATATATGTTATTTAACTTTTTACTTAGTCCATCCATGGAACTTGAACACTTTACAGTTTTATTAATGGTGTAATACCCTTAACTCAATTATTATATCTCCATGCTGTGTATTCTGTCAGTACACCAATGTAATAAGAGTCTAATAGGAGTTAATGCTTGTTATGTTCCACAATGTGGACAGCAGATGATGAAGAAATAATCAGCCTCATTCACACAGGAATATATAATGTCCACATTGTAAAGGCACAAAATGTATTATGAGTAGTGATGAGGGATCACTATACCATGCTCGGGTGCTCGGTACTCGTAACAAGCAGTTAGATGTTCGGATTGGCGTGACTAACTGCTTGTTACGAGTACCGAGCACCCGAGCATGGTAGTGCTCGCTCATCACTAATTATGACCTATACTAGTATCAGAATTACATCCATTTTTAATGAGTATTTTGTTTGAAGTGGGAAGATAAACAAGTAAAATATTGTCAAAAAAGTGGAAACCATTAACATAAAATTAATTTGTTTATCCTCTGCATTTAGTAGTCCCTACTCACCTGAGTAGCCATATGTAGGAATCTCCTCTTTACACCGCTCATCTCCCCTCACATAGGTCCCTGTAGTATTAATATGGGTCAGATTTTCACCCTGAAACAAATATTGTAAAAGTCACAGACAGATGGAGAAGTCCCATCTATGATCAGCTCTAATCCTGCCATCTCCACCGCTCTCATTACACACGTATAAAACATATAATACTGGTGGATAAAACAAGACTGAGCACAAGACCTTCACAGCCGTCTACACATCATAGGGAGATTTCATGTCACCTTCTCTTCATCTACCTGATGATCCTGAGGAACATCGGGATCTTCTTGTTTACAGTCCTGTGGAAGAAGAGGACGGGGACATCTCTCTGGTGTTGTCCTCTTACTGGATAGAACTGGAGGAAACATATACAGGGACTGAATTAATTCCTTATATACAGATAATTATCGGTTGTGTGTATTTAGTCCTGTCTATTACCTGGTGATGTGAGGGGCTGGGGAACATCCATCATGACGTCCTTGTACAGATCTTTGTGTCCTTCTAAATACTCCCACTCCTCCATGGAGAAATAGACGGTGACATCTTGACACCTTATAGGAACCTGACACATACAATGATACCGTCACCCCCGATCCCTTCATAGCGTTACTGTATAATGTCCCAGCATTCCCAGCAGTGTCACCTCTCCTGTCAGCAGCTCAATCATCTTGTAGGTGAGTTCTAGGATCTTCTGGTCATTGATGTCCTCATATATCAGGGGGTGAGGTGGAGGTCCTGTGATTGGGCTAAGAGGTCTTCCCCATCCCTCAGACACAGGGTCCTGACAGCACTCACTAGAGGTCTTCTTCACTACTGTGTAATCCTGGTTATGGAGCGACACATTAATAAATCTCACTACAGACATTTCCATAGTCCTCACCTCTCCAGTTTTGTCCATCTGTTATTCCCATAGATAAGAATGATGTAATGTGACGTCATCAGAATCTCTCACCTCTCCAGTAAGCCGGAAGAGGATCTCTAGGTTGAGGTCTAATATCCTCTCCGCCATCTTGTCCTTGTCCTTAATCATCCTTGATGGATCAATTAGGAAAACTCTTATATAGAAGATCTTCACTGAGATATTGTAGGGATCTGAATGGTGAGAAGATGGAAAATCATAAACATCAATTACTGTAGATAATAAGAGTAAACATGTATACCGGAGTGCACAACATTTTTGGTCCAAGGGCCATATTGCCATACTGAATCAAACTGTGTCGCCCCCACATTTATCATAGGGGGGCATCTGCATCCTGCTAGTGCATTTGCTGTTTGACCTATTGGCTAATGGCACTTTTTGGTGAGTTTTTTTTACTTCTTTTTGAATTTATTATTATTATTATTTATTATTATAGCGTCATCAATTCCATGACGCTTTACATGTGAAAGGGGTATACATAATAGGGCAAGTACAATAATCATAAACAATACAAGACACAGACAGGTACAGGAGGATAGAGGTCCCTGCCTGCGAGGGCTCACAGTCTACAAGGGATAGGTGAGGATACAGTAGGTGAGGGTAGAGCTGATTGTGCGGCGCTGCATCATGCTGAGGGTTACGGTAGGTTGTAGGCTTGTCGGAAGAGGTGGGTCTTCAGGTTCCTTTTGAAGCTTGTCAAGGTAGGCGAGAGTCTGATGTGTTGTGGCAGAGCATTCCAGAGTATGGGGGAGGCACGGGAGAAATCTTGGATGCGATGGAGGGAAGAGGAGATGAGAGGGGAGCAGAGCAGGAGATCTTGTGAGGATCGAAGGTTACGTGCAGGTAAGTACCGGGATACTAGGTCAGAGATGTAAGGAGGAGACAGGTTGTGGATGGCTTTGTAGGTAACGGTTAGGGTTTTGAAGTGGAGTCGTTGGGCAATGGGAAGCCAGTGAAGGGATTGGCAGAGAGGAGAGGTCGGGGAGTAGCGGGGGGACAGGTGGATTAGTCGGGCAGCATAGTTTAGAATAGATTGTAGGGGTGCGAGACTGTTAGAAGGGAGGCCACAGAGCAGGAGGTTGCAATAATCCAGGGGGGAGATAACAAGGGCATGTACTAATGTTTTTGCAGCTTCTTGGGAAAGGAGTGTTCGGATTCATGAAATATTTTTAAGTTGGAGGTGGCAGGAGGTGAAGAGGGCTTGGATGTGTGGCTTGAAAGAGAGATCAGAGTCTAGGAATACTCCCAGGCAGCGAGCACGAGGGACCGGGGAGAGTGGGCAGCCATTGACATTGATGGATATGTCAAGTGGGGGAGTTGAGTGATGGGGGGGGGGAGGAGAGACAATGAATTCTGTTTTGTCCATGTTCACTTTTAAGAATTGGGCAGAGAAAAAGGATGAAATAGCAGACAGACATTGTGGGATTCTGGTTAGTAGGGAGGTGATGTCAGGTCCAGAGAGGTAGATCTGCGTATCATCAGCGTAGAGATGATACTGAAAGCCGTGGGACTCTATGAGTTGTCCCAGGCCAAGAGTGTAAATGGAGAACAGCAGGGGTCCAAGAACTGAACCTTGGGGGACCTCGACAGATAGGGGGCGAGATGATGAAGTGGTGTGAGAGTGGGAGACGCTGAAAGTTCGGTTGGTTAAGTATGAGGAGATCCAAGATAGCGCCAAGTCTGTGATGCCCAGAGACGAGAGAATTTGTAGTAGAAGGGAGTGGTCTACTGTGTCAAAGGCAGAGGACAGGTCCAGAAGGAGGAGGACAGAGTAGTGTCGCTTGGATTTTGCGGTTAGTAGGTCGTTAGTGACTTTTGTTAGGGCAGTTTCAGTGGAATGATAGGGTCGGAACCAGATTGTAGTCGGTCAAAGAGGGAGCAGGAAGAGAGGTAAGAGGACAGTTCAAGATGGACATGCTGTTCCAGTAGTTTTGAGGCATAAGGAAGAAGTGATATGGGGCGATAGTTTGACACAGAGGAAGGATCAAAGGAGGGCTTTTTGAGGATGGGTGTGATGGAGGCATGTTTATAGCATGAAGGAAATACACCAGTTGTTAATGATAGGTTGAAGAGATGGGTTAGGGTTGGGATGAAGACTGTGGTGAGATTGGGGATGAGGTGAGATGGGAGTGGATCGAGCAGGCAGGTTGTGAGATGTGATCTTGAGAGTAGAGTGGAAAGATGATCTTCTGTCATGGTGGAGAATTTTTGTTCTATTCTGTGAATCATATTGAATGTAGTGTAGGGACTCGCAAGCGTGGGGACCATTGACGCCGGGTTACAAGCTTATATATTTTGGCCAAAATATGGACCAATAGCTCACTTTATTATCTAATTTTTTTTATATGTATTTTTATTGTTTTTTTTAAGATAACGATACAAGTGTTGAGCCAATAAAACCGAAATTTTCAAAGATTTCCAAAACATATTCAAACAGTATAGTCATTTGCAGAAAGTATGTACGTATAAGCTGAAATATACATCAAGTCATTCCAGAATAAAGTTAATTTCAGCCTAAGAGGCATCAATCCCCTGCTTCCCCAGTGAGCCACTCAACGTCCCCATGTAGTACCATGTTGAATCTTTAAAAGATGTGACTCTGTGAAGTATCTCGTCTGTAGTACAATATGTCTCATATGTCTCAATAAAGGCCTTTCAATTTTTTAAATATTTAGATATCCGATCTTTTCTTTTTCCAGCAACCCGGCTCGCTAAATGCAATAAATGTTTCATTTGTTCCAAGAATTTAAGCGAAGGAGTAGTAGGATCCAGCCAGTGGTTAAGTAATAGTCTTTTTGAGAGGAGCAGCACCACATGGAGGAGATGAGGCGGAAAGTGTCGGCCACTCGTTCTCTCGTTATTTTCCGAACAATAATGAAACAGAACCAAGGTATGCGTTAGAGTGAGCTTAAAGGGAACCTGTCACCACTTTTTTGGCGTATAAGCTGCGGCCACCACCACCGGCTTTTATATACAACATTCTAACATGCTGTATATAAGAGCCCAGGACGCTGTGAGAACATAAAAAACACTTTATAATACTTACCTAACGGTCGCGCGGTTGGCCATATGGGCGTCTCCGTTATCCGGTGCCAGCGCCTCCTCTTTCGGCCATCTTCGTCCTCTTTCTGAAGCCTGTGTGCATGGCGCGTCTACGTCATACACACTCGCCGGTCCTGCGCAGGCACACTACAATACTTTGATCTGCCCTGCTCAGGACCTGAATGCCGGTGAGTGTGTATGACGTCGGACGCGTCATGCACCGCAGTTAGAAAAGGAGAACAAAGATGGCCAAAAGAGGCGGCGCCGGCTACATATGGAAGCCAGTGGGAGGTGAGTGCGCAGCTCCTCTCACTTTGTGCTGGTACTGTGTAGTGGCCACTGTTGTGGTGGTGTCGTGTCAGTGGGGCGGTGCGGCCTGGAGCCTTCGGGGCTTTGCCTTGCAGCATGGGTGCTGTGAGGCACCAGGTCGCCTGCCCTGCTGGCGCTTTGTCGCTGCAGCAGTGGTTGGTGCACAGTGCCACACTAAAAGGTTTAGGATAGGGACCCACTCAAGGGGTTTGCCGTGTCGTGGCAGTGGGCTTAATACAATCTGATCAGAATGGTAACAAAAGAACCTCATGTTCTATTTCATTTTTTGCCTAGCGGCTTTAGATCATTTTATTTTTTGGGATGTGCGATCCATGTTTATAGCATGTTATAGAAAGCATAAGTGGCTCTATGCATGATTTTATATTGTGTCTCCTTCTATTTGTTCGTTAAGAATGTTTTCATATTAGATTCCAACCATCCCTAATTCTAGTCCCAATGTCCGGATAATTAAGTTGTTGTTCCTACTGTTTTAAAAATATGTCTGGGTGTATATCTAGCAAATCCTCTCTCATTATAGTATATAGGTACGAAATCGAGGGGGAGGCCATGTATTGTGTCAGAAGATCAAAATTATTCTGCCCTATTTCCTGTCTAATGTCTTTTAGTACATTTAGGAAGGAATGTTTTATTTGCTCATATTGAATAACTTGGTTAGGGCTAAGGCTAAGTTCACACATCAGTTTTTTCCAATCAGGCACAATCCAGTTTGTACCTCATGCAATGGATCCATCTCAGTAAGTGTAAAAACGGATGCGACGGATCCGGTAAAAAAAGTTTTGTTTTTTTGTAATGCTGAGAGAGACCCCCATCATCACCGTACATACACCGGCACTACCACCCCCACCATCACCGCACACGCAGGCAAGCTCCATCACCGCACACCCAGGCACGCTCGCACGCACCATCACCGCACACCCAGGCACGCTCGCACGCATAATCACCGCACACACAGGCATTACCTCAGTGATGTCCCTGCTGACAGCGCGACTCCCTTCAGTTGCTGCGTGAAGCTCCCGGGAGCGGCGGTGTTCTACTGCCGCTCCTGTCAGCTTCATGTAGCAGAGCTGATAACGTCGCGGGACCTCTGTGTATTGCGTCGGACCTGGAGGGGTATTTGGGGATTTTAATAAAATGGTGAAAGAGGGTGTTTTTTTTGTCTTTTATTCCAAATAAAGTATTTCTTTGGGTGTATGTGTTTATTTACTTTCACTTACAGGTTAATCATTGGGGGTGTCTCATAGAGGCCTGCTATGATTAACCCCTTATTACCCCGATTGCCACCGCACCAGGGCAATTCGGGATGAGCCGGGTAGAGTCCCGGGACTGTCGCATCTAATGGATGCGGCAATTCCGGGCGGCTGCTGGCTGATATTGTTAGGCTGGGGGCTCCCCATTACGTGAGGCTCCCCATCCTGAGAATACCAGCCCTCAACCGTGTGGCTTTATCTTGGTTGGTATCAAAATTGGGGGGGACCGCACGCCGTTTTTTTTTAATTATTTATTTTACTGCACATATAGACCCGCCCACCGGCGGCTGTGATTGGTTGCAGTGAGACAGCTGTCACTCAGCGACAGCGAGGGGGCGTGTCTGACTGCAACCAATCATAGGCGCCGGTGGGCGGGGAAAGCAGTGAATACGAGATTGAATAATGGGCGGCCGGCATTTTTAAATCAGGAGAAGCCGCCAGAGCAGTGTGACAGCCGTGCAGCGCCACGACGGTGATCGGTGAGTAGGAAAGAGAGAGTGAATGAGTCAGTGAGTGAGAGAGTTTGAGAGTGAGTGAGTGATTGATTTTCTGACAAGCAATGACTTTTTCTCACTTCTGGGCATGCTCAGAAGTAAAACCCGGATCCGGTACATGCTTCCGGTGTTTGATGCAGGCCACTGGATCCGGGGCGCATAGACTTTAATTATGCACCATGCCGCACGGCGCCGCACCAGGCGCTGTGCGGTTTTTTGCTCCAGGAAAAAAACGTTCCTCTCTGCGTCCTGTGCGGCCCCGGAGTGACGATTTTTTCCGCATCCAGCAAAAACCGGATCAAATGCAAGTACATGCGGCACAATCCGGCGTTAGTAAAAGTCTATGAGGAAAAACCGCACCCAGCGGCAAAAAAACGCGCATGCGATTTTCCCGCAAATCGCCGGATTGTGCTGCAGAGCAAAAACCTGATGTGTGAACATATCCTAAGGCCGTATTTGTCGATTATCTCCTCCCGCCTCAACCATCTTGACTGTAAGTTATGCAAGAGATGGCCAACATTGTGGATCCCTCTTGTCCACCATTCCCAGAATAGTTTATTCTCGTTACCTTGTCTAATCTCAGGGCTGTTCCATATTGGCAGATGCTTTGAAATTCTAAAACACAATTTGTATATTTTTCCTTAATATCCTCCAGGACACAATAGTATGTAAATAGAGAGGAGCATTTTAACTGAGGGGCTAACTTAGATTGGCTAAAATGGAGTATGTGTTTTAAATTCCATGGTGAGGCAAAGTCTTTTTCTTAACAGGATTGCAGAATGATGGTTTGAGTGCATCTAATCCAACAGATGCCTATAAAGAAAAGCTAAAATTTAACCCCTAATATTCAGGAAGTTCATGTCTTTTTCAATTTTTGTGGCCATCACCTTTTTGAGATTGATTCTTGACCGCCGACTTCTCCATTTGAATTGCGTGAAAGCCCTATTCAGACTGTTAATGTCCATATGTCCAGAGAGGGAGAGGGAGGGTTTGAAGATGGTATAACAAACGTGACACAGACATCATCTTAATAAGATGGATCCTCCCCATGATATTTAGGGGCAAATCTTTCCAGCGATTAAGGTCTTCAATTATGCGAGTTATCAGAGGGGGCTAGTTCAAATGATAAAGAGACTATGGGGTCTTACTAATTTTTGTTCCCAGATAGGTGATATCGGATTTAGATATTGTGATATTACAGTTTGCGAGATTTAGGTTGTCATGCTTGTACCATGATGCCAGGGGCAACAATTCACATTTCGTAGGATTTATCTTAAAACTAGAATATGTTCCGAACTGTGTTAGCAAGGTTAGAATTTTAGGTACTTGTGAGAAAGGGGTCAGATAAATGAGTAGTACGTTGTCTGCAAAGAATATGGCCAGGACGGATTTCGAGTTAATACGTATTCCTTGGTATGTCTGAGGGTCTGTCAAAAATCACACCAGCAGTTCTAATGCTAAGTTGAATAAAAAGGGAGAAAGGGGGCACCCTTGTCTGGTACCTTTTTGTAATGGGAAGGTTTGGGACAGGAAGCCAGGTATAAACACTTGTGTTTTAGGGGAGGAATAAATTGTCTGAACGTATGTTAGGAATGAGCCCGTAAACGCCATCTTCTCCATCACCCGATATAACCATCTCCAATTCACATTATCGAATGCCTTTTCAGTGTCTATCGTTAAGAGAGCCGGCGTCTCCTTCGGTACAGGAAACAAGTTTATTCTGTCTGTCACTAAGATTTTCCGGATATTTAGGGTAGTTGATCTGTTTTTGACAAAGCCTGCCTGAGAGAGAGATCCGAGATCCGGCATTATTAGCGCAAGACAATCGGCCATTATTTTGGATAGAAGTTCAATATCTAAATTGATGAGGGAGATAGGTTGGTAAGAACCCGGTATTAGGGGGTCTTTTCCCTGTTTCGGCAGTAGGTTTAGGTAGGCTAGATCACTTGAAGCGAGATTTATTTCCCTTCAATGAGCTCATTAAAGAGAATGGTCAGTAGTGGTGATATTTCCTCTCTCAGCAAATTATAAAACACCCCCATGAATCCAACAGGGCCTGGGGCCTTATGATTGCTAAAAATTCTTATTGTGGCGGTTACATCTTCTAATGTGATTGGAAGTTTAAGTGGCGTTTTTGCAATTCAGAGTTGGGAGTTTAATTTTGTCCACACAGTCATTCTTCATATTGTCCCACCACACTGCCTCTTTCCATAATATCCACCTCCCCCACACAGCCCCCCTCCATAATGTCCACCCCCACACTGATCCTTTTCATATTATCAGCCCCCAAACTACTCCCATTCACATTTCCCTCACACTGCCTCTCACTATACTGCACCCTCTGTACAATCCCCCTCCCCCTAATTTGTGGATTGTCAGTAAAAGTGATGACTTAATTTTTGTTCTTTTTCCATTCCTCAAAAATAAGAGAAGTCGATCAGTTCCATTATATGTATTCAAAAATGGAGACAAAATAAAACTCGTCCAATAATAACCAAAACCTGATACAGAGATATGGGAGGAAAGAGGAAAGGTCACAGAGCGAGAAATAAGGGAGGCAGAAAGCAAATAGCCTCAGAGCTGAAGGGGTTAATGCCCCCAGTAATGGGGAATCTCCACATACCTCCTCCTGCAGAGCCGCACACTAGATATATGGCTGCTCTGTGCTTCCAGGACCTGTGATGATGTCACATGGAGGGGAGGAGTCAGGGTCACATGATCAGCTCCTCAGTGTATGCAGGACTCTGCTGTGCTGGGTGTCATGGGGCTGGATGAGGGGAAGGTTATGTGTGGGGTCAGGAGGGGTTTACAGTGTGGATGTAGCAGAGCCATGTGTGTATGATGTGTACGGAGCAGAGCCGTGTGTGTACGAGGTGTACGGAGTGGAGCCGTGTGTGTACGAGGTGTACGGAGCGGAGCCGTGTGTGTACGAGGTGTACGGAGCGGAGCCGTGTGTGTACGAGGTGTACGGAGTGGAGCCGTGTGTGTACGAGGTGTACGGAGCAGAGCCGTGTGTGTACGAGGTGTCCGGAGCGGAGCCATGTGTGTACGAGGTGTACGGAGCGGAGCCGTGTGTGTACGAGGTGTACGGAGCGGAACCGTGTGTGTACGAGGTGTACGGAGCGGAGCCGTGTGTGTACGAGGTGTACGGAGCGGAGCCGTGTGTGTACGAGGTGTACGGAGCGGAACCGTGTGTGTACGAGGTGTACGGAGCGGAGCCGTGTGTGTACGAGGTGTACGGAGCGGAGCCGTGTGTGTACGAGGTGTACGGAGCGGAGCCGTGTGTGTACGAGGTGTATGGAGCGGAGCCCTGCGTGTACGAGGTGTACGGAGCGGAGCCAAGTGTGTATGAGGTGTACGGAGCAGAGCCGTGTGTACGAGGTGTACGGAGCGGAGCCGCGTATGTACGAGGTGTACGGAGCAAAGCAGAGTGTCTACGAGGTGTACGGAGCAGAGCCGTGTGTGTACGAGGTGTACGGAGCGGAGCCGTGTGTGTACGAGGTGTACGGAGCGGAGCCGTGTGTGTACGAGGTGTACGGAGCGGAGCCGCGTATGTACGAGGTATACGGAGCAAAGCAGAGTGTCTACGAGGTGTACGGAGCAGAGCCGTGTGTGTACGAGGTGTACGGAGCGGAGCCGTGTGTGTACGAGGTGTACGGAGCGGAGCCGCGTATGTACGAGGTGTACGGAGCAAAGCAGAGTGTCTACGAGGTGTACGGAGCAGAGCCGTGTGTGTACGAGGTGTACGGAGCGGAGCCGTGTGTGTACGAGGTGTACGGAGCGGAGCCGTGTGTGTACGAGGTGTACGGAGCAGAGCCGTGTGTGTACGAGGTGTACGGAGCAGAGCCGTGTGTGTACGAGGTGTCCGGAGCGGAGCCATGTGTGTACGAGGTGTCCGGAGCGGAGCCATGTGTGTACGAGGTGTACGGAGCGGAACCGTGTGTGTACGAGGTGTGCGGAGCAGAGCCGTGTGTGTACGAGGTGTGCGGAGCAGAGCCGTGTGTGTACGAGGTGTACGGAGCAGAACCGTGTGTGTACGAGGTGTACGGAGCGGAGCCGTGTGTGTACGAGGTGTACGGAGCGGAGCCGTGTGTGTACGAGGTGTACGGAGCGGAGCCGTGTGTGTACGAGGTGTACGGAGCGGAGCCGTGTGTGTACGAGGTGTATGGAGCGGAGCCCTGCGTGTACGAGGTGTACGGAGCGGAGCCAAGTGTGTATGAGGTGTACGGAGCAGAGCCGTGTGTACGAGGTGTACGGAGCGGAGCCGCGTATGTACGAGGTGTACGGAACAAAGCAGAGTGTCTACGAGGTGTACGGAGCAGAGCCGTGTGTGTACGAGGTGTACGGAGCGGAGCCGTGTGTGTACGAGGTGTACGGAGCAAAGCAGAGTGTGTACGAGGTGTCCGGAGCGGAGCCGTGTGTGTACGAGGTGTCCGGAGCGGAGCCGTGTGTGTACGAGGTGTACGGAGCGGAGCCGTGTGTGTACGAGGTGTACGGAGCGGAGCCGTGTGTGTACGAGGTGTACGGAGCGGAGCCGTGTGTGTACGAGGTGTACGGAGCGGAGCCGTGTGTGTACGAGGTGTACGGAGCGGAGCCGTGTGTGTACGAGGTGTACGGAGCAGAGCCGAGTGTGTACGACATCTATAGGGAGGAAGAAGACGAACTCTAATGCCACCTATTGGAAGTAGCAATCCTAAAAGTCAAAAGTGGCCCTTTAACCCCTTCAGCCCCGGGGCACTTTCCGTTTTTGTTTTTTGCTCCCCTTCTTCCGAGAGCCGTAACTTTTTTATTTTTCCGTCAATCTTGCCATATGAGGGCTTGTTTTTTGCGGGACAAGTTGTACTTTTAAATAAAACCATAAGTTTTACTATATAGTGTACTGGAGAACAGCCAAAAAATTCCAAGTGTGCAAAAACTGCAAAAAAGTGTGATTGCACAATAGTTTTTGAGATATTTTATTCACAGTGTTCACTATATGGTAAAACTGATGTGTGGGTATGATACCTGAGGTCGGTGCGAGTTTGTAGACACCAAACATGTATAGGTTTACTTGTATCTAAGGGGTTAAAAAAATTCATAAGTTTGTCTAATAAAAGTGGCGTACGTTTTGTTCCATTTTCTGAAACACGTAGTGTTCTTATTTTTTGGGATCTATGGCTCAGTGATGACTTATTTTTTGCGTCTCGAGCTGATGTTTCTAATGGTACCATTTTTGCGCAGATGCTACGTTTCCATCGCCTGTTATTGCATTTTGCATAAAACTTGTGGCGACCAAAAAACGTAATTTTGGCTTTGGAATTTTTTTCCCGCTACGCCATTTACCAAACAGATTAATTGATTTTATATTTTGATAGATTGGGCATTTCTGAACGCGGCGATACCAAATATGTGTATATTTATTTATTTTTAAACCCTTTAATTTTCAATGGGGGGAAAGGGTGGTGATTTGAACTTTTAGGTTTTTTGTTTTTTTTTTTATTTTTTAAAACTTTTTTTTTTATTTTACTAGTCCCCCTAGGGGGCTATAGTGATCAGCAATCCGATCGCTATTATCTATCTGCTGATCACAGCTATACAGCTGTAAACAGCAGATTCAGTCACTTTGTTTTTCCCTCTGCTCTCGGCCGAGGGAAAACGAAAGTGAAACATCATAGCAGCAGGCGTCATCACATGACCCTGTGCTACAATGGCAACCACCGATAGTCACGTGATAACACACGTGACTTCCGGTGGGGGCGGCGGTAAGTAAAAAACATGGCCGCGCGCATTTAAATCTTGCTGCCAGACTGATAGATCGGGCATTTCTGAACGCGGCAATACCAAATATGTGTATATTTATTTTATTTTAACCCCTTAATTTTCAATGTGGTGAAAGGGGGGTGATTTGAACTTTTAGGTTTTTTTTTCTACTTTTTAAAACTTTTTTTTTACTTTTTTTTTTTTATTTTACTAGTCCCCCTAGGGGGCTATATGGATCAACAATCGCTCTGCCCTATCTGCTGATCACAGCTACACAGCTGTAAACAGCATGATCACTTCCTGATTCACTCGGCTGCGGGCCGAGTGAAACCGAAACTGACTCATGATAGCTACAGGCGTCATCACATGACCCTGTGCTACCATGGCAACCACCGAAAGTCACGTGATCACGTACGTGACTTCCAATGGGGGGCGGCAGTAAGTGAAAATCATGGCCACGCGCATATACATCTCGCTTCCAGACTTTGGCAGCGAGATGTAAGGGGTTAATTGTTGTGAGTGGAAGCGATTCCACTAGTAACATGCAGGCACACATGTCAGCTGTTGAAAACAGCTGATATGTGCGCGGATTGCCACGACCTGCCCACGATAGGGGGTGGGGATTAACCTCACACGATCCATGATGGATAGATCCGTCATGGGTCGTGAAGGGGTTAATGAGCCTGCAGCTATAAGACACCTCACCACTGACCGTCAGATTGGTTTGAAAGTCTCCGCAAGGAGAAAAGTTTTCCCCTTAAACCCTAATAGAGCTTCTGATACAGCAAGATCAGATCTCATACTTTGCACTGACAAGGGACAATCATCCTGAAGCACCGTGTCTGCAAATTGAGGTTCTGATCTGGCATATATCCTAGGTCATATGAAAAGGCTTGTTAAAGGGCCGCTTTTGACTTTTAGGATTGCTACTTCCAATAGGTGGCACTAGACTTAATCTCCTTCTTCTCTGAAGAGACAATATGAATATTACCAAGAGGAGCATAGCAGCTATAAGACTCCTCACCACTGACAGCCAGATTGGTTTGTCAGTCTCCACAGGAGAAAGGTTTTCCCCTTAGACCAACGTCTATAGAGTGGGTTCAACTGGGCTAAAAAAAAAAGAACCCGGGTTCGGGCCCAGAATTGATCCCGGATATCTGGCTGGATGTCGGTCCCCATATAAGTTTATGGGGACAAGAATCTAGAAGGGATAGGCGGATTGGAGCTGACGTGTTATACTTACCGAGTTTCTGCACGGCTTTAGCACTACTTCCGGTGCCGCTCATTAACCTCATATATATTCATTGCTTCCCCCGCCCACTGGCAGTCCCCGTGTCTCTGAGTGGTTGCAGTCAGATACACCCCCAGCCTGTGTGACTGCAACCAATCAGAGGCGCTGTCTGTGAGTCTCTATTTCTGTAAAAATAAATAAAAAAATTGGCATACGGTCCCCCCCATATTATGATACATAAGCACAGATAAATCATATGGCTACAGGCTGTGTATCAAAATAAGAGGAACCGCATGCAGCTTTTTTTTTATTTAAAGAAGTTATTTTAAAAACCGGCATGCAGTCCCCTCCAATTTTCATACCCAGCCATGATAAAACCGACAGTTGGGAGCTGGTATTCTAAGGCTGGGCAGGACCCATGCTTATTGCCTCCTCCAGCCTAAAAATAACAGCCTGCAGATGCCTATGATTGTTGCATTTACTAGATTGCTACAATCCTAGAACTTTGGCTGGATCATCTCGATTGCCCTGTTGTGGTGGCAATTGGGGTAATAAGAGGTTAATGACAGCTCACAGCTGCCACTAAGTTGTAGATTAGTAACTGGGAGGCATATATGATCCCCCATTACTAATCTGTAAGTGACAATAAATAAAGAGACACAGAAAAAAATCCTTTATTTGGAATAGAATACACCCTCTTTCCCCCATTTATTAACTGCCAAAACAGCCAAATGTGACATAATCCATAAGATGTCCCACGACGATTCCGGCTCTGCTACATATGAAGTGACAGCACGGCCATAGAAATGACCGCCTGCTGTGAGCTGCAGGCAGAGAATGAACGAGCCATGCGATGATCGGTGACGCTACTCAGGTTATTTACGGTCACAGCTGGAGGTTCCCACGGTCCCCCACCTGTGATCGCAGGTAAACTGACCTCAGATGACCTTATTGAACTGAGTGACCTCAGCTGAGATTTTGATGATGTGTTCTCTGAGAAGGGTTGTCAAGAGTTGCCGCTGCATAGACCTTATGACTGCACCATAAGGTTGACGCCGGGGCAAAACTGCCCAAGTGCAGACTGTATAACTTGGATGTCCTGAGACATTAGCTCTCAAGGAGTACAGATGAAACCAGAAGTTTACATTTACTATCTAAAAAGACACATCTGCATGTTTTTCTTACCATCTGACATGAAATCAGATTAAACCTTTCCCATTTTAGATTAATTAGGATTACCAAAATTATTTATATTTATACTCTGCCAGGAAGATGCCATTACTCCAAAAGTAACAGAAAAAGACAGATTAATGTTTGCAAATGCACTCAGAAACATAGACCTTAATATTTGGAGACATCTCCTGTGGTCTGACAAAACTAAAATTGAACTGTTTGGTCATAATTACCATTATTAGTTTTGGAGGAAAAAGGGAGAAGCTTGGAAGCCTAAGAACACCATCCCAACTGTGAAACATGGGGGTGGCAGCATCATGATGTCGGGTTGTTTTGCTGCAGGAGGGACTGGTGCACTTCACAAAATAGATGGCATCATGAGTAAAGCGCTGCAGAATATGTTGGCGCTATATAAATAAAACTTATTATTAAAAATTAAAAACTGACAATTTGCACTGGCGCTAAGATCATGTGCCTTATCACTGAATGAATAAATTGATTATTTATTTTGTAATTTAACCTTTTTACTTCAAATTTAAAGTTTACTTGTTAGGTTGTGTGAGAATGAAGCCGCTAGTAGGCAGGGGATATCGTGTCAATATCGCCAAGAGATTAAAAATCAATAACTAAATATTTATTGCACTACTGCGCTAAACATTCCATATACATTTTATATATATATATATATATATATATATATATATATATATATATATAAAATGACCTAATCACCTGTCATAATATGATCAGCGGAATATGTGGGGCATAAATTAAAATTAAAAATATTTTTTTTATTAATGAAGAAGCAATATATTTTTTAGCAAAACAACTACTTTATCTAGACAAAAGCAAACTGCTATTAATTACACACATAAACCAAGAAAGGTATTTTTATTTAATCTATGGTGAATATCCTATTTTAAAGATAGTATATAGGGCAACATAATGATGATGAAACACCTAGAATACTTATATGGAGACATCTAGTGGCTAAAAATAATCATTACTTCAAGTGAATTCCCAATCAGAGTCTACCAGCAGCTATATATGAATTCCATAACCGATGGGCAGGCTTTCCCTTACGAAGGCAGCTTTCATGCTGCAGAAACGCGTAGGACCGCCCCCTATCGGCCTCCTTAGTTTTCATTAGATAGCTGGTGATGTGGCGCCCTGGACAAGCCAGGGGCCACAGAGAACAACACCTACACACCCCACACTCCCAGCAGGCACACCGAAGTCAGAACACAAAACCCTTGTTGCCCAGGGGGTGGGCCAGGCGGTTGGTCCCGCCCACCGAGGAGTTCACAGTCCTGGAGGCGGGAAAACCAGGCAGATAGAGTTTGGAAAGAAAAGAGATAGAGTTTGGAGAGTGAAAGTGGAAGGAGGGAAAGTAGTGAGAGAGGAGAAAAGTGACAGCTAAGCAGCCTGAAGTTGGTCCGGGTGTGTGGCCCGGACAGATCAGCAAGGTTGGCAGACGGTGGTGACCGTCTGCAGGAGTGGCCGATTGGAGTCTACCGTAAGGACCGTGGACGGGCGGTGGCCCGGCGGTACCGGACCGGTACGCGAAGAGAAGCCAGCACCATCTGGCAGGGGCTTACGGACCCCGGCAAGGCTAGGAGTCGCCGTGAATTTGCCGAATTCGTTAGTGAAGGGAACCTCCTGGGTTTCCCAACAGCCAAGTCCCGACAGAAGGCAACAGTCCAACCAAGTGAGAGAGACACCGCCACCGCCAAGGCAACCGTTTCTCAGGGCCAGCGCCTGCGGGCAAAAGGGGCTCCTCCGGCCCACATCCAAGCCGGGGAGCGGGTTACCGGTGGGAACCCATTGGAACCGTACAAACTACTTAGGTGCAGGGAAAGGCAGTCACCACCAACCTGTCGGGAGAAACAACACCACAGCTGTGGGACCCGTCCATCCAGCCGTATGTTTTACCGAGAACTGTGTCCTCATCATTGGCTGAGTGAGTACCACCGTGCCGTGCGGCACAGCGCTGCCCCCGCAACCCTGCACCTCACCAGGCCCTGTAACTCGCCTGCCATTCATCCCTACCCCATCACCGGGCCCCGGGACAACCAACCCCCTACCCACGGAGGGGAGAACTAACAACAAAGCTGCTCCCTATCACCGCTCCCGGGATCCCCGTCCAGAGCAGCGGTGGTGCACCAAAATCACCACAACCCTTTTCACTCACGGGCGAGGAGCGCCGCTCGAGTCCCCGGGATCCGGCCCACCGCTTGAGCCACCACCGAGCAGCAGCAGCCGCAGCATCAGCGGCAGCCGGACCCGAGCAGTGGGAGAGCGCAGCGTCCCCTCCTCCGCCCGCGACAACTTGGTATTACGAACAGGATCCTACCGTTCTACCGACTGGTGGAAATGCGCCTTGTGTGACCGCCGGAGGTGTCCGGCCGGAAAATTTGAAAAGCCGCCATCTTGGGCGCGAAGAGTTCCCGCTCGAGCGTCTCCTCGAGTAGTGAAGGCGCGAAGGCCTAAACCCCGCCCCTATAGAGGAGGAGCCGGAAAGAGGCTAAGGGGGACGAGGATGGAAGAATGGCGGCGTCCTCGAATTGGAGCGCGGGGGTACCCGCTACCGGAGCGTCTAAGCTCTGGGGAAATCGAGGAGGAGTAGCTTTTGAAGACTGCGGCCCGGGTGAGCTCCCCGCCGGGACCGCCGCGTGGCTGGAGTGGGAGCTGGGCCGGTTCTGCTTGAAGGTGAGGGCGCAGAGCCTGCAGCAGCTGCTGGACTGGAAGGCGGAGATGCGTAGGATGGTTGCCGTAGTGGGGGCCCGTGAGCAAGGGGCCGCTGCGGCCGTACCGCGTCGCGACCAGTCCACCCAAACCCTCGAACCAGCCCTGTTTGCGTGGGAGCCGGGGGCCGGCACCGCAGCCGGAGGTCCAGAGGGGATGTCGCTGATGGAGGAGGGGGTTCCGACCACACTGCCCCCGCCACCGTTCTTAACAACCGTCAGTGGTTCGGGACTCAACTGCCTGTGGAAGGAGAACCCGATGTACCGACCGGTCCCCGAGTGGGCTGACCCCCTGCGGTGGTAGCCGCTCCAGAGTCAGCGGAACCCCGTTGCAAGTTGTCCCCCATTGGGACCACCAGTGTGTGTGTTAAAGTTTGAAAAGTTTGAAAATGATAAGTGAATGATCAACCGATGAAGTCACCTGATTGTCAACCTTGATTTGGAACCGGTCGTTGCCGGCAACTGGTCCCCGTTGGGACCCCCTTCACCATTTTGCATAAGGAACTACTTATGAACAAGCCTGAGAACTTGCAAGGCAACCACAAACTAGTGGCATGTAAATAATGTTTGTTGTGGCTTCTACCGTTACCGCCTCCGGAGAGGCAGATTGGAGGAAGGGCCCGCAGTGGAGCAGGCTGGGGCCCAGCCACCACCGGAACCGGTGGCAATCCTCTGGAGGTTTCAGGGGTTCCCCATGGACGTGGGTCCCCTGAAAAGGACAGAACCCGCTCAGGCAACTTGTGCTGGACTGGGGTCAAGGGGTGCTGCCTGTTTGCTTAGGGGCAGCATCAGGGCCAGGTTGCTTGGGTGGGTGAGAGCGGAAGCCGTAACCGTTTACGCAACGTTTAAGTAAGAGTACCTCCCGATGTGGGAAGATGTTATTATAATTGTTTGTCTGTTACCGTTTTTCTATCTTTTTCAGTTGGTGAAAATAAAACCGGTGATGGACGGGCAGCCCGCGGACGGTCTGCATTTAACTAAGGGGGAATGTGGCGCCATGGACAAGCCAGGGGCCACAGAGAACAACACCTACACACCCCACACTCCCAGCAGGCACACCGAAGTCAGAACACAAAACCCTTGTTGCCTTCCTCCAGGGGCTGATGTCCACACCAGGGGGTGGGCCAGGCGGTTGGTCCCGCCCACCGAGGAGTTCACAGTCCTGGAGGCGGGAAAACCAGGCAGATAGAATTTGGAAAGAACAGAGATAGAGTTTGGAGAGTGAAAGTGGAAGGAGGGAAAGTAGTGAGAGAGGAGAAAAGTGACAGCTAAGCAGCCTGAAGTTGGTCCGGGTGTGTGGCCCGGACAGATCAGCAAGGTTGGCAGACGGTGGTGACTGTCTGCAGGAGTGGCCGATTGGAGTCTACCGTAAGGACCGTGGATGGGCGGTGGCCCGGCGGTACCGGACCGGTACGCGAAGAGAAGCCAGCACCATCTGGCAGAGGCTTACGGACCCCGGCAAGGCTAGGAGTCGCCGTGAATTTGCCGAATTCGTTAGTGAAGGGAACCTCCTGGGTTTCCCAACAGCCAAGTCCCGACAGAAGGCAACAGTCCAACCAAGTGAGAGAGACACCGCCACCGCCAAGGCAACCGTTTCTCAGGGCCAGCGCCTGCGGGCAAAAGGGGCTCCTCCGGCCCACATCCAAGCCGGGGAGCGGGTTACCGGTGGGAACCCAATAGAACCGTACAAACTACTTAGGTGCAGGGAAAGGCAGTCACCACCAACTTGCCGGGAGAAACAACACCGCAGCTGTGGGACCCGTCCATCCAGCCGTATGTTTTACCGAGAACTGTGTCCTCATCATTGGCTGAGTGAGTACCACCGTGCCGTGCGGCACAGCGCTGCCCCCGCGACCCTGCACCTCACCAGGCCCTGTAACCCGCCTGCCATTCATCCCTACCCAATCACCGGGCCCCGGGACAACCAACCCCCTACCCACGGAGGGGAGAACTAACAACAAAGCTGCTCCCTGTCACCGCTCCCGGGATCCCCGTCCAGAGCAGCGGTGGTGTCACCAAAATCACCACAACCGTGGGTGGCGTCACGGACAATAATCTAAACCCCCACAATCAAAATCCCCCTTTGCACTCACGGGCGAGGAGCGCCGCTCGAGTCCCCGGGATCTGGCCCACCGCTCGAGCCACCACCGAGCAGCAGCAGCAGCAGCGGCAGCCGGACCCGAGCAGTGGGAGAGCGCAGCGTCCCCTCCTCCGCCCGCGACAGTGACGTCGCCAGACACAGCTGTTCCGTCCTCGCCTGCTGGCCGGAGGCGGCTCAGATTTCACAGCGTGTTCTATTTATCGATCTCCCAGCTGAGCACGGCTCATACTCCTATACCAGCAACAACCTTGTTTGCTGAACTTAGATTGGAACTTTCCTGGGAGCTTATAACACAGAGATCAAAGGCTGCAACTGAGGATAGCAATCTTCCCTATCACCAAGTAGTAAGTTAATATTCTTTAACCCCTTCATGACCGGACGATTTTTCGCTTTCCGTTTTTTTTTCCCGACATTCTTCTTCAGAGAGATGTAACTTTTTTTATTTTTCAGTCAATATGGTCATGTGAGGGCTCATTTTTTGTGGAACAAGTTGTACTTTTAAATGAAACCATAGGTTTTACCATATAGTGTACTGGAAAACGGCAAAAAAATTCCAAATGCAGAAAAATTGCAAAAAAAGTGCGATATTGTTTTTGAGATATATTATTCACTGTGTTCACTATATGGTAAAACTGATGTGTGGGTGTGATACCTCAGGTCAGTGCGAGTTCGTAGACACCAAACATGTATGTTTACTTTCATATAAGGGGTTAAAAAAAATCGGATGTTTGTCCAAAAAAAGTGGCGCACTTTTTACGCCATATTCCGTGACTTGTAGCATTCTCATTTTTCAGGATCTATGACTCCGTGACAGCTTATTTTTTGCGTCTCGAACTGACGTTTTTAATGGTACCATTTTTGCGCAGATGCTATGTTTTGATCGCCTGTTATTGCATTTTGCGCAAAATTTGTGGCGACCAAAAAACATAATTTCGGCGTTTGGAATTTTTTTGCTGCTACGCCGTTTACTGATCAGATTAAAAGATTTTATATTTTGATAGATCGGGCAATTCTGAACGTGGTGATACCAAATGTGTGTATATTTTTTATTTTTTTAAACCTCTAATTTTCAATGGGGGAAATGGGGGGATTTGAACTTTTAGGTTTTTTGTTTTTTTTTTAATTTTTTAAAACTTTTATTACTTTTTTTATTATTTTACTAGTCCTTCTAGGGCACTACAGGGATCAGCAATCCGATCGCTCTGCCCTCTCTGCTGATCACAGCTATACAGCTGTAAACAGCAGATACGCTCATTTTCTGCTTCACTCGGCTCCGGGCAGAGTGAAACCGAAAGTAATATCATGTGAGCTACAGGAGTCATCACATGACCCTGTGCTACCATGAGAATCACCGAAAGTCACCTGATCACTTCACGTGACTTCCGGTATCGGGCGGTAAGTAAAAGTTTACCGCTGATGCCGTTATAATGACGCTGTCACATATTGACAGCGCCATTTAAGGGGTTAAACGGCACGAACAGATAATGATTCTGCTCGTTCCTAGCAGGCATACATCTCACCTGTGAAAATCAGCTGAGATGTGCGCTGATCGCGGCATGCTGCCGGCGGCAGACCGCAGGCAGTAACACAATGACCGCTAGGACGTAATGTTACTGCACGCGGTCGTTAAGGGGTTAAGGTTCAAATTAGGTTTTTGTCCAGCACCGTCCAATATATATCTTCAATCCACGAAAAACGTTTTCATTTTAAAAATATTTTTATTGTGCATATTATTTTTTTATTTATTATATCTTTTCTAGTCTAGCTTCCTAAGAGAGCAGATGTGTCCGTCTGCTCTCTGCTGGACGAAGACAATTAGGCGCCGTGCTAGTGGCAGCCCATTGCAGCAGCAATAGTTTTGTGTTTGTTTTTATTGTTGATTTTGTTTTGTGTGAACCTTTTCTTTTTTTTTTTTTTTAACTATATTTTTATTCAAATTTTTCAATAACATAACACTGGCATAAGCGAATTCAGCATTGTAAATTCAACATTACATTGTCATATTTGATCATCCCAAATTCCATACCAATTTTTAAAATCAATAACCGTAACATGGCAAGATAAAGCAAAGGAAAGCAGCGACCCCTTAACCCATCATTCTTATCATTCCCCCCATTGAACCCTTGTGAACATGGTAATGACATATAATAAAGAAGTCCCACTCAAATCGGTTATTTCCCCCTCTCCTTTTAGTCAGCTTTCGGCCTTTCCTCCCCCACCTCCAAGCCATCCAATGTATCCTTCAATTTTTCAGTATGATACCAGACTGTGTCTTTGAAAGGTGACATAATCCTGACTATCTCCTCCCTAGTACAATAGGCCAGTATGAATTTCTTCCATTTGTTAAAGTGCTGTCGTATTCTATCCGCCCTCCTTTCTGCATCCAATCCTTCTATTTCAAGAAGATGCATGAGCTGACCCAAGATCTCTTCAATCGCGGGGACCCTAGACTCCAACCAATTTTTTAGTATCGCTCTCTTGGCTGCCAGAAGTATCACATGTATAAGTCTGGGTGGGTTAGTCATCTTCCCTTTGGTATCGTTCCCCTCCTCCCAATGGTGAAAAATAGCGAACCCAGGTGAGAGCCGAACTTCAAGACCCCACACCTTTTGTATACAACTTTTGATCTGTGACCATAATGGACTCAAATGGGGGCAGGACCACAACCCGTGAAGGAGATCAGTTCCACTACTCTTACACTTAGGGCAATACGTAATCCTGTCTGGCTTTGTTGCTGATGGAGGGAGATTAAAACCATAAATTGCCTTGTGCATAATTCTAAATTGGGTTTCTCGCCAATTCTCATTTAAAATTGATTTACGAAGAGCATTCCACCCTCCCCTAATTTTTACCCCCATAGACGGGTCCTCAAATTGTTTCTCCCAAGATTTAAATAAACCTTCCGGGTGCTGTCCTATTAATAGATCACGCATGGCTCCATAAAGAAAAGAGATAGATGATGAAGTTATTGAGTTCTTTACCAGACAATCAAAAGAGTTAAATACTACCTCCTGGGTCACATCATGCAACTGAGTCATAATACTATATCTCACTTGGTCATATTGGATTACTTGGTTAGGCCCCAGGCCATACTGCGCTATAATTTCATCTCTACTAAACCATCTAGGTTCTGAGGTGTGCAAGAGATGAGCAACAGTCCTTATACCCCTCACCTTCCACTCTTCAAACAGCTTATTGCTTGTCCCCTGCACAAACTCTGGATTCCCCCATATAGGCAAGTATTTGGATATTTTATGGGGAAGTTTGTAGTTTTTCCTCAACGCCTTCCACGCTGCAATCGTGTCTTTAAATAAGGAAGAGTGCTTGATTTTCACTGGGAGATTAGCCTGCCTAGTATGAAGCAATGCCACCAGATCCCAAGGTTGTGCATAGTCTCTCTCAAGCTCCAACGCTGAATAATGCCTAGAGCCTTTAATCCAATCCAGTATATATCTAGTCAAACAGGCTATATTGTAACCCCGAATGTTCGGCAAACTCAGACCTCCATGAACCTTAGATGCCATCAACTTCTTAAGCCCTATACGAGGGCGTTTCCCCCTCCAAATGAAGTGTGAAAAAGCTCTATTTAGCTGGACAATATCTTTATGCTTGAGAAGCAGGGGAAGTGTTTGAAGATGATACATTAATTTTGATATCGACATCATCTTAATTAGGTGGACTCTACCAATTATGTTCAATGGAAGGTCGTGCCATCTTTTAAGATCTTGCTCTATTTGGCTCAGAAGGGGTGGATAGTTTAGACTATAAAGGGTTGCCGGAACTTTACCTATTTTAACTCCCAGGTATGTGATATATGACTTAGCCACTGTAATTCCTTCAAAAGGGTTCTGCTCCCGTGTTTGAACATTTGTCCCTCCCAGGTATAGGAGCTCGCACTTTGACGCATTAATCTTGAAGCCTGAATACGCTCCAAACTCTCGCAAAATTTGTAAAATCTCGGGGACCTGCTGAGCTGGATTCGAAAGGAAAAGCAAAATGTCATCTGCAAAAAAAGCTGACTGAATTTGTCTATTATTTACAGAAATACCCTGGAAGGTGCTATGTGTAGATAACAATCGTACCAATGGTTCCAGAGCCAGATTAAAAAGTAATGGGGAAAGGGGGCAACCCTGTCTGGTTCCTTTCAGTAACGGAAAAGGGGCTGACAGATATCCTGGAATGTAAACTTGAGCCTTCGGATTTGTGTAAATTTCTCTAATGTAGGTATAAAATGACCCCGAAAAACGCATTTCATCTAGAACTCTATAAAGCCATGACCACTCAATATTGTCAAAGGCTTTCTCGGCATCTATTGTAAGCAAAGCGGGAGATTCTCCTTTCAGAGGCCGAAGGTTAACCCTATCCAGGACAAGAAGAACTTTTCTAATATTTAGTGTCCCTGATCTTTTCTGAATGAAACCGGCCTGTGCTGGGGAAATCAGTTGGGGAAGAATTATAGCTAGACGATTCGCCATAATCTTTGACATTATCTTCATATCTAGGTTGATAAGTGATATGGGCCTATACGAACCCGGATCCTTCGGGTCCTTCCCCTGTTTAGGGATCAATTTTATATATGCCCGGTTATTATTTTGGAAAGACGCATTACCGTCTAGTATGCTATTATACAGTTCTAGTAATGTAGGTAAGATCTCTTCCTTTACTGTTTTATAGAATTCTCCCGTAAATCCGTCAGGGCCAGGGGCTTTATAATTATGCATGGAGTTGATTGTCCCCAATACTTCTTCCCCCGTAATTTTAGCATTCAGAAAAGTGCGATGCTCTTCTGTGAGTCGAGGTAGTGTCACTTTAGATAAAAGATTATTATCAGGAAATTTGTCTCCCTTTTCCGACGAATAAAGGTTTCTATAATACGTGCCTAAAGTCTCAATTATTGTCTTAGGGTTTTTGTGTATCTCCCCCTTTTGATTTTTTATTTGCATGGGTCCCTGAGTTATAGTCCTATTTTTCGCTAAGTTGGCCAGTATTTTCCCTGCTTTATTTCCAAAGCGATGTAATGTAGCTTCTTGCATTGACCTAGCCATTTGTTCCCGTTTTTCCGCCCACTCATTAAAAGCTCTTTGGGCTATTACCCATCTATCTCTATGGTCCCCATCAGGATGCTTTTGAAAAGAAGTATATGCTTCCCTCAATTTATGGGAGGTTTCAGTAAATTTAAGATGAGCCTTTTTCTTCAAATAGGAAACATGTGCTATCGTTCTGCCCCGTAATACTGCCTTCGCCGTATCCCATAATAACATAGGTGTGTCTTTATGTTGATCATTATGTACCATAAATTCCGTCCACCATCCCTTTAATTTCAAGGAAAAATCTTCCTTATCTTTAAGGAAGGAAGGATATCGCCACAGATAGTCCGTTCCTCTGGGATAAATGTTTGCTAGGTCTAGCACCACCGGGGCATGGTCAGAAATCACCAAATCCTGGATAGTAGCTGAGTGGAGCGCACGTACCAGGTTCCCTGAAATAAGGAAGTAGTCAATGCGAGACCAGGAGCTATTAGCATGTGAATAGTGCGTAAATTCCCTATCCTGAGGGTGCAGTAGTCTCCACGCATCCCATAAGGCCGTGGCATTTAACAGAGGACGCATAACTTTATCATGGCCGCGCGGTACATTTGGGGGGCCTTTAGCATTTTTCCTGTCCTCTAGCACAGATACCACCGAGTTGAAATCCCCCCCAATTATTAGATTAAAATGGGCATGTTCTAAAATTTTGGCCTCAAGTCGTTGAAAGAATGATTTGTTGTTTTCGTTCGGGGCATAAATATTAAAGATTTTATAAATTCCTCCAGGTATCTCCACTGAGACCATCTGAACCCTACCTTCCGTGTCCGCATATGTTTCCAGGACTTGATGTTGTAATCTCCTACTTACTAATGTAATAACCCCTGCTTTCCTTTTAACTGAAGATGACCCATAGACTCCTCCAACCCACAATTTCCCCATCCTCTGCATGTCTGAACCTTCCAGATGAGTTTCCTGAAGGAGCGCAATGTCCGGTTTGAGGCGATTAAGGTGGCGTAATATCTTAATTCTTTTTTGGGGGGAACGTAACCCCTTAACATTCCAGGTGACTATTCTCATAAAGTGCATGTAATAAATGGAAATCCTGCCTTTCGTTTACCATGTTTTTGCTGCCCTCCTTTGCCAAAAAAAAATTCAACCAATTAGACAATTGAACATAGTGCTCACTTGCAATAACGAGAGTAGTAGTAATAATAATAACTCTGTGTAAAATCTTTGCTACTTCACTTGAATCCAAAATCCCCAAACATTTCAAACATCTCCCTCCCCTCCCCCCCCCAACTATACCATAATACTCAGACTTCACTTTTTTCTGATCATCTTCCAAGCTCAGTCAACCTTATACTTGTATAGCATTTCACCAATATAAAGGAGTGTCCCACCTACAAAGAAAGAGAGAAGGAAGAAAAAAAAAAAAAAAAAAAAAAAAAACAAAAAAAAAAAAAAAAAAAAAAAAGGTTCTCTTTCCTTTCCTCCGCCTCAGATTTCTTGAGCTTTTTCCACTGCGGCTTCTCCAGCCTAAATCAAAAACAGGTGTCCCACCTTGAACTTCATACATCCGACATTTGTCTATTTGTCTCAGGTTCCCTTAAGTTCCTTGTTTTGTTGTCTCCGGTCCTTCGGGGAAGCTGTAGCGAGCTTCACAGAGCTCCCTTTGGTCACTCTCTGGTTCGGTGAGTCGTTGCGCCCTTGTCCTGGAGAATTCCTGAGGTCACGAGGACTGTTGATCCGCTCAATAAAGGCCTCTGCCTCCTTTGGACTTGAGAAAGAATTGTAGGATCCATCCTGATGTCTGATAATCAACGTTGCCGGGTACTTTAACTGGAAGCGTATATTTCTCTTAAATAAGGCAGAGCATATGTATGAGAATGCCCTCCGCTGCCGTGTGACCTCCGCAGAAAAATCCTCGAAGAGCAAGATGCGCGAGCCTTTCACCTCCAAGGGATGTTTCAATTTCTTGTATGCCTGTAATATTTCCTGTTTATCGGAGAAGTCCAAGTATTTCATTATGACTTGTCTTGGGCGTCTGTTATTTTCACTCTCATCACCTCTCCTTGGCGGACCAATGCGGTGCACCCTTTCCACTTTTCTCCTTCCTGCTACTCCCAGGGCTGTAGGAATAGTGGATTCACACAATGTACGTAGCTCACCAACCGGGTATGTTTCAGGCAGGCCGACAATGCGCAAATTGCTTCTTCTGGAGCGGTTCTCCAGATCGTCCACACGGTCCCTCAGGATCAGATTCTCCTTGGCCAGACGCATGACTGTAGTGTGGTCAGAGCTGAAGTCCTCCTCTAACGTCGACATTTTGGTTTCCATAGCCGCAACCTGTTCCACCGTCTCATCAAGTTGGTTCTGTATGGCACTGAGAGCTTTTGCTATTGATGCTTTAATTGTAGCGGAGATGTCAGGTAGCAAACGATTGGCGACTTGATCAGCCAGACGCTTATAATCCATACCCTCCACTGTTTTGAATACATCCGGGGTCCCCGTGGAATCCTCCATCTCCATCTGATGAGTATTCTCAGGTGACCGAGGGACACTTAATTCTGTATGGGCAGTCACAATCTTTTTTTCACACTGTACGCTGGATGTATGAGGATTTTGTGTTTTGGAGCTGCTACGCAGCAGGTATCTTTCCATCAAATAGTGAATGAAGGGACGCAAGTTTTGACACTGATTTAGTGTGGGTTGTCAGACAAATCTTGATTCTGCTCCCCCTTTTGTTTATTCTTACTTTCACCCCTTTCTCCCCCCTGCCAGAGTTATATGAATTCTCACTGTCCTGAAACTTTGCAGGGATGTATGTTTAAACTTCCCTCCTTCAGCTTCTTTCACTTTCTCCAGAGCTTTGCACTGATTCTGTATGCCTAGAGATTCAGCACCTGCTTGTTAAGCACAGGTCTGGACAAGATGGGGGAAGGGCCCAGGGATTCCCGGCGTTTTAACTCTGCTCTTTGCAGAACTTGTCAGTAGCGTTGTTTGCAGCTGATATCTTATCAGGACTCCAGATTTATTATTCTGCTGCCGGTTAACTGTTTAGTGCTGGGGGAGTGAGTGCAAGGTAAGCTGTGTCCTGCTCTCTGTCTACAGATCTGATGTTAGTGCAGGGCAGGCTCCGGCGCCATCTTTATCATGCTGCCAGATCTTGAGAGGGAGGGGGAGAGCGAAGTTCACCGCGCTGTTTCAAGTGATTATCTCCACGGCTCCCCATGAACATCCCTGCATTCAGCAACTTCACTCACCGGTGGTATGGAGCGGGGGAGGCTGGTGGGATGTCCGGTATATATGTCAGAGCTGCAGGGAATGACAGAGCTCAGGCGTCCTGTGTCCTACATGATCAGCGCAGGAGCCGGAAGTCTGTGAACCTTTTCTTACTGAACCTCAGTTTTGGAACTTCTATGGATTTTTTTTTTTCTCCAGTACCTTCTCCTTCTGAACCTTGGATCCTCTGGAATGTTTCCCTTGGATGTATGCTGCTACCCACAGCTATCTGGATATACAGTATATCTGTCGTGGGCGGAGGAGGGGACGCTGCGCTCTCCCACTGCTCGGGTCCGGCCGCTGCTGCTGCGGCTGCTGCTCGGTGGTGGCTCGAGCGGTGGGCCGGATCCCGGGGACTCGAGCGGCGTTCCTCGCCTGTGAGTGAAAAGGGTGGGGATTGGATTGTGGGGATTTGGTTATTGTCCGTGACGCCACCCACGGTTGTGGTGATATTGGTGACACCACCGCTGCTCTGGACGGAGATCCCGGGAGCGATGACAGGGAGCAGCCTGGATGTTAGTTCTCCCCTCCGTGGGTAGGGGGTTGGTTGTCCCGGGGCCCGGTGATGGGGTAGGGATGGATGACAGGCGGGTTACGGGGCCTGGTGAGGTGCAGGGTCGCGGGGGCAGCGCTGTGCCGCACGGCACGATGGTACTCACTCAGCCAATGATGAGGACACAGTTCTTGGTAAAACACACAGCTGGATGGACGAGTCCCACAGACGGCTGCGGTGTTGTTTCTCCCGGCAGGTTGATGGTGACTGCCTTTCCCTGCACCTATGTAGTGTAATGGTTCCAATGGGTTCCCACCGGTAACCCGCTCCCCAGCTGGAAGATTGCTGAAGGAGTCCTTTTTGCCCGCAGGCTCTGGCCCTGGGAATTTTAGCCTTGGCGGTGACTGTGTTTCCCTCTCTCGGTTGGACGGTTGCCTTCTGTCGGGACTTGGCTGCTAAGAAACCCAGGAAGTTCCCTTCGCTAACGAATTTGGCAAATTCACGGCGACTCCTAGCCTTGCCGGGGTCCGTAAGCCCCTGCCGGATGGTGCTGGCTTCTCTTTGCGTACCGGTCCGGTACCGCCGGGCCACCGCCCGTCCACAGTCCTTACGGTTAGCTCCAATAGGCCACTCCTGCAGACGGTCACCACCGTCTGCCAACCTTGCTGATCCGTCCGGGCCACACACCCGGACCAACTTCAGTCTGCTCTACTACCACTTTCCTTCCTTCCACTTTCAACTCCCAAACTGATCTGTTCCTTTTCCCGCCTCCAGGACTGTGAACTCCTCGGTGGGCGGGACCAACCGCCTGGCCCACCCCCTGGTGTGGACATCAGCCCCTGGAGGGAGGCAACAAGGGTTTTTGTCTGACTTCGGTGTGCCTGACCGGGAGTGTGGGGTGTGTAGGTGTTGTTATCTGTGGCCCCTGGCTTGTCCAGGGCGCCACATATCTGTGTTCAGCTTTGAAACCTAGGACTGGTATTATATGCACCTACTGCCAGGCGGCCACTACCTTTCTGGGAATTGGTACAGCTATGTCTGGAGGCGAACATTGGAGGCCATCTATTATGGACAAGCTTGGTGTGACAATTACTGACAAGGATTTGATTGATGTCTCAAAGTCTGTTACTAAACATGTTGTTTATTCAAGGGGCCGACTTCTGGAGCTGCGCAGGCTAATGTCTTCCCCTGCAGTGGGTAGACCACGTGTCCCATGTGAGGTAAGGAGAGCTTTCAGAGGTTGCAGAGCGGGCAAAAAACTTAAGGCAAGGCGAAAACGGTTTAAACCTGTGGTCCCATCCATCATCATGGGGAATGTTCAATCACTGGGAAATAAGTCGGATGAACTGCTGGCATTAATTCGGACCCAGAGGGAGTACAAGGAATGCAGTTTGATGTGTTTTACTGAAACTTGGTTACATGGAGAGATCCCTGACTCAAGTGTTTCAGTACAATGATTTCACATGGACCGGGCTGATAGAGACATTATGAAGAGTGGCAAAAAAAAAGGGTGGAGGAGTTATACTCTACATAAACAATGGATGGTGCAATCAGGGGCATGTGACAGTAAGGGAGCGCCATTGTTGTCCGAACATTGAACTGCTAGCCGTTGGCCTCAGACCTTACTATATTCCTAGAGAATTCTCACTTGTAATTGCAATAGTGTTGTACATACCACCATCAGCAAACCATGAGGCTGCAGGAGAAGTGCTGTCAGGAGTCATTGCTCGGCTCCAGATGAAACACCCCAACTCGCTTACTGTAATCTCTGGGGATTTTAATCTGGCTAAAATTTCAACTGCTTTACCTAAATTCTATCAATTCGTTAAATGTACAACACGTGACAAAATTATTTTGGATTTACTTTATGCTAATGTCAAGAATGCTTATTCATCATCTGCCCTGTTGCCCTTGGGGAAATCTGATCACAATCTTATACTATTGTCACCAGTCTACCAACCTGTTGTTAGTAAACAGCATGCTACAATTAAAACAATTAGACAATGGAATCCAACAAATGAACAGGCTCTTAAGAGGTACTTCACACACAGCGAGATCGCTACTGAGATCGCTGCTGAGTCACGTTTTTTGTGACGCAGCAGTGACCTCATTAGCGATCTCGCTGTGTGTGACACTGACCAGCGATCTGGCCCCTGCTGTGAGATCGCTGCTCGTTACACACAGCCCTGGTTCATTTTTTTATTGTTGCTCTCCCTTGATAAGCACACATCGCTGTGTGTGACAGCGAGAGCGCAACAATCCTGAATGTGCAGGGAGCAGGAGTCGGCGTCTGACAGCCTGCGGTAAGCTGTAACCAAGGTAAACATTGGGTAACCAAGGTGGTTACCCGATATTTACCTTTGTTACCAGCCTCCGCAGCTCTCACGCTGCCAGTGCCGGCTCCTGCTCCCTGCACACGCTAAGCTAAGCAGTGTGCGCTGGTAACTAAGGTAAACATTGGGTAACCATACCTGATGTTTACCTTAGTTACCAGTGTCCGCAGGTTCCAGACGCCGGCTCCGTGCAAGCGCAGCGTCGCTTGCACGTCGCTGCTGGCTGGGGGCTGGTCACTGGTCGCTGGTGAGATCTGCCTGTTTGACAGCTCACCAGCGACCATGTAGCGACGCAGCAGCGATCCTGACCAGGTCAGATCGCTGGTGGGATCGCTGCTGCGTCACTAAAGTGTGACGGTACCCTAAGGCCCAGTCACACTAAACTTACCAGCGATCCCAACAATGATACAACCTGATAGGGATCGCTGGTAAGTTGCTAGGAGGTCGCTGGTGAGATGTCACACTAAGCGACGCTCCAGCGATCCCACCAGCAACCTGACCTGGCGGGGATCGCTGGAGCGTCGTGGAAGCATGCTGTGCTTGGTAACTAAGATAAATATCGGGTAACCAACCCGATATTTACCTTGGTTACCAGCGCACACTGCTTAGCGCTGGCTCCCTGCTCTCCTAGCTACAGTACACATGGGGTTAATTACCCGATGTGTACTGCAGCTACATGTGCAGAGAGCAGGGAGCCGCGCACACTGCTTAGCGCTGGCTCCCTGCTCTCCTAGCTACAGTACACATGGGGTTAATTACTCGATGTGTACTGCAGCTACGTGTGCAGAGAGCAGGGAGCCGCGCACACTGCTTAGCGCTGGCTCCATGCTCTCCTAGCTACAGTACACATGGGGTTAATTACCCGATGTGTACTGCAGCTACATGTGCACAGAGCAGGAGCCGCGCACACTGCTTAGCGCTGGCTCCCTGCTCTCCTAGTTACAGTACACATGGGGTTAATTACCCGATGTGTACTTCAGCTACATGTGCACAGAGCAGGAGCCGCGCACACTGCTTATGTAACGCCCTGGGCAAGCCAGGGGTCACAGATCACAACATCACATACACCCCATATTCCCGGCAGGTACATCTAAGCTAACCTAAAATCCTTGTTGCCTTCCTCCAGGGGCTGATGTCCACACCAGGGGGTGGGCCAGGCGGTTGGCTCCGCCCACCAAGGAGTTCACAGCCCTGGAGGCGGGAGAACCAGGCAGTCCAGCTAGGGAAGTGAAAGTAGAAGGAAGTGAAGTGGTAGAGGAGCTGGAGAGAAAGAGTAAAAAGGAACAGTTAAGAAAGCCTGAAGTTGGTCCGGGTGTGTGCCCCGGACTGAGACAGCAAGGTCAGCAGACGGCGGTGATAGTCTGCAGGGGGACTGTTTGGAGGTTGCTGGAAGGACCGCGGACGGGAGGGTGACCCGGCGGTACCGGAGCAGTATACGAAGAACAGTCAGCACCAGGGCAGGGGCCTTTCGGATCCCGGCAAGGCTAGGAGTCGCCATAATTTGCCAAATCCGTCAGTGAAGGGGACCTCTGTCTCCTAACAACCAAGTCCCGATTGAAGGCAACAGCCCGACCGTTAAGGGGAGACACCGCCACCGCCAGGGCATCAGTTTCCCAGGGCCAGCGCCTGCGGGCAAAGTAGGGCTCCTTCGGCCCAGATTGAAGCCGAGGAGTGGGTAACCGGTGGGGACCCATCGCTACCAAGAGACTTTACATAGGTGCAGGGAAGAGACCGTCACCGCTAACTGCAGGGAACCGCAGCACCGTAACCGTCCGAGGGACCCGTCCAACCGGCCGTTTGTTTACCGAGCAGCAGCAGCAGGCCGCAGCAGCCGCAGCCGGACCCAAGCAGTGGGAGAGCGCGGCGTCCCCTCCTCCGCCCGTGACACTTAGCGCTGGCTCCCTGCTCTCCTAGCTACAGTACACATGGGGTTAATTACCCGATGTGTACTGCAGCTACATGTGCACAGAGCAGGAGCCGGCACTGACAGCGGAGAGCGGCGGACGCTGGTAACGAAGGTAAATATCGGGTAACCAAGGTAAGGGCTTCTTGGTTACCCGATATTTACATTGGTTACCAGCGTCCGCAGAAGCCGGCTCCTGCTGCCTGCACATTTAGTTGCTGGTCTGTCGCTGTTACACACAGCGATGTGTGCTTCACAGCGGGAGAGCAACAACTAAAAAATGGTCCAGGACATTCAGCAACAACCAGCGACCTCACAGCAGGGGCAAGGTTGTTGCTGGATGTCACACTAAGCAACATCGCTAGCAAGTTGTGCATCAGCAGCGATGTTGCTAGCGATGTTGCTTAGTGTGGCGGTACCTTAAGGATTGCTTTCATCTAAGGCTAAGTTCACACTTCCGTTGTTTTGCATCAGTCACAATCCGTAGCCTTGAGGAATTACGGTATCCTGCAAAATATTTTGCAGGAATCCTGTTTTTCCCCATAGGCTTCTATTAGTGACGGATTGTGACTGATGATGCTGCGTTGCATCCGCTGCGTCGCGGTCAGTCGGTTTTTAACTGACCGCCGGGCGGGAGCAACGCAGCCTGTAACGTTTTTTGAGCAGCGCGATCCGTAGGATTTTGCTGCGCATGCGCTCTCTGACTCCCCGCCCCCATAACCAGGATAAACATCGGGTAACCAAGCAATGCGCTTTGGTTACTTACCCGATATTTACAGTGGTTACGGGTGCAGGGAGTCCGCGCTAAGCGGTGTACACTGGTATCCAAGATAAATATCGGGTAACCAAGCAAAAAGTGCTTTGCTTTTACCCAATATTTACCCTGGATACAGTGTGCAAGGAGGCCGACACTTCACCACTCGGCTCCGCCCCCTCCCCCACTCCGCATGTGTACACACACACACACACACACACACTAACTCACTTGTCCCCAGCCCTGCAGTCCCCGCGGCACTGACGCCCTCAGCTCCACAGCTCCGCTCGGCTCCGCCCCCTCGCGCTCCGCCCCCTCCCGCACTCCGCATGTACACACGCATGTAGACACACACACACACATATACACACACACATACACACATACACACACACTCACTCACCTGTCCCCAGCCATGCAGACCGCGGCACTGGCGTCCTCAGCTCCGCCCCCGAACTCCGCCCCCCAAACTCCGCCCCCCACACACAACGGAGTCCGACAAAGAAATTCTTTTCTTTGTCACCGTTGTCATCCGTTGTACAACGCATCAGTCACATGCGTCAAGCAACGCATGTGACTGATGCAAAACAACGGAAGTGTGAACTTAGCCTTACAGACTGGGATGTGTTGCTTGGGACAATGGATGAGTATACAAATGTTAATGAAGTGGTTGGTAGAGTGACTGACTACATTAACTTCTGCATTGATATGTTGGTGCCTGTTAAAAAGATTATATGTTTTGCTAATAACAAGCCATGGATAACAAAAGAATTGAAGCATTTGCTCAACAGGAAAAAAAAAAGGCATTTAAATTAGGTGACAAAGAGGAAATTAAAATGATACAGCATGAATTGAAGTATAAAATAAGAGGCCCAGGAAGTCTTCACAATTAAACTTGAAAAGAAATTGTCCCACAATAATCCCAGGGAGGTTTGGTCAGGAATGAAATTACTGACTGGGCTTAATGTGAGGTCTGTGCATGAGGGAGGAGAACTGGACAAGGCTAATGAGATGAATGAGTATTTCAATAGATTTAGCAATACATGTGTAACACCAACTGACAGAGGATGTGATTCTGGTGCAAATGATGCATCATTGTTATTGGAGGATGAGCAGACTAATTTCAGAGTCTCCGAAAATGATGTGAGGAGGCAGTTTAAGTCACTTAACATTGGTAAAGCTGCAGGGCCAGATGGACTCAGTCCACGTGTCCTTAAAGTGTGTGCAGACCAGCTGTGTACGGTCTTTACACACCTATTTAATGGAAGTCTACAAACACAGAGGGTACCAGTGTTATGGAAAACTTCCTGTCTGGTTCCGGTACCCAAGACTACTTCTCCTGCATCCCTAAATGACTATCGTCCTGTAGCCTTAACATCTCATGCTATGAAGGCCTTGGAAAGATTAGTGCTTGCTCACTTGAGTCCGAGGGTGAGGGCTTTTATTGACCCCCTACAGTTTGCTTACCGGCATAGATTGGGGGTGGACGATGCTATTCTTTCTCTGTTACATACTGTACATTCATTTTTGGAGAATGACGGAACCACTGTGCGAGCGATGTTCTTCGATTTCTCTAGTGCATTTAACACCCTGCAGCCACTCTTACTAAACAAAAAGATGACTGATATGAAGGTGGAGGAGGGGATGAGAAATTGGATAACTGACTACCTATCAGATCGGCCAGTTTGTACAGATGGGAGCAGTTGTGTCTAGCATATTATTGAGTAGTGTAGGTGCCCCTCAGGGAACGGTGCTAGCGCCCTTTCTATGCACACTTTATACATCAGACTTTCAGTATAAATCTGATTTTTGCCACCTTCAAAAATTCTCTGATGACTCCGTGGTTGTTGGATGTATTAGGGGGGACCAGGGGGATGAGGAATATAGAAGGACAGTGTCGAATTTTGTGGACTGGTGCCATGGTAACTATCTACAACTAAATGTTAAGAAAACTAAGGAGTTGGTGGTCAACTATAGCAGGAGAAAGATGGAATGTACCGATCACTATGGCTGGTCAGGAGGTAGAGCAGGTGGAGAGTTACAAATATTTGGGGTCCACCTGGATAGCAAACTGGACTGGAGATGCCACTCTGAGAGGGTCTACAAGAAGGGGATGAGCAGATTGTATTTCCTAAGGAAACTGAGGTATTTTAATGTGTGCAGCAAAATGTTAGAAATGTTCTACCAGTCTGTAGTGGCAAGTGCCATCTTTTTTGCACTCATATGCTGGGGTAGTAGTGTGCGGGTCTCTGATGCTAATAAGCTGAATAAGCTTATCAAGAAGGCGAGCTCCGCTGTTGGTTGCAATCTGGACTCTTTTGAGGAGGTAGTGGAGAGAAGAACTCTGAAAAAGTGTATGGCGATTATGAATAATAATGCACATCCATTATATGAGCTATTCATGAGACAGAAGAGCACCTTCAGTAACCGGCTAATCCTTCTGAGGTGTAAAAAGGAAAAATATAGGAAATCATTTGTGCCAACTGCTATGGGAATGTACAACAATATCATTAGTGTTAAACCATCAAGGTGAAGGTCTACTTTATTTCTTCTACTTTCAGTTCACCCACTGTGTATGTCCTAATCTAATGTATAATGTTCTTCTGTCAACTCTACTGTCTTGTCAATTAAGTAATTCATGTTATGATTTAAGTTGTGCTGCTGTGATACCATAATTTCCCACGGGATCAATAAAGTGTATCGTATCGTATTTAATTTTTTGTCCAATCCGTTCTTACGCGTTTCATAGCAACTTTCCTGGGAGCTTATAACACACAGATCAAAGGCTGCAACTGAGGATAGCAATCTGCCCTATCACCAAGTAGTAAGTTAATATATAAAAGCACATTTCACTTTTTTTTTTTCCCCAGATACCTCTATAACAACATGAGATTCTGTGTTAGAGTATCATGTATATCAGACACATAACCTGTAAGCATTGGTTACCTAGCACTAAAGTTTTTGCATATGCTGTTATTTATGTTATAAACCTTCCTTTCCTTGTTTTAGCTTATAAAGGATATTCATCTGGTATTCATCACCTACACATGGTTTCTCATCCTAGCTGAGACAGGTAAACCGTGTTTGTTAATGTTATTGCTAGCCCTTCAATAATATAATCGTAATTAATCAGTATTTTTCATCTATTAGGACGGCAGTGCGATTTTAGACATCAGTGGCAGAAATATTTTTAATTTATGCCCCACATATTCCGCTGATCATATTATGACAGGTAATTAGGTCATTTTTTTAATATACAGTACAGACCAAAAGTTTGGACACACCTCATTCAATGAGTTTTCTTTATTTTCATGACTCTGAAAATTGTAGATTCACATTGAAGGCATCAAACCTATGAATGAAAACATGTGGAATGAAATACTTAAAAAAGTGTGAAACAACTGAAAATATGTCTTATATTCTAGGTTCTTCAAAGTAGCCACCTTTTTGCTTTGATTACTGCTTTGCACACTCTTGGCATTCTCTTGATGAGCTTAAAGAGGTAGTCACCGGAAATGGTTTTCCAACAGTCTTGATGGAGTTCCCAGAGATGGTTAGCACTTGTTGGCCCTTTTGCCTTTACTCTGCGGTCCAGCTCACCCCAAACCATCTCGATTGGGTTCAGGTCTGGTGACTGTGGAGGCCAGGTCATCTGGCGTAGCACCCCATCACTCTCCTTCTTAGTCAAATAGCCCTTACACAGCCTGGTGTGTTTGGGGTCATTGTCCTGTTGAAAAATAAATGATGGTCCAACTAAACGGAAACCGGATGGAATAGCATGCCGCTGCAAGATGCTGTGGTAGCCATGCTGGTTCTGTTTGCCTTCAATCTTGAATAAATCCCCAACAGTTTCACCAGCAAAGCACCCCCACACCATCACACCTCCTCCTCCATGCTTCACGGTGGGAACCAGGCATGTAGAGTCCATCCGTTCACCTTTTCTACAAAGACATGGTGGTTGGATCCAAAGATCTCAAATTTGGACTAATCAGACCAAAGCACAGATTTCCAGTGGTCTAATGTCCATTCCTTGTGTTCTTTAGCCCAAACAAGTCTCTTCTGCTTGTTGCCTGTCCTTAGCAGTGGTTTCCTAGCAGCTATTTTACCATGAAGGCCTGCTGCACAAAGTCTCCTCTTAACAGTTGTTCTAGAGATGAGAAGGTGTGTCCAAACTTTTGGTCTGTACTGTATATATGAATGGAATGTTTAGCGCAGTAGTGCAGTAAATATTTAGTTATTTATTTTATTATTAAAAATCACTATTAAAGAAGATTATGTGGTAATACTGAAGCAACATCTCAGATCAACCAGGAGCTTAAAGCTTGGGCGAAAATGGGTCTTCCAAATGGACAATGACCCAAAACATACTGCCAAACTGGTTACAAAGTTGCTTAAGGATAACAAAGTCAATGTTTTGGAGTGGCCATCACAAAACCCTCATCTCAATTCTATTGAAAATTTATGGGCAAAGCTGAAAACTCAGGTGTGAGTAAGGCGACCTACAAACATGGCTCAGTTACACCAGTTCTATCAGGAGGAATGTGCTCAAATTCCTACCAACTGTTGTGAGACGCTTGTGGTAGAATATCCAAAACGTTTGATCCAAGTCATACAGTTTAAGGGCAACGGTACCAATTACTAATGAAATGTATGTAAGCTTTTGATTTTGCAGAAAGTAATAAAAATACCTTAAAACATTTTATGTCTCTTATTATTCTGGCATTTGGCAAAGATAAATCATTTTGGTTCCTAATTGACCTAAAACGGGAAAGGTTCATTCTGATTTAACCCCTTCACAACCTTGGACGGATCTATCAGTCATGGAGCGTGTAAGGTTAAGCCCCGCCCCCTGCCGCCAGCAGGTTGCGGCTATCGGCGCACATATCAGCTGTTTTTAACAGCTGACATGTGTGCCTGCATGTTCCAAGTGGAATCGCATTCCACCCGGAACATTTAACCCCTTACATCTCACTGCCAAAGTCTGGCAGTGAGATGTATATGCGCGCGACCATGATTTTTACTTACCGCCGCCCCCACCGAAAAGCACGTGCGCGCGCACGTGACTTTCGGTGGTTGCCATGGTAGCACAGGGTCATGTGATGACGCCTGTAGCTATCATGACTCACTTCCTTTCAATGCCGGAATACAGCCGGCATTGAAAGTAAAGCACCGTATCTGCAGTTCTCAGCTGTGTAGCTGAGATCTGCAGATAGATAAGAGCAATCGGATTGCTGATCGCTATAGCCCCCTAGGGGGACTAGTAAAATAAAAAAAAAGTTTAAAAAAATAAAAAAAAACAAAACCTAAAAGTTTCCCCCCATTGAAAATTAAAGGGTTAAAAAAATAAAAAATATACACATATTTGGTATCGCCGTGTTCAGAAATGCACGATCTATCAAAATATAAAATCAATTAATCTGATCCGTAAACGGCGTAGCGGCAAAAAAATTCCAAACACCAAAATTACGTTATTTGGTCGCCGCAAGTTTTGCGCAAAATTCAATAACAAGCGATCAAAACGTAGCATCTGCGCAAAAATGGTACCATTAGAAACGTCAGCTCAAGACGCAAAAAAAAAAGCCATCACTGAGCCATAGATCCCAAAAAATGAGAACGTTACGGGTTTTGGAAAATGGCGCAAAACATGCGGCACTTTTTTTTAGACAAGCTTGTGAATTTTTTTAACCCCTTAAATACAAGTAAACCTATACATGTTTGGTGTCTACACACTCGCACTGACCTGAGGCATCCCACTGACACATCAGTTTTACCATATAGTGAACACGGTGAATAAAATATCCCAAAAACTATTGTACGATCACACTTTTTTTGCAATTTTTCCGCACTTGGAATTTTTTTGCCGTTTTCCAGTACACTCTATGGTAAAACTGATGATTTCATTTAAAAGTACAACTCATACTGCAAAAAACAAGCCCTCATATGGCAAAATTGACAGAAAAATAAAAAAGTTACGGCTCTCGGAAGAAGGGGAGCAAAAAATAAAAACGGAAAGTGCCCGGGAACTGAACGGGTTAGATACTGAATATAACATGCAGATGTGACTTTTTAGATTGTCTATGTAAATTTCTGGTTTAAACTGTACACAAAAAATTGTTGGTATCCCTTGTTTAATGAAAGAAAGATCCACAATGGTCACAGAAATAACTTGAATCTGAGAAAAGTAATAATAAAAAATCTATGAAAATTAACAAATAAAACTCAGACGCTGCTTTTTGATTCCAGAGAATTAAAAAAGAAAAAAATAAAACTCATGAAACAGGCCTAGACGGAAATTATGGTATCCCTGAAAATAATGTGACAAAAGGGACATGTTAAATTAAGGTGTGACCACTAATTAGCATCACAGGTGTCTACAATCTTGTAATCAGTCAGTGGGCCTGTATATAGGGCTCCAGATACTCACTGTGGTGTTTGGTGACATGGTGTGTACTACACTCAACATGGACTAGAGGAAGCAAAGGAAAGAGTTGTCTCAAGAGCTTAGAAAGAAAATAATAAACAAGCACATTAAAGGTAAAGGTTATAAGACATCTCCAAGCAGCTTGATGTTCCTGTGACTACAGTTGCACATATTATTCAGAAATTTAAGATCCATGGGACTGTAGCCAATCTCCCTGGATGTGGCCGCAGAAGGAAAATTGATGACAAATCAAAGAGATGGATAATACGAATGGTAACAAAAGAGCCCAGAAAAACTTCTAAAGAGATTAAAGGTGAACTTCAAGCTCAAGGAACATCAGTGTCAGATCGCACCATCCCTCGTTGTTTGAGCAAAAGGAGGACACAATTGTTGAAAAAAAAACATAAAAAAGCCAGACTGGATTTTGCCAAACTACAGGTTGACAAGCTACAAAGCTTGTGGGAGAATGTCCGATGGACAGATGAGAGAAAAATGTAACTTTTTGGCAAGGCACATGAGCTCTATGTTCACAGACAGAAAAAATGAAGCATATCCAGAAAAGAACACTGTCCCTACTGTGAGACATGGAGGAGGCTCTGTTATGTTCTGGGGCTGCTTTGCTGCATCTGGCACAGGGTGTCTTGAATCTGTACAGGGTACAATGAAATCTCAAGACTATCTAAGGATTCTAGAGAGAAATGTGCTGCCCAGTGTCAGAAAGCTTGGTCTCAGTTGCAGGTCATGGGTATTGCAATAGGATAATGACCCAAAACACACAGCTAAAAACACCCAAGGACGGCTAAGAGGAAAACATTGGACTATTCTGAAGTGGCCTTCTATGAGCCCTGACCTAAATCATATTGAGCATCTTTGGAAAGAGCTGAAACATGCTGTCTGGAAAAGGCAACCTTCAAACACCAGACAACTGGAGCAGTTTTCTCTTGAGGAGTGGGCTAAAATACCTGTCAAGACGTGCAGAAGTCACAGTTACAGGAATTGTTTGATTGCAGTGATTGCCTCAAAAGGTTGTGCAACCAAATATATAGGTAAAATACCATCATTTCTGTCCAGGCCTATTTCATGCTTTTTATTTTTTTAAAAGTTCTGTGGAAGCATGGTTGAAAAGCAATGTCAGACCTTCATTTGATCATTTTCATAGATTTTTAATTTATTATAACTTTTGTCATATTCAAGTTATTTCTGTGACCACTGTGGGTTTTTCTTTCATTAAATGAGGGGTGCCAACAATTTTAACCACATGTGTAGGCTTCAGCAGGGGGATCGGTCAGCAGAGGAATTTTGTTCAGTCAGCAGAGGAATTTTATTCAGAGGTCTGAAGATGGGCCACTGACACTAGGTGGAATGACCCTATCCTTAGAAGCCATATTTGTTACGGGTTATCTGAAAGGTTAAAAAATGCCTTATCTATGTATAAAGCGCTTGTGTCGTTAAAGGTCGCTATGGCTAAAGTCAGCTGGATTGATAGACAGCTCCAAGGTAAACCTGTGTTGACCCCTTTTCTATGTCTCCATGGGGTGAAAGCTCTCCCGTGGTTCCGGATAAACCCATGCAGTTAGGGTGGCTTTCCTTGGTCTGGGCTTCCTGCAGTTCAACACAAGGTGGAGGTTTAGTTCTTTTGCGTCAAAAGGGTAATTTTGTTGGTGCGTGTCCCTCGGTATTTAAAGAATAGAGGGGAGCGAACCTTTCCAGGTTCGGTTTGGTTCGGGTTAGCCGATTTTCCCGCCCTTCGACGAACAGTTGGCCAAACATATCCACACCCCATTGAATTAAATGGGAGGTAAAACCAAATCCACAGACAAAACCTTCAGGGGGGCCGAAAAACAGCCAAAACAGCCCAAAGCATAGCCATTAGCTTTCTTGACTATTAACATAAGAAATATTGAGGTGGATGAGGGACAGATGTAGACCTGCTGTGCTGGGAACCCTCAAACTTCATGCAACAACTCAAACGGTTTCTGCTCAGCTACACTCAGGTGGCACCAGTATTGGCATCAATTGCCTCAGGGTACCAAAAGCACCGTGGCACAGTAGTCAGGCATGGGCTATGCATGAAACAGGGTCTGGGCCAGCATTTACAGCTATCAAATTAAGTTAAAGTTAAGAGGTTGGTGGGTGAGTGACTGATGTAGGCCTGCTGTGCTCTGAATGCCCTGTCACTACAGATAAAACACAACATGGAGGTCCAACTTGGAGTCTCAAGATTTCAAAAAAATTAGGGGCAGACACTGCTAAAATGGCATCAACCGCCAAAGAGTACAAGTAGTATAATGGTGCAGCATTGGGACAGGGCCCAGGAAAGGGCTTGATCAAGCATTTCTAGCTTAAGCATTGATCAGTAAGAGGTGGATGAGTGACAGGTGTAGGCCTGGTTCTCTGAGACCCCTGCCACTACAGGCATGGAAAGCCACAACATGGAGACCCAACTTGGAGTTTCCATATTTCAAAAAAATAGGGATAAACACCGCTAAAGTGACATGAATTGCCCGAGAGTACAGACAGTATAAGGCGCAGTATGGATACATGGGACAGGGCCTGGAACAACTCCTGGCCTTGCATTTCTAGCTTAAACACTAACCAGTAAGAGGTGAATGAGTAACAGGTGTAGACCTGGTGCTCTGAGACCCCTGCCACTACAGGCAACACACAACAAGGAGACCTGAATAAGAGTCGCCATTCACAAAAAAATTGGCTTGTTGTGACTCAGGAGGAAGCCAAAGGAGGAGGAATATTAGTTGCTTCATACATACAAGAAAAGCCAAATTGTAAAAGTAACATTGGTAGACACTCCTTTTGATTGTTGCGCCACCAAGCACTTGTTAGTAACATCATCAGCAGTAACAACAGAAGCCATGACAAAGGTGTTACAGACTGCAATAACATGAGATCAATGCAGCACACTGAAAACTACACCATCACCTAGTCTGCACACTCTGCAACTTGGGAGGAAAAGTTATTGAAGATCCATGACTTGTTCATCTTGATTAAAGTTAGGCGGTCTACTCTTTCAGGGGACAGCCTGATGCACTCGTCCATCAGGACACCACCAACAGCGCTGAAGACATCTTCTGAGAGAACGCTAGGTGCCGGGCATGACAAAACCTCCAAGGCGTAACTGGTGACCTCAGGCCCCTCTTCCATTTTTGAAGACCAAAATGCAAAAAGGGTCCAAAGCCCCAGATGGAGTAGATATTGAGCCTTAGATACTCCTGTACCATCTTTTCCAGTTGTTCACTACCTGTCAAACTTGTACTGTTCTGCTAGTGCACGGAATGGTCTAAAAAATGTGTGCCACAACTCACAGAGATTGTTTCTGCCACTTAAACTTCTGCTGCTAATGTTTCCGCGATGATGTTACCGGGGTTGGAAGTCTAGAACTGCGATGCCACTGTGTGCCTCACTATTGTCTTGGGAAACCCAGTCTTAAGATTGTGTACAGGCTTGTTTCGATACTCCAGCATGCGCACATACTGTTCCTGGAGAAGCAACTGGCAACATTTAAGGGGGCTTTACACGCTACGATATCGTTAATGTTTTATCGTCGGGGTCACATTGTTAGTGACGCACATCCGGCGTCATTAACAATATCGCAGCGTGTGATACTTAACAGCGACCTTAGGCGACCTCAAAAATGGTGAAAATCATTCACCATGGAGAGGTCGTCCCAAACTCAAAAATCGGTAAGGATTGTTTATCCATGTTGTTCATCGCTCATGCGGCAGCACACATCGCTATGTGTGACACCGCATGAGCGAGGAACGTCTCCTTACCTGCCGCCGGCCCCAATGCGGAAGGAAGAGGTGGGCGGGATGTTTACATCACGCTCAGCTCCGCCCATCCGCTTTGATTGGCAGGCCGCTTAGTGACGTTACGGTGACGTCGCTGTGATGCCGAACGTCCCTCCCCCTTGAAGGAGGGATTGTTTGGCAGTCACAGCAACGCTGCCGACCAGGTAAGTACGTGTGACGCTGCGTAGCGATAATGTTCGCTACAGCAGCAATCACAAACAATCGCATGCGCGACGGGGGCGGGTACTTACACGCTCGATATCGCTAGAAATTGCTAGCGATATCGCTACCGCGTAAAGCCCCCTTTACTCTTGTACCTTGGATCTAATCCAGTGGCAACCCAGTTGTCAGTACTATTTCTAATCATAACAATACAGGCATCATGTTGCAGATAGTGCAGCAAGAAGGCACTCATGTGTTGAACGCTTCCATAAGGTCCAAATGCTTGGGGTATAGGTAGCAGGGTAACACTCAAGCTTGCTTCTTCCGTCCCCTCCCACCAACCAGGAACAACAGAGAGGAGAGCAATACAATGTGTATGGAAAGTATTCAGACCCCTTTAAATTTTTCTATTTTTGTTTCATTCCAGCCATTTGGTAAATTCAAAAAAAGTTCATTTTTTTCTCATTAATGTATACTTTGCACCCCAACTTGACAGAAAAAAACAACTCGGAAATGTAGAAAATTTTGCAAACTTTTAAAAAAAGAAAAACTGGTCATAAGTATTCAGACCCTTTGCTCGATATTGAGTAGAAGCACCCTTTTGAGCTAGTAATGAAAAAGAAGAAAAAAATGCCAGCTTACCAAGTAGATTCAATGAATAGGCTGCTATTCCATATAGATGCTCAGCAAAGAATAAATGGCAGGAGCTCTTGCCAGCAATTGATATAAAGGAAGGATAGATCCAGCGAGCCAGGCTTGTGATGAATAAAAAATCTTTTTCTTTATTTCAAATGTAGATTAAAAAATCTTTTCAATAGCAGCATAGTACAAATACAGGCAGAGGTGAAAAATTACCGCTGTAGAGCGCACGGCAAGATGCGTTTCGGCTAAGCCTTTATCATTGCCATGATACACATTGCTATTTTACTGGGATATTATAAGGAAAAAACTCCTAAGGTAGGTGGTGTTATAATTAATTAATCCGTAATTGATCACACTTGTGAGCTTCCACCTATAACATTGACTATTTAAAATCAAGTATTACCCCTAAAAAAGGCTGATACGCTAGCAGTAATTTTTCTAAATAATTTACAATACGTGATATAACAGATTATGTATACAGAAATTAATTTCATCATATTAACATATGCAAAGAAAAAAAAACCCAAAAAAACAAAAGGACCCTCAATATAATTTTAGCACAGGATTATATTTACGAACTTAGAACATAACGGGCTATAGTTATTAACATTAGGATTATTATATTTAGATTATTAATAAATTCTGATTAGATCTTGTCTATTATTTAAGCCCATTGGCATCCTGGTTTCCAGAGTAACTATCCAGGTGGACTCTCTATTAGGCCTCTGCCACACTCACGTGAAATTCACGCACGTGCCGAGAGACACGTATTTTCCCTGCGTGTTGCGTGCAGGTAAGTACGTGTCTCTGGTACGTGCGTGACACGTGTGTTCTACGTGTGCTATCCGCGATAGCACACGTAGAATCGGTAATTATTATACTCACCTGGTCCTTCCTGATGTCCGCGCTGCTGTCCGTGGTGCTGATCCTCGGTCTCCAGCCCTCCCGTCTCCCCGCTGCTGCTGCTGCCAGGCAGTGAAGTGAATATTCAATGAGAATAATGAGCGGCGGTCAGCAGCAAGAGGCAGCAGCGGCAGAGACAGGAGGGCTGGAGAAGGTGAGTTAATGTTTTGTTTTTTTTTCAATGACATGTGTGTTTTCTCCGGCGCGTGTCACACGAGACCGCATCCACACTACACCCGTGTGGTGCGGGTGCGGGCCGTGTGACACCCGTGCTGCCGGTGAAAAAACGGACATGTCAGCGCTTTCAAAAACGCACACACGTACAAACGCACACGGACACACGTTCCGTGTGGTTTTACGTGTGTGTGCCTGCTACAATAGGGTAGCATTGGTTAAAGTGTCTCCGTGCCGCCGGTACGTGTAAAAAATGACAAACACGTGCCGGAGGCACGGATGTGTGGCGCAGGCCTTAGGCTGGTTTCAGACATCCGTGTTTTAGGTACGTGTGACATCCGTTTTTACCCAGGTTATCCTATTGTGTACTCTCACACGGACCGCGTGGCCCCGCTATTTCACACGGAGACGTGCCCGTTTTTTCTCCAGCAGCACGGGTGTCACACGGACCGCACACTGATATGATCCGCGTGACACGTACCAAAGAAAACACGGGTTTTTAAATAAAAAGATTTTCTACATTTACCTGTTCCAGCGATGCTGTCTCTGGCTCTGCTGCCTCCCGCTCCTGATCCCTCTCATTATTTTCATTGATTATTCACCGCAGTGAGCAGCTGGGAGCAGGGGCATCGCGGTGACAGCACCAGCACAGGAAACAGCACCGCCGAGGACAGCATCGCCGAGGACAGCATCGCTGGGGATATCGCTAGTGACAGGTGAGTAATCTGCCAGCAGTGTGTGTGCAGGGACGTCCAGGAAGTCATCGGATTTTCCAATGAACTCTGATGACCTCCTGATGACACCCCTGCGACAACTGCGCTACAGCGATTGTCACGATGGTGACTTCCAGGGGTTCATGAGAGTTCATTGGGAACCCTGATGAGTCCCTGGATGTCACTGCACAAACTGCTGTATACTCACCTGTCACCGGCGATGTCCCCGCTGATGTCCCCAGTGATGCTGTCCTCGGCTGTGCTGTACCCAGCCTGTCCCCGCGATACTCCGGCTTCCAGATCCTCAGGCAGTGAATAATCAATGAAAATAATGAGCGGGGATCAGGAGCGGGAGGCAGCAGAGTCGGAGACAGCATCGCTGGATACAGGTAAATATAGAACATCTTTCGTTACAGAGACACGTGTTTTACCCGGTAAGAGTCACACGAATGCAAACATGGATGTCACGCGTGACACACGTGTAACACACGTATGACACACGTATGACCATAACCATGCGTGTGACTGGTACCTGATTAAATACGGACGTCTGAAACCAGCCTTAAGTAGTTTACGTTTTCTATCGCACTAATCGAAGATATAAAAAGCAACAAAAAAAGGAATAAAAATCTCCTCCAAAAAATCAGCAATTACTTACAGTAAATAGAGGGCAGCAGTTATAACCTGCCCAGGCAAAGGAACTAATTCACTAGTAGGATACAGCAAGACCCCCAATAAAGTGGAGGCATCACAGGTGCAAGAGAAGCAAATCACTCACACACTTCCAATACATGGAGGGGGCGATTGCTTGATGATAAAATTGCACACAGATGGCTTGTATAGGGCGCCGTTCACACATGTAGGTGCACAGTATCTGGCTAGTAGCCTATTAGTTACACCCATACTATTAGACTAGGTGGGCTGCCCAGTACTATATACGTTCACCATTCAGGGACGGGGAACTCCAGTATACAACCGTATACAACAGTATATATACAGTATCCTACATTAAGGGGCCTGGCTGCATCCTGTATAAAATGTTATGTGCAAACAAATATATGTAAAATAAATATGAGGTATTAGATGGTATTATGGCCAGAATACGGTTACCCACAACCTGTTTTTGTTGCTTATATATATATATATATATATATATACATACAGTGGAACCTCGCAAAACGAGTAACCCAGTTAGCGAGAATTTCGCTGAACGAGCAAAGCTTGCTGTAAATTTGTAACTCTGTTTATGAGAAAGCTTTGCTGTGCGAGCAAAATCCTCACTGCACACACTTCCGGTTCCGTACATCCACTGTGCTCTAACCCGCTCTTGCAGTCCACACAAACGCACACAAGCACGCACAAACACACACAAACAAACACGCACGCACACACATACAGTATTATGCTCACCTTACCTTCCGTTTCATCGCCGGCCTCATAGTTCGCCGGTACATCGCGACGAGGGAGGAATCCTCGCGGCGAACTGCAAGATTCAGGAGGCCGGCGATGGAACGGAAGGTAAGGTGAGCATAATATGTGCACCTTCCGTTCCATCGCCGGCCTAATGGGTATTGTAGTTCACCGGTATAGGCTGTGTATCGGCAAGCATCGCGATGAGGCAGAAACTTCCCCTGTCAGCCGCTACTCAAAGGCAGCGCGCTGGCCAATCAGAGGCAAGCGGCTCCTGCCTTTGACGTCAGCGCTCTGGCAGTGGAAGTTCCTCCCTCGTCGTGATGGTTACCCGATACACATCCCGTACCGGCGAACAGCAAGTTCCAGCAGGCCGGTGAGGGAACGGAAGGTAAGGTGAGCATAATATGTGTGTGTGTGCGTGTTTGTGTGTGTTTTTACATGTGTGGAATGGCACAATAGGGGACCAGGATGAGACATTTAACAAGTTGTGGAACGAATTGTCTGCATTGCAATGATTTCCTATGGGAAATCTTGCTTTGCTGAACGAGTAACTTGGTTAACAAGCACACTAACAAGCATGAGGACCCTTAACGTGGGTTGTGGGCAACCGTGTTCTGGCCATAATATCATTCAATACCTCATATGTATTTTATGTATATTTTTTTGCACATAACATTTTATACAGGATGCAGCCAGGCCCCTAAATGTAGGCCTTGTATACTGGAGTCCCCATCCCTGTATTGTGCACGTATGAGGTACTGGGCAGTCCGCCTAGTATAATAGTATGGGCGTAACTAATAGGTTTCTAGCCAGATACTGTGAACCTACATGTGTGAACAGCGCCCTATACAAGCCATTTGTGTGCAATTTTATCATCAAGCAATCGCCCCCTCCATGGATAGGAAGTGTGTGAATGATTTGCTTCTCTTGCACCTGTGATGCCTCCACGTTGTTGGTGGTCTTGCTATACCCTGCCAGTGCATTAGTTCCTTGGTCTGGACTGGTTATAACTGCTGCCCTCTTGTTGCTGTAAGTAACTCCTAATCTTAGAGCAGAATAACGTATAAGCAGAGACCCGGATTCCAGCGGTGTGTCACTTACTGGGCAGTAAGTGATACAGCGCTGGAATGAGCATCTTTGTTTCTATATTATGCTGCTCTCAGATGGGGGTGCAAAATCAAAAACCTGGTGACAGATTCCCTTTAAGAAATAGGTTGCGTCTTTGGAGATGTCACCGTTACTGCTGTCTACAGTTATTGTTGATGGTAATTTTGAATTTCCGATGGGAGGATTTGTTCACCGTTCTCTCCAATATTTGGTAAACTAGAAGGGTTATGGTCAAGAGGAAAAGATAAAGATACCAGCATCAGAAGGTAATGTCAATAGGTTGGTGGATTCCTTACATGCATCTTATCCAGACAAACCTAGTCCTGAGGGCCTGGAGGCCCTTCGTAGAAAGGGGAGGGGGGGGGAGTACTATCACAAATGTGCCACAGTTCTTTTTGTTGTGACTTTCCCCATCTATTAGTATGTCTTTCCTCGTACTGTCTTATTGCAGTGGAAAGACTTTTTTCTTGATGGGCCTTCCCTAGCCAGGATTGTTAGGGTGAACACTTAACCAGGGTTCACTCGTGTTGCCTACTGCCTGACCTAATTGGTGTGGATAAAATGAATGCTTAAGGGAAATCAACACCGGACAAAAGGGTCAGATGGAAACTCCCTTCTTGATCAGAGCAAAGATGGCACTGAAGACAGCTTTTATTAGAGATGTGGCATCTTATATAGACTAAGGGCGTAGGCATGTTCAGACAAGTCCATTGGTCAGCGGGACAGTCCATGGGTTAATCAATGGGTGGGTCTGTGATGTTAATGGGCGGGTCTATAACATCATCTGAGTTGATCTGCGATGATGCGGATTGGCAGGTATATGACATCCTCTGGGTTGATCTGTTTTGATGCTGATGGGCGGGTCTATGACGTCCTCTGCGATGCTTCTGATGGGCAGGTCTATGATGTCATCGGAGGCCATCTTGGGTTCTCTGATGACTGACTTATGTAAGGCAAATTGAAACACTTCCCACAATCCTCTATGTCAAGAGGTTAATTAAGTATTTGATCCAATGGCTCTCATCAACAGGGTAAGTTCAGAGCCAGCAAGGGCCAAGGCACGTGATGGCGCATAGGGTGGTGGGGAACAGTTAGGCTATGTGCGCACGTTGCGTACGCTTCAAATCGCTACCGAAAATGTCCGTAGTGAAAAAAAAAAAGCCGACTCCATGCTCTCTGCCTGCAGCCCCTGCCATAGACAGAGCGGGGGATGCAGGCAAAGCGCACGGAAGAAGTGACATGTCACTTCTTAGAACACGCGCTTCGGGCTGCGCTCTAATACGCCACGTGCGCACGGCTCCTGCATAATCTTCATAGATTATGCAGGGGACGCAGGACACGTACAGTTACGCTGCGCTACAAAGCGCATCGTAACTGCATGCAATTACGTAACGTGCGCACATAGCCTTAGGGAGTGCAAGAATCATCCTCAGTTGAGTGTTAGCAAGTGACCCACTCCCCTCTCTGTAGCTCCAGATCCTTTGTTTTATTGCTACCCTGATGCCCCCTCTGTGTTTCGCCACTCGCCGGAGTCCTCTCATACCTGGCGTGACACCTGTAGACACAACATGACTATTATGCAATACAATACATAAGTATCGAACTGTATTATACTAACAAACTGGAAAATCCTCAAGAATTATGGGTTTTTTTTACACAATCCTAAGAAGAAAAAAGTACTTTGCTTTACAAAACTCAAAGAAAAAAAACAAAACAAATTTTGTTGGAGAGAAAAAAAAAACATCTCAAATTGACTTGCTGCAGGGATGGCCTCCTATTATTGTACATAAGCTCTTTAGAAGAATCCATTCTGTCACATATGATAGTAGAGGAAAATTGCATGGCGAGGGGCAAAATTTTATACACCTGGACCAATGAGACAATTAAAAACCTGAATTTATTGATTTAGAAGTGTCACAATACTTTTGTCCATCTGATGTAGATAGAAGTAACATGGTATTATTCTATAGTGCCAAGACATTTGGCATCACTTTACATTTAATCGGCGATATATACAGACAATAAAGTCCATACAAAGTAACAGAGTTCAATTGTTACAGGAGGAGTGAGGGTCCTGCCCACAAGCTACAATCTATAAAGAAATAGAAGGGGCTTATAATGAATAGGGGTATTCATATAAAGCTGCATGATCCTGTCATCAGCCGCTATCTCCCTATGAGCAGTTACCATGTGCTATTGGGTGCATGGAGGATGTAAAGACAGATGAAAAGGAGGGAACAGAATGTGAAAATGAGGGAGGGAATATGAATGCGTTATATTAGTGAAGTGAGGTTATAGGTCTGTCTGAAGAGATGCGATTTTAAAGCATGCTTAGAAATGCTGGGGCTAGATATGAGTCGGATCATCCTGGATAGTGTATTACAGAACACTGGCGCAGCATGATAGAAGTCTTTGAGATGGAGAAGCGAGGTTCAGACTATTGAAGATGTTATTCTTAGATCAGTTGCAGAATAGAGAGCACAGATAGGGTGATAGACAGTGATGGCGAAGGAGATGTAGGGTGGTGGAGAAAGGTGGAGAGTTTTGTCGGTAAGAGATACTGTATTTTCCGCTTTATAAGACGCAACTGATTATAAGACGCACCCTCAAAGTTGGTGAAGGAAAAGAGAAATTATTTTTTTAATGTTAAATGGGGTCCGTCTTATAATGCCAGTGTCCGTCTAACAAATCATATAGGGTATATGTCCCTCATAGCCCCCCATCCTAAAATTAGCCCCCTTAATCTGGATATGGCTCCCTTATATTGAATAAAGCCCTTTTGTGCTGGCACACGTCCTCCAGTGATGCCACATGTCCCCCATTGATGACACAAGTTTTCTATTGATGGCACACGTCCCCCTGTGCCGGCACAAGTCCCCTATTGCTGGCACAGGTCTCCTATGGATGGCACACGCCCCCTATGCTGCCCATGGCCCCCTATGGATGGCACACGTCCCCCTGTCCTGCCACATGTCCCCCATTGATGGCACAAGTCTCCTATTGATGGCACACGTCCCCTATTTATGACACACATCACCCTGTGCTGGCACAAGTCCCCCATTGCTGGCACACGTTCCCTATTGCTGGCACACGTCCCCTATTGCTGGCACAGGTCTCCTATGGATGGCACACGTCCCCCTGTGCTGCCCATGGCCCCCTATGGATGGCACGCGTCCCCCTGTGCTGTCCATGGCCCCCTATGGATGGCACATGTCCCCCTGTGCTGCCCATGACCCCCTATGGATGGCACATGTACCCCTGTGTTTGATATGGCCCCCATGCTGCTGCCCATAGTAAAATAAAAAAACTCTTTACTTACCTTCTCCAGCGCTGTCCTCCCTCGTGTCTCCCTCCGTGCTGCTGAGCTCCTCTATTTCCTGCTTCTCGCCGGTCATGTGATCGGCACAGCAGAGTGACATCAACTCTGCGTGCCTGATCACAGCGGCAGCATGGAGACCGGGGAGACACGGTGGAGGAGGTAAATAAAGAGTTTTTTATTTTACTATGGGCAGCAGCATGGGGGCCATATCTAACACAGGTGGGGGCATGTGCCATCAAAGGGGGGGCGCAAGCACATATAATATGCGCCGCTCCCCCAGCCCGTCACCGCGGTGATGGACAGCGGCAGTGCATATTATATGAGCGGGAGCAGGAGATCTCCCGCTGCCTCCTGCAGCCTTCACCAGCCTGCCTCAGCCTCCAGCACCGCTCCAGAGCTGCCCCCACCTCCCCTGGGCCCTGCAGTATATAATCCATATATACGGATTATAAGATGCACCCCCTACTTTCCCCCAAAATTTGGGGGAACAAAAGTGCGTCTTATAAAGCAAAAAATACGATAAGTTTGTATTGTATTCTAGAGCAAATGGGTAACCAGTCTAATGTCTGGCGTCTGGCACATTATGGCGGTATCATTAAAGCAGCTGTTCAGAACTACAAACCTGGCTGCCACACTGAGGACAAATTGGAGAGGATAAAGTTTGGTAGACCAATCAATAGAGAGTTGCAATAGTCAAGATGAGAATGTATAAGAGTGACAGTAGGAGTTTTTGCAGGTTCAAAGGTGAGAAAAGGTCAGATTCTGGAGATGTTTTAACAAACAGGTAACATGAGCGAGTGAGCAATTGGAAAAGGAAAGTTCTGTGTGAAATATGATCCCAAGACAGCGAGCGAGCTTCTTGTGAGTTCAAGTTGAAACACTCAAGGCAATATGAGGTATTGGTAGGTTAGTGGAGGAAGAAAATAAAGACGTTCATGTTTAGAGAGATTCAGTCTCAGATAAAGGAAGGAAATGATGTTAGAGACAGCGGACTGACAATCTTTGGTATTATGTATTTATTATGTATTAAGGTGGGGGTGATGTCAGGAGAAGAGGTGTATAATTAGGTATCAGACAAAAAGGTGGGGTGATCAACCTCCAATTTATGTAGTAAAGAAGAAATTATATTCTTAGGTGCTTATTATGTACTTAGGTGCTTATGTCGCGGGCGGGGAGGGGGGCGCTGCGCTCACCACGCTCGGGTCCGGCGCTGCTGCTGCCTGCTGCTTGGTGGCTCGAGCGGTGGGCCGGATCCGGGGACTCGAGCGGCGCTCCTCGCCCGTGAATGAAAGGGGATAGTTTTTGGGGTTTGGGAAGTCGGTCTGTGACGCCACCCACGGTTTGTGGTGAGGTTGGGACACCACCACTGCTCTGGACGGGGATCCCGGGAGCGATGACAGGGAGCAGCCGAGATGTTTCTCTCCCCTCCATGGGTAGGGGGTTTTGGTGGTCCCGGGGCCCGGTGAGGTGACTGGAATGTGGATGGCAGGGTTTGGTGAGGTGCAGGGTCGCGGGGGCAGCGCGGTGCCAGATGGCACGGTGGTACTCACTCAGCCAATCATGTATACGGAGTCTGTGGTAAAACAAACGGCTGGATGGACGGGTCCCGCAGCCGGCTGCAGTGGTTACTCCCGGTAGGTTGGCGGTGGCTGCCTTTCCCTGCACCTGTAGTGTGTTTTCGGCCCCGATGGCTTCCCACCGGTAACCCGCTCCCCAGCTTGGATAGGCGCCGGAGGGGCTCCTTTTGCCCGCAGGCTCTGGCCCTGGGATTTGTAGCCTTGGCGGTGACTGTATTTCCCTTCATGGTGTGGACGGTTGCCTTCAATCGGGTCTTTGCTGCTGGGAAACCCCGGAGGTTCCTGTCGCTAACGGATTTGACTGGTTTAACGGCGACTCCAAGCCTGGTCGGGGTCCGTAGGCCCTGCCGAATGGTGCTGGCTTCTCTTCGCTCCCCGGTTCGGTACCGGCGGGTCACCGCCCGACCCCGGTCCTACGGTTACCCGTCGATCGGCCTCTCCTGCAGACGGCCACCACCGTCTGCCAACCTTGCTGTATGTGCCCGGGCCACGTACCCGGACACGGTCAGACTGCTCCTCATTTACTTCTCCACTCTCCCTAACTGCACCCCTTCCTTTTCCCGCCTCCAGGACTGTGAATTCCTCAGTGGGTGGGGCCAACCGCCTGGCTCCACCCCACCTGGTGTGAACATCAGCCCCTGGAGGGAGGCAACAAGAATTTGTGTGTGACTGGTGTGCCTAACCAGGGTGTGGGGTGTGTTGTTGCAGTAACTGTGATGACCTGGCTTGTCCAGGGCGCCACAATTATTCCTATTATTATTGTGACCACCCCATTCCTCTATATCCACTGTATGTTGTACCACTGGGTTCCTTCTCCTAAGGGCAATAGTAATTTCTACACTCTCTTTGAATCTTTAGATAGCTCAGTGATTCCTTCCCTTCGTATACTGGTACAAGGGAAATTTTTCACTGAATAAGATAAGGAAAGTATGTTCTTGCATCACCGAAAATGTACAAAATGTACACTTAATAAAATATAACCTTTATATAAAACCATGTTTGTGGAAGCTAGCAAAAAGTGCAAAATTCAAAATCACCAAACACTGCCAAGGGGAAATGTGAAAAATCTGTTGACTGCTCTGTCGAATAACAGCATAAAAAAGGGGTCCCTATTAAAGGCTATTCTCGCCCTATATGTCCCTGCCTTGCTGCGGAGGTTGACACCTTATTAGTCGCAAATGGCGCCCGCACTCCACAACGGCTGGCCCTAATAGGCCTACAAAAACCCTAGTGTAGGGATAGTGGGTAGAGAAAAACTCATAGAAAACTGTAGCCTATAAATTACATACCAAAGGCGTATATAGAGGACTAACACACCACTGACATACTATAACACCACCATAAATAGTTAGGCTACATTGACTAATCTGGAGGCCATTAGTTAACAGTGTGTCCTGGTATATATACCAAAACAAATATAGGGGACCCTGTTAAACACTGTACTCACCCTAATCTTTACCTACTGTGGAGGTTTGCACCCTAATTTTTTGCATGTGGCACCCCTGCTCCATGATGGCTATCTCTAGTCGCTTCTCATCATCTCTACCTTGGAGTACAGTTAGGATAAACCACAATCAACACAATTGTGAAAACTAATGATGCTCTACAAGAGCCATCGATACAAAACCCGTACACCTATATTTTTATTGTCTCCCAATGTTCTCTTGGCATGTGCAGATTGCAAAGGAGAAACGTATCTGGAATAATGGAATACACTTCTATTGTATTTTGAGTGATATGAAGGTCTTTTGATTTAAAAATTGAAGATATCAGATGTCCCTGTGATCTTCTGTCACCATCATCTACCAAGAGTAAAACCAATTATTATTTTCAAATAAAATAACCTTACAATACATACTTTCACAACATTTCTATATTGAATATTTGTAGAAACTAGAAGCCATTTCCAAAATTTCAGTTTTTCAATCTGACAATAAACCTCAGATTAAGAACCACTTGATCCTCATGTTAGATTACTAGCTATTTTCCAATTTTGTACTGAAGCCAGCCTCTCCATAAGTTAATGTTTAAGTGTATTTGTCACCAGTATTTTGTAGTGAAATGCTTATTAGAGAATCATAAAAGGACCCGTCAGTGCCATTATGTGTTGTCTGTCTCACACAAATCAATGACTATTACAAGTCACCTTTCTGAACGGAGAAAATTTTCGAAATTCGACTTAATGTGGTAATAATTTTGGAATGTTTCTACATATCCCAATGATTTTGAGAATGTTTTTTTGCAACTCATCTTATTGTATTTTAGTGGAATAGTCAGATCTATAAAATTTGTAATTACTTATTAAAATATTGGGACTTTGGAAAAAATTAAGACTTAAATCTAGAATGCTTCTACATATCCCAGTAATCCTGAGCAAGTGTAAGTTACTGCATCATTACATGCTATGTTCGTCATGGATTAAAACTGTCACTGTGTGAAAACCACACAGTGACAGCTCAATGCAGACAGTGGTCACTGACAGCTAACTAGCATGCCCAGAGATGTGGAGACTAGGGCTGAGTGGATCCGGACTGTAAAAGTCCGGATCCGTGCGGTTTCAAAGATGCCCAGGTGCCGGACCCGGATCCGGGATTCCGGCTGCACGATCCGGATCTGGCACTGGGGAAAATAATTGAAAAATAAAGAAAAATAGAAATAAAACAGCGTTTCATACTTACAGAGACTCTGTGTCATGGCGGCACACTGCTTCCAGGTCGCGCATTCACTTCTTGTACTGTGCATCGTATACACACAGCTTTCTGCGTTTTCCCCGCCCACCGGACCGTCCTCTCGTCTGTGATTGGTTGCAGGCAGACGCGCCCCTAGCCTGTGACAGTATCTGCCTGCCATGCAGTCATTCCAGCTCAGTCATTGTCTGCACAGCCAGCGGTCATGCTCTATGGCCGCTGGCTGTTATGTAGCAGAGCTGAAGCGGCGTGGGACCTCGTGTGGACTGTCGGACCTGCAGGTTGTTGGGGGTTAATAAAGAGGTGAAGGAAGGTGTGTGTTTTGTACTTTATTCCAAATAAAGGATTTTTCTCTGAGTCTGTGTTTATTTACTTTCATTTACAGGTTAGCATGATGCAGGTATCTCATAGATGCCTGTGCTATCACTAAACTAGGGTTTAGTAGCAGCTGTGCTCTGTTATTATCCCCTTATTACCTCGATTGTCACCACTCCAGACCAACAGGAAGAGCCGGTAAAGCACATGTAATAGAGGCGGCAATACCAGGTGGCTGCGGGCTGAGAATACCAGCCCCCAGCCGGCTTTATCATGGCTGGATATCAAAATTGGGGGGGGGGACCGCGAGTCGTATTTTTTTTAATTATTTAACAAAACAAAAAGTCGCATGCGGTTCCTTTTCTTTTGCTACACAGCCAAGATAAGCACAGGGCTGGGGCTGCAGCCTGCTTATGAGTGCTGGGTGTCAGAATACTGGGGGGGGACCCTGCACCAATTGTTTTATTTATTTTTACAGGATGATAGTGGCACAGATGCTGCTGTGATGTAAACCAATCACTTTTTGCCAGGAGATGGAAATTTGGTGCTGAAATCTGGTGAAGACGATTTCAGCATCAAATGTGCACCTCCTGGCAAAAAGCCACGGCAACAACAGCGTAAAAAAAAATGCGTAAAAAAACGCATATTTTTTTTGCCAGGAGGCGTAGATTGGATGCAGGAATATGGTGTAAAAATTTCAGCATCAAATTTGCATCCCTTGGCCCTAAAATGAAAAAAAAAATAATTTTTTTTTTTGCCAGAAGGTGGAAATTTGGTGCTAAAATCTGGTGCAGACGATTTCAGCACTAAGTGTGCACCTCCTGGCAAAAAAAAGTGGCAAAAATCGCGGTAAAAAAATCGTGGTAATAAAAGCGGCAAAAAAAAAAAGGCGGCAAAAAAAACACGTTTTGGTTTTTTTTTTTGCCAGGAGGTGTAGATTGGATGCAGGAATATGGTAAAAAATTTCGGCATCAAATTTGCATCCCTTGGCCCAAAATGTTTTTTTTTTCTTTTTTTTTGCCAGGAGGTAGAAATTTGGTGCTGAAATCTGATGCAGACAATTTCAGCACCAAATGTGCACCTACCGGCAAAAAAATGCAGCAAAAAAAAAAACACGTGGAAAAAAACTGCAGCAAGACAAAATGCGTAAAAAAAAAAAATCGCTGTTTTTTGCCAGGAGGTGTAGATTGGGTGCAGGAATATGGTGTAAACATTTCAGCACCAAATCTGCATCTCTTGGCCAAAAAAACTGTGATTTTCTGCTAGGAGATGCAGGTCTGTGAACTCAGTAACCTCCACCTGACGTCAGGTTACCTGGGATCACAGGTGAAGGACCGTGGGAACCTCCAGCTGTGACTGCAAATGACCTGAGTGACGTCACCGCTCATTGCGCAGGTCATTCATTCTCTGGAGCTCTCAGTGAGTGGTCATGCTCTATGGCCACTCGCTGTGATATTCAGATGTAGCAGAGCTGGATGCGGCATGGGACCTCTTGTGGATTACGCCGGACCTGCAGGGTGTTGGTGGTTAATAAAGTGGTAAAGGAGGGTATGTGTTTGTATTTTATTCTAAATAAAGGATTTTTCTCTGTGTTTGTTCTTATTTACTTTCATGTACAGGTTAATAATGGGGGTGTCTCATAAATGCCTGTGCCATCATTAACATAAGGCTTAGTAGAAGCTGTGCGCTGTTATTAACACCTCATTAGCTGCGATTGCCACCGTACCAGGTCAACGGGAGGAGCCGGTATAGCACCAGGATTGTCACATCTAAATCGATGCGGCAATACCGGTCAGCTGTGGGCTGAGAATACCAGCACCCAGCCGGCTTTATCTTGGCTGGGATGAAAATTAGGGGAGACCGCACGTCGTTTTTTTTTAAATTGTTTATTTAAATAATAATAATAAAAAAATTCTAAAAAAAAACGCATGCAGTTTCTTTTAGACCGGAGTCACACTTGCAAGGGACTCCCGCGAGTCTGACATGGCAGCACAGTCGCGCACACTTCTGACAGGAGTGTGCATGTGTTTCTAGGTACATGCACGCTCATGTTCAGAGAGCGGCAGGCTATGCCGGGTGTCGTCATGTCAGACTCACATGAGTCTGATATCGCATCACCGGAACAGCTGTGCACACTTCTGACAGAAACGTGCATGTGTTTCTGAAACACATGCATGTTCACCATACTGACCCGCAGACACTTGCACTGCTTTCCCCGCCCACCGGCCTACCTGGCGCCTGTGATTGGTTGCAATCAGCTGACACACTGCCACTCATGGTGGGGGTGTGTCTAACTGCAACCAATTACACACGCCAGTGGGTGGGCAAAACATTGAATATTGAGTTGTCGGCTCCGGAAGGGAAAAGCGTGACCCGGAAGGCGTTTGCTGCCATGACACAGCCTTGGGTGAGTATACCATGCACGCTCCTACCCCCTATCCCGTTCACAAACATTTTTAATCTCCGGATTCTGGTCCCCTTAGACTTATATGGGCACCGGAATCCGGAGTAAATCCGCACTTTTTTTTTCAATCCGGCAGTGATCTGCCGGTCCCGGATTTTGGCAGATTCAATCAACTCTAGCGGGGACCCATTCCAGTAGTCCCTACACTCTGACCGCTGTAATCGGTCAGTCAGGCATCAGCACTTCCCTGCACGATCATTGCCTGCTGGAGCTCAGCTCAGTTGATAGCTCTATTAAACCCCTAACAGTAAACACTGCATTAAAAAAAAATAAATAAAAAAAAACAAAAACAAGAATTAATACTTTTTCATCATACCTCTAAAATGAAAGTGCAATTAACCGTGATCAAAAAGATGTATCCAAATAAATATGGTGTCGCTCAAAACATCATCAGTGATGCAAAAACACAAAAACAATACTTTTTCTATATAATTGTTTTTATTGTGTAAAAGTGACAAGCAAAAAAAACACATAAATACATATACTAATATAATATATCTCCTTCAAGCTCACAAATCCTCGCCCACCCCAGCACACACCCACCTATCACACATTCAGAAATCTATGGGCCATTGACCCTCACACACTTAAGGGTGCTTTACACGCTGTGACATCGCTAACGATATATCGTTGGGGTCACGGTGTTTGTAACGCACATCCGGCGTCGTTAGCGACATCGCAGCGTGTGACAGCTAGGAGCGATGATCAACGATCGCAAAAATGACAAAAATCGTTGATCGTTGACACATCGCCCCTTTTCATAATATCATTGGTGGTGCATGCCGCTGGTTGTTCGTCATTCCTGCGGCATCACAGATCGCTATGTGTGACACCGCAGGAACGACGACCATCTCCTTACCTGCATCCACCGGCAATGAGGAAGGAAGGAGGTGGGCGGTATATTCAGCCCGTTCATCTCCACCCCTCCGCTTCTATTGGACGGCTGCCGTGTGACGTCACTGTGACGCCGCACAAACTGCCCCCTTAGAAAGGAGGCAGTTCGCCGGCCACAGCGACGTCGCAGGGAAGGTAAGTCCGTGTGATGGGTGTAAGCGATGTTGTGCGCCATGGGTAGCGATTTGTCCATGACGCACAACCAACGGGGACGGGTACGCTCGCTAGCGATATTGATAGCGATATCGCAGCGTGTAAAGTGCCCTTTAGACTCTCTACACTCATCACTATCCCCTATTTCCTCACTTTCCTGTCCTGATCTTGCTGTAAACCACTCAAATGACACACTAAGAAGTCCCCTAGAACAAGTAGCGCCCCTCACCCTCAGAACCTCAAACACAGTAAAACTACCCTGGCTCACATCGCAAACTCTATTTCTCCAGCGATGCTTTAGGAGCGCCGAACGCCTCTGGAGGAAAACTCGCACACCTGAAAACTTCACCCACTGCTAAACAGAGCTACTTCACCACCCTGATCTCCTCACTTTCCAACAATCCAAAAAAGCTTCCAACACCTTTCACCTCCTCCTCAGTTTCAAAGTACAGACCCCTATCACGGACCTTCCTCCTTTTGATCTGGTCTTCTATTTCACAGAGAAAATAGAAAACATCCGCTAAGAGATCATCTCTCAGCCACCAAGCATTGTGATTCCCATCCCTCCCAACATCCTGTCCAGGTCACTTTCCACATTTGACCCAGTCACAGAGGAAGAAGTCTCCAGGCTCCTCTCTTCTTCTCGTGCTACCACTTGCACTACTGATCCCTTTCCCTTACACCTACTCCAGTCTCTCTCTCCAGTCATCACTACTCACCTAAAATCTTCAATCGCTTAAGGCCCCGTCACACTAAGCAACATCGCTAGCAACATCGCTGCTAACGAACAACTTTTGTGACATTGCTAGCGATGTTGCTGTGTGTGACATCCAGCAACAACCCGGCCCCTGCTGTGAGGTCGTTGGTTGTTGCTGAATGTCCTGGGCCATTTTTTAGTTGTTGCTCTCCCGCTGTGCAGCACAGATCGCTGTGTGTGACAGCGAGACAGCAACAACTAAATGTGCAGGCAGCAGGAGCCGGCTTCTGCGGAGGCTGGTAACCAATGTAAACATCGGGTAACCAAGAAGCCATGTCCTTGGTTACCCGATATTTACCTTTGTTACCAGCCTCCGCCGCTCTCACTGTCAGTGCCGGCTCCTGCTCTGTGCACATGTAGCTGTAGCACACATCGGGTTAATTAACCCGATGTGTGCTGTAACTAGAAGAGCAAGGAGCCAGCGCTAAGCAGTGTGCGCTGCTCCCTGCTCTGTGCACATTTAGCTGCAACACACATCGGGTAATTAACCCAATGTGTGCTGTAACTAGGAGAGCAAGGAGCCAGCGCTAAGCATTGTGCGCTGCTCCCTGCTCTGTGCACATTTAGCTGCAGCACACATCGGGTAATTAACCCAATGTGTGCTGTAACTAGGAGAGCAAGGAGCCAGCGCTAAGCATTGTGCGCTGCTCCCTGCTCTGTGCACATTTAGCTGCAGCACACATCGGGTAATTAACCCGATGTGTGCTGTAACTAGGAGAGCAGGGAGCCAGCGCTCAGTGTGCGCTGCTCCCTGCTCTCTGCACGTGCGGTGGTAACCAAGGTAAATATCGGGTTGGTTACCCGATATTTACCTTAGTTACCAAGCGCAGCATCTTCCACGCGGCGCTGGGGGCTTGTCACTGGTTGCTGGTGAGCTCACCAGCAACTTGTGTAGCGACGCTCCAGCGATCCCTGCCAGGTCAGGTTGCTGGTGGGATCGCTGGAGCGTCGCAGTGTGACATCTCACCAGCAACCTCCTAGCAACTTACCAGCGATCCCTATCGTTGTTGGGATCGCTGGTAAGTTGCTCAGTGTGACTGGACCTTTACTCTCTTCTGGTATCTTCCCCTCCTCCCGCAAACACTCTTTCATTACTCCATTATTACAAAAAAACTTCTATTGACCCATCCTGCACAAACAACTACAGACCACTCTCCAATCTCCCCTTTATCTCCAAACTCTTGGAGCGCTTGGTCTATTCCCGCCCCACCCGCTACCTCTCCCCTCACTGTCTTCTAGATCCTTTACAATCTGGCTTCCATCCCTTACACTCGCCACAAACTGCCCTTGTCAAAGTGACCAATCACCTTCTGACAGCAAAACATAACGGTGACTACTCTCTGCTTATTCTTCTTGACCTCTCTGCAGCCTTCGACACTATAGACCACCATCTCCTTCTCCCTATGCTCTATTCAATCATCCTTATGGACACTGTGCTCTTCTGGTTCTCTCCTCCTATCTTTCTGGCTGCTCGTTCAGCGTATCATTTGCTGGCTATCAGGCCCACTTCTTTTCTCCCTCGACACTGCCCCAATTGGAATGACCATCAGCAAATTTGGCTTTCAGTACCATCTTTATGCTGATGACACACAATTATACAATTTATCCCCTGACCTCACCCCCGCTGTACTACAGAAAACCAATGACTGTCTGTCCGCAGTTTCCAACATCATGTCTGCTCTCTATCTGAAACTTAACCTTTGCAAAACTGAACAACTTCTATTCCTTCCATCTTCTAACCTCCCTAAACCTGACATCTCCCTCTCTGTATGCGGCACCACAATAACTCCTAGGCAGCAGGCACGGTCTCTGGGTGTAAAGCGGGGTTTACACGCTGCGACATTGCTAGCATCAGCTAGCGATGTTGCACGCGATAGCACCTGCCCCCGTCGTATGTGCGATATTGTGTGATCGCTGCCGTAGCGAACATTATTACTACGGCAGCGTCACACGGACTTACCTTCCCTGTGACGTCCTTTCTAAGGGGGCAGTCTGTGCGGAGTCACAGCGACGTCACACGGCAGGCGTCCAATAGAAGCGGAGGGGCGGAGATGAGCGGGACGTTACATCCCGCCCACCTCCTTCCTTCCACATTGCCAGTGGAGGCAGGTAAGGAGATGTTCGTCGCTCCAGCAGCATCACACACAGCGATGTGTGGTGCCGCAGGAACGAGGAACAACATCGCTAATAAGCATTAAACGATTTTTTGTTTCAGGACGACCTCTCCGCGGGAAACGATTTTGCGATCATTTAAGGTCGCTCAAAAGTGTCACACGCTGCGATCTCGTTAATGAAGCCGGATGTGCGTCACAAACACCGTGACCCCGACGATAATTCCTTAACGATATCGTAGCGTGTAAACCCCGTTTTATGCTTGACACCAACCTTTCCTTCACCTCCTATATACAATCTATTGCCCGCTCCTGTCGCTTACACCTTAAGAACATCTCTAGAATCCGCCCCTTTTTCACCATGGAAACTACAAAAACACTCACTGTGGCCTGATCCACTCCCACCTTGACTACTGCAATTCTCTATTAATTAATCTCCCCCTAACTAGACTTTCTACTCTGCAGTCTATCCTTACTGCAGCAGCCAGGGTCACCTACTGTATCTGGCTAACTGTTACGCGGATGCTTCCGCTCTGTGCCAGTCATTGCACTAGCTGCCCATACAAAGGATCCAATTCAAATAGCTTGTTCTCACCCACAAAGCTCTCTACAGTGCAGCCCCCCCCTACATTTCCACCCTCATTTCTGTCTATCACCCTACCCGTTCTCTACACTCCGCAAATGACTTTCGATTAACATCAACACTAATCCAAACCTCCCACTCCCAGATACAAGACTTCTCCCAAGCTTCTCCAATCCTTTGGAATGCTCTACTCCAAGAAACTAGGACAAACCACAACTTACTCAGCTTCAGAGGTTCCTTAAAACACATCTTTTTAAGGTGGCCTATCACACTCTCTAATCGAATTCAGTTCACATAGTCCCTCCACGACTTCTCAGAATATAACTCTCCATCAAACTCCACGGCACCCAAAAGCATAACAAAAATTGGCTGACTGGTTCAGGCAGCCTTTATCTAATCCCCCATTTCTTTGAGATGGCTGGATTGTCATTGCAAATAAGCACTTGTACCTTCCCTCCCCCCCGCCCCACCTCATTGTAGATTGTAAGCTCACGAGCAGGGTTGTCTTTTTTGCTCTAATTATTGTATTTTCTATAACTGTTACTTGCTTGTATATGAATCTCTGAATTGTAAAGCGCTGCGGAATATGTTGTTGGCGATATAGAAATACAGATCATTATAAATATATTATGTGCTCTAAAATGGTACCAATAAAAACGTCAATCCCACAAAAAAAAAAAACTCTCTTCCATCCATCGCCGTCCTCCTTCACAGCTCCGTGTGGATGACATGTCCTACATAATTCACACAGAGCCCTCAATTGTACTCCTGCGTACCCGCATTTCTCTCTGTCCTGCTGAGGGCAGATAAACGTGTTTTAGTGCGAATGCGCAGGCAGTCTCCCCTTTCCATATGCCTGAGCACTACAGTACTTTTGCTCTGCCCTCCGCAGGGTTGAGAAACGTGCACAGGAGCACAATGGAGGCCTCATCCTCTGTGTGGATGACGTAGAATGCATCATCCACATGGAGCTGGGAAGGAGGACCGCGATTACATGAAGAGAGGAGGCGTCGGACTGAGAGCTGCGACGCCCATCAGACCTGATTGCCCCATAGGTGAGTATAATAAAGCTATGTGCACACTAGGCGGTTTTTACCACGTTTTTGCGCATTTTTCGAGTGCACTTTAGTAAAACAAAATCATGCAGTTTTCTGAACAAGTCAATGAGTTTTCATTTTTGCTGTCTACACACAGCAGTTTGGGTTTTGTTTTGTTTTTTTAGCTGCGTTTTTGTGGTGTCCAAAAAAACGCAGCATGTCAATTATTCCTGTGTTTTTCACTGCGTTTTTCACCCATTGAGTTCAATGAGATGTTCAAAAACGCAATGAAAAACGCAAATTGCAAATATAGCTGAATTTCTATGACTAAAAACGCAGCTATAATTTCAAGGGGTGGGTAGTACAGTCACGTGTATCCTCCCGGTACCGCCACCCCTGGTTCCACCTTTCCAACTTGCGCCATGTCCGCTCCTAGCTCCTATCCCAGTACCGCCACCCCTGCTCCAGCGCCATGTCCACTCCCAGCTCCTCTCCCAGTACCGCCACCCCTGCTTCCACCTCCCGTCTGGCGCCATGTTCGCTCCCAGCTGCTAAGCGAAATCAAAAGTGAACAGTAGAAAAAAAATATATCATATTCACCTGTCTGTAGACTCCCAGGATACGTCCAATCGCTCCAGGACCTGCCGGTGATCAGCTAATGCGGTCACCTGATGGCATCAGCTGACAGTTTAAGTCCAGCGGTGAGGCCGGCCAGTTTAAACGATCAGCTGATGCTATCAGGTGACCGCATCAGCTGATTACCGGCGGCTCCTGGAGCGATCGGACGGGAGTTTGCAGACAGGTGAGTATAGTTTATTTTTTTTTTCTACTGATGCATCAGCTGATTGTATAAATGGCTTTTAAACAATCAGCTGATTTGTTATGTGATTCAGGTCCTTGAACCTGACATCATCTGATCGCTTTGCATCCAAACAAACCGATCAGATGATATTGGATCCGGATTGGACATTGTGGGACCCTCGACCCAGGAATATGGCGGAGGGGGGTTCTTTAGTTCAATAAAGATGGAGTCACTAATTGTGTTGTGTTTTATTTCTAGTAAAAATATTTTTCTGTGTTTTTTTTTTTTAATCTTTACTAGAAATTCATGGTGGCCATGCCTAATATTTGCGTGACACCATGATATTCGGGCTTAGGGCCAGTTGATAATACACAGCTAGTCCTAACCCCATCATTACCCAGCACCAGGGCCGCTGGAGAAGTTGGATACAGCGACTGAAGATGGCGCTTCAATGAAAGCACCATTTTCTGGGATGGCTGCGGACTGCAATTCGCAGCGAGGGTGCCTAGAAAGCTGGGGCACTCTGCGCTGCTGATTCCAATCCGCAGCTGCTTAATTGTACCTGGCTGGATACAAAAATTGAGTGAAGCCCACGTCTGTTTTTTGTTTTTTTTGTTTTTTTTAATTATTTCATGAAATTAATGAAATAATTAAAAAAAGGGCTTCCCTATATTTCTTAGTTCCCAGCCGGATACAAATAGCCAGCTGGGGATTGGGGGCAGCCGTACCTGCCTGCTGTACCTGGCTGGCATACAAAAATATGGCGAAGCCCAGTTTTTTTTGTTTTTTTTTTACGTTTTTGGGCAAAAAACTCCTGCATACACTAGTGGATATAGGATGCTGAGCCTTGTAGTTCTGCAGCTCTCTGCTCTCCTGCATACACTAGTGGACAATGAAGGAGAGCAGATTGCAGAAGGAAATGACATCAGATCATTTTGTTTTGTTTTTTTTCTTGACTAATCTTTAATGGCATTATTCGCTGATTAAAAAAAACGCAGTGAAGCAAAACGCAGCCAAAAATGCACCAAAACGAGGTAAAAACGCATGCGTTTTTTTGCTGCGGATGCATATTGTTTTTGTGTGTTTTTAGTGGCCAGAAACGCAGCGTTTTTGATGCCACAAAAAATGGTTAGGTGCGCACATGTCCTAAAGGACTAGACTGTTACACTGTATTATATAGAGTATTCTAGAATGCTGTATATAAGAAGAGCTTACTGGTGTTGGCCGTAACTTATATGGACTTTTATTGGACTTATATTGGTGCAGACTTTTCATCTGCACCAATACAAGTATGCACCATATAAGTATGGTGCATTGAATTAGGCCAGAGATATTATTATGATACACTTTGTCATCTATCATCTATCATCACTTCTCTGCCATCATCTAATCATCATGTCTATCTTCCTACAGGTATGTTAAACCATCCACTCTACTATCCCATGACCCTGGAATTGTAGATTCCGGCCAATAATAATTAGGCACACACACCCCTTTTCCAATTCCCCCTTATCTGCTAATAACCACTCAGACACCAATTTATCTTTGGATAATTTTGGCCATAGCAGCCATTTATTAAACAAATACATAACATGTAAAATTTTGCATTGTGGTAAGGTCCTTGAAGCTAAAACCCTGGTGATTCCCATAACCAAGCCATATAACCAAATTGCTCCCAGCCGTTACCCACACTGGCTCAGGAGCACCAAAGTGTAAGGGTTATTCCTTCATTAACCACCAAAAACACCCACGGGGGCCCCGACATACCCCGTCGGGATCCCCCAAAAATTACCAGGTGACCAACCATTCTGCCAATGAGGGGATCCATACCCGGATGGGTTCCCCGAACCAATTTAGAACCAACTTCAAGGACCCACCAAAAACCTGCCACCAGGCCACTACGACCCGATAAACTTCCATATCGCCTCCCACAAAACTTGCAGCCCATTGCGAACTCAAAGTCTTTAGGGAGGGCGGGTGGGACTCTCACTGGTGTCCCAGAGCGGGAAAAGTGCCGCTCCTCCCCCAGCTTCACCTTTTTACTATACCCTGACTTACTCCCCCTCCCCTACCCGTGACATCATGACCTCCACTCCAATCAGTGTCATGCTGGCCTCCACACATGCCCGGGGGGAGGGGGGGGGGGGGTCAGTGCTCCGGCCATTCTTGACCCTGGAATTGTAGATTCCGGCCAATAATAATTAGGCACACACACCCCTTTTCCAATTCCCCCTTATCTGCTAATAACCACTCAGACACCAATTTATCTTTGGATAATTTTGGCCATAGCAGCCATTTATTAAACAAATACATAACATGTAAAATTTTGCATTGTGGTAAGGTCCTTGAAGCTAAAACCCTGGTGATTCCCATAACCAAGCCATATAACCAAATTGCTCCCAGCCGTTACCCACACTGGCTCAGGAGCACCAAAGTGTAAGGGTTATTCCTTCATTAACCACCAAAAACACCCACGGGGGCCCCGACATACCCCGTCGGGATCCCCCAAAAATCACCAGGTGACCAACCATTCTGCCAATGAGGGGATCCATACCCGGATGGGTTCCCCGAACCAATTTAGAACCAACTTCAAGGACCCACCAAAAACCTGCCACAACGAGGGCACCTTGATAACCTTCAAGTGCCTGAGACCCCCCCTCAATAGCAAAGCTCGCTCAATACCTCCCTGCAATCCAAGTGCCCACAATCAATCCGTACTGCATACAAATGCACCCCATCCGCCTACCAAAATTCGTCATCCTCTCGCTCCAGCTCAAAAAGCCGAGCTGCGACTCCCACGTTGCAGCCCCCAAATTTTTTGAGATAACCCTATTAACTTTCACCCGCACCTTATTCAGCTTCTCCACAGACCATGCTTTCCGCCCAAACCCTTCTTGGAACAATGTCCCACCACACAATTATCACGCCTGGAAAAGACACCCATAACCGCAACAAGTCATGCTTAGTATCTTTATCAAAGTCCGAGAAAGCCGCTCACCCAAATAGGTCCCTCGACGCGTAAAACCAAAATGTCAGGGGGCCTGCCCAAATGAGCATAGTTATGCACCCCCTGCAACACCGTATTCCACCCCATACCCCTGATTCCAACCCATCCGACAGGAGCCCTATCCCTCCGACAAAATTTAGCTGTCTCCTGTTCCTTCTCGTATCCGCTCTCTGTGTTCCCCAGCACACATTAGAATGGCCCAAGATCCAGACCAGGCTGGAAAAACGGGGGGGGGGGGGGGATGGGTTGTCTGAAAAACAAAGCACTAACAAAATTACCAAGTAGCTCCAATACCACCCCAAAGAATGACACCCCCCCCACCCCCCCTCCATCAGAACCAGTCTTCCGATCAATTGCCCCTGAAACATTGCGAACCCACGACTTACAACGCTGAGACTTCCATCGACCAATCTGTTTAACTGTCTTAGCAGGGAGACCACACCCAGAGGTTTCCACTGCCGTCCCAAGACGAAAAGAATGCAACGCAAACCTCGCCAACCAGACCCAATGATTTCAAACATGCCCACAAAACACTAATGAACTAATATCTGGACAAAAAGACCCGTCCTCGAGACATAACAATGGGCCATCCTGACTCGGGTGGACCTTTGCAAAGCTCAAAACGCACTGCCAATGGCACATACCTGATGCCATAACCTTCCCTAAACGAACCCGCCTGCCCCCACTTTATCCATTTTTGATTTTGATTTCTGGATCCAAAATTCGATCCCCATGCTCCAAAAATAGGACGTCACTATTACCCAAGCCCCCGGGGCACGTCACCCTGGGAAATACCAATTCGCCAATACACCAAGCCCCGAAAAACCGCCAACGAAAAGCCAACCGCAACAATGATACCTTAATTCCCTACCCAAACATTCCAATAAGCTAAATCACACAGGCCGTCTACCTATGGCCCCTATGCACACCCTTCAACGCCTGAACAACCCAAAAATTTGTTCCCAATCCTGTACACCTCGCAACCAGAAACCAAATGCCAACCCTGTAATCAAATGACTCAACTTCGTGGAAGACCAACCTGTTATCGCCACTCCCCCGATTTCCCAGGAACAGTCCTAACTGGGAATCCTCATTCATCATGCCACCACCCAACCACCACTCCCAGGAACCCATGTGGCCTAATACGCCGCCCACGTGTTACCAGTCAAACTGCCTGAATCCGTGGTCTTGCTGCTTGAAGACCACGCTCCAAAGCTGCGCAGGGGACTACAAGCTGCTGCCGTCCGCCACTACCGCAAAATCCCGGAAACAATCTCACTGAAACAGGAAAGGAAATCCGCTATTAGGTCCTCTATACCTGGTACCTGAGCTGCTGTGACCCGTATTAATTTCCCAACAAATAAAAACCAACCGCCGCAACACCCGAACAACTTGGGTAAAATATGCCGAGCCGTTATTAATCACTAGCACCACCCCCATATTGTCCCAGTTGAACCGGATCTACTTATTCCACAACTGGTCACTCCCCAAATGGAGTGCGACCATCATCGGAAAAAATTTCCAATAGCGACACATTCCTTGTCAACCCCTCCGCCATCCAACTTTCTGGTCACCAATCCGCACATCACTGACCCTGAAAAAAGGCCCCGAAACCTGAGTCACCCGCAGCATCCGTAAACAATTCCAATTTGAAATTAACCACTACCTCATCCTTAAGCAACGAACCACCATTGTCCTGCTCCCCAAAAAATTCTCCCCAAACCAACAAGGCCGCTCAATGTTCCTCCGACAAACTTATGTAGGGGTGAAGAGCAAGCACTCCAGCTGTCGCGCAAGCTAGCCGACGTGAAAACTCGGCCCATTGACCTTACCCGACACGCAAAATTAAGTTTCCCCCAATAGCGATTAAACCTCCTTTAATTGTAACTTCCTCACCCGGCATGCCCTTGCTACCTCAACCTTAAGCGTGGCAACCTGTCGTCAGGAAGCCGAACCTCCCAAATCACTGAGTCAATTACAATGGCCATAAACTAAATACAGGTATTTGGCCGAACAGTTCTTCCCCAGGTGCCAAAGGCACCCCAAAGCCTCTCGCTATCCATTCCATTGCTGCTAGAATTCTTGTGCCTGTGCCGAAACAGCCAATCCCACACACCGACAATTCATCCCGGTAAGGTACCAGTGATGCCAAACCAGAAACATCACGCCCCCCCCATTCTAAAAAAGAACAAAAGGTTTCAACAAATGTGCACGATACTGCACTACCCATTGGCAAGCAGGGGTCTCCAAAACAATTTCCCTTCCAAAAACAAACTAATAACGAACACAATTTTGGATGAACTGGTAAGAGCCGGACAGCTGCCTCAATATCCATCTATTGCCATCAACATACCCCTCCCACAACTCTTTACCTACTTTGTAGCCTCATCAAACGACGTATACAACGCCTAACGAAGCTCAGCCAGTATACCATCATTCGCTGACCTACCCCTGGGATGAGACAAATGGTGGATTAGCCGAACTTTACCTGGCTCCTCCTTGGGCCCCCCCCCCGAATGACGAAACCACAAAATAAGAAAAGGTAGGGGGGTGACTAACTGTGCCCCCCATTCTCCCCAACGCCACCTCCTTTCCTAACTTTCCACCTACCAGCGCCAAATGCTGATACACCGAGGGAGATTCCTGGTTGTCCCTGGAACTTCAAAAACAGGGGAAGGAATCCTGAAACCCTCCCCAAAACCCAACCTCAAACCTCAGCTTTGGCCCTAACAGGATCCCTATTTAAGTACGGCAGCATCGCAACTAAGCTCACCGGTGTCTGACCCTTGGACATCCCATGGGATGCTCCGTTACAATAGGTGCGGAGATGTCCAAACAACGACAAGTGTCACTGACTTGCCTTCCCCCTCATTAACTTACCAACACGAACTTGACTTCTAGGACCCTGTCTGTCCGTACTGACCACCGGCACCCCAACTTCCTGACTGGCCGGGGAACCCTGCCCCGCCCTGAAATGACTGCCCATATCTGGCTGCCGCCATCACCCGCAACCACAAGCCTATATCCTTCTGATCCCATCTTATGGATGGACGGTCGCCATCCTCTGATGACACTGCTCCTCATAACGGATCCAGGTCTACCCCCCATAAATCCTATAGGCCTCACCAATCGAGCCCATATAGCAAAACCACTGAAAACTATTCTCTGGCGCCTGTCGCCAATTACTCTTGCCCAAACTGCAACGCCTTAAACCTATTAGCATAAGTCTGAGGAATCAAGTGCCATCGCCACTTCTCCCCATCTTCCTTCTTGCTATCGTCTTTTCCCCCTTTGTCAAAATAAATTTTTGCCACCTCCTTACTCCTTTCAGTCTGAACTGCCACTAATACTGGGGAAGAGACACTCCCAACTGGACTCACTAGCCGCAATGACGGACAAATTAACCCAAGCCGCCACTGGCGCCGGGGTTTTCCTGGCCCCTAATCCGGGCCCGCAACTGGCGAACGCAACTTCAATTCTGACAACTCCCCACTCAACGCATTCCCCCTAACACCCGCTGGCACCCCCAAACCGAACCCCAGCTGACCCGTCACCCCCCCTTTACTGTGTACCTAAACAGCATGTGAAGACAAACAAAACATGTAATCATACTCACCAGGCTGCACAAAGGTATAACCTCGCCAGCCGGACCACCTGTATCCTGACGTCCCTCCTGCCGATCTAGCATGACTTGGCTCCTCCCATCCGACTCTGCTCCATTGCTGTTTTAGCCGCGCGGCCCGAGGCCCCGCCGGCCGCATATCCTGGACATGACGATCAGTAGCGCCGACCAACAGGAGGAGCTGCATATTATCCTCAGGGCTCTCCAAGCACGGCCCCCCCTGCTCCGCTCCATGTGGCCCCTCTCCCAGACAGGGCCTCTGTAGCCGCAGGCCCTGAATGCCAGGCCCGATGTAGTTCCGACCGCAGCCGCCTGGCTCCGCCCACCTCACAGGGATCCATCCGGGATACTATCGCTGCAGGGAGGAGAGGCTCAGGGCGCTCGGCCGGTACATCACCAGAGCGCCCCGCCGCACCGCCGACGTCACTCGCCGACAAGGCAGCAGCAGGCCCCGCCCCCAACTCCAGCGTAGGCCTGCCGACTGCCGCCGGGCCCAGCCGCCCGTCTGAATTCCTCCCAGGCCGGGGCCTGCCGGACCTCGCAGCTCGCGGCGTCCGGCCTGGAGGGTCCCCGGAGGGGGCTTCTGTGGCGACGCTGGGCCCTGAGAGTCAGGTCAGGTGACCGCCTCTCTGCCAGTCCAGACCTCCGGGGGCGCCGCTGTCGCAGGGGTGCCGTCCCTGCCCCCCCCCCGGACTCCCACCGAAGATCCTTGCTATCAGGCTCTGCAGCCACCTGGGGGGATGGTCCCAGCAGCAGCTCTCAGCCGCTCCAGGAGCTGATCCCCGGCGTCCATAGCAGGTACAGGGATGGGGACTCTCACTGGTGTCCCAGAGCGGGAAAAGTGCCGCTCCTCCCCCAGCTTCACCTTTTTACTATACCCTGACTTACTCCCCCTCCCCTACCCGTGACATCATGACCTCCACTCCAATCAGTGTCATGCTGGCCTCCACACATGCCCGGGGGGAGGGGGGGGGGTCAGTGCTCCGGCCATTCTTGAACTGAACTGATCTCCCCTTTGCTCTGCTGTGTGCCCTAATACCTGGTATGTTAAACCATCCACTCTACTTTCCCAAAATATCTGATCTGTTCTCTCTTTGCTTCAATATCTCCCTGGCATGCTACAACTTCTCACTGTGACCTCCCCCCCCTTCCCACACCTTCCTTTTATGACCTTTGTTTACTCTGTCCATGTGATGCTGCATCTGGCTTCTTTGATTGAATGATCAAGAGGTCCTTGCTGCACCCCACCCCTTCACAGCTGATTGCACTTGTATATGTATATATTGGGCCAACTAAAAAGTCTGCACAAGACTTTTCGTCTGCACCAATACAAGTGTGCACTATATAAGTATGATGCATTGAATTAGGCCAGAATTGGACCGGAAGATAATTGGCTACATAGTCACTGTAAACAATGTTTGTGTTTTTCTTCACTTTCACCCCTATAATACTTCACTTTCTACTGCCCGCTCTGATCCCTAAACCCAGTAATGAACTATTCATCGCTCCCTCCATCCTCCCCACCCATCTCTTCTTCCCCTCACATATTTTCCTCCACATTTCACCCAGTGTCTCCAGACACACACGGCCATCTCATGGCCTCTCCTGCTCCCACCTACTAACACTCTCTCTGCTTCTCCTCACTGCTGGAGATATCTCTCCTAATCCAGGTCCTCCTCACCACATTCCTATTGTCACTTCAAACCCTCATCCACAACCTATCACAAATTTCCGCAACCTCTCAAACCTGATACCCATCCACCCAGCCCCCGCTCCCCCAGTCCCACTAACAGGAGCTCTATGGAACGCTCGCTCTGTCTGCAACAAACTTTCCTACATTCATGATCTTTTCATCGCTAATAAACTTTCCATTCTTGCCATCACAGAGACCTGGCTCACCCCCTCTGACACAGTCTCTCCTGCTGCTCTTTTTTATGGCTGTCTCCAACTCTCTCACACTCCCCGCCCCAGTAACAAGCATGGTGGAGGAGTTGCTTTGCTCCTGTCCGACCAATGCTCCTTTACACCAATTCCACTCCCTTCCTCTGTTACTCTTCCCTCTTTTGAGGTGCACTCCGTACGCATCTACGCCACCTTCAACTGGCTGTCATTTACCGCCCCCAGGGCCAGCCACTGCCCTTTTTGATCATTTCACCACCTGGCTTCTACACTTCCTTTCCACCGACATCCCCACCATCATCATGGGTGATTTCAACATCCCCATTGACCCTTCCCACTCATCTGTCTCCAAACTTCTAACACTCACTTCCTCCTTCGGTCTCACCCAATGGTCCTCTGTAGCTACTCACAAAGATGGCCACACGCTGGACCTCATCTTCACTCGCCTCTGTTCCCTATCTAATCTCTCTAACTCGCCTCTCCCCCTGTCTGACCACAACCTACTCACATTCTCCTCCCTCTCTTCTCCAAGTACGCAAACCCCCTCCACAAACTTTCACACCCTCGCAGAACTATCAAACACCTTGATTTACACGCACTTTCTCAGTCCCTTCTCCCTCTCACAGACATTGCATTTATACACGATGCAGATGCTGCTGCAACTTTATACAACACTACAATCTCTGCAGCTCTCGAATCAGCTGCCCCCTTACACACACACCAAAACCCGCACAATCAACAGGCAACTCTGGCACACCAGTCAGACTAAATAACTGAGATGGGCTTCCAGAATTGCTGAGCGCAGATGGAAGAAGTCTCATTCCACTGAGCACTTCATTGAATATAAAGAGTCCCTCACCACCTTCAAGTCCACACTCACGGCTGCAAAACAAACCTACTTCTCATCCCTCATATCTTCTCTCTCACAACCCTAAACAGCTATTCAACACTTTCAATTCTCTCCTCCGTCCCCCAGCACCACCTCCCTCTCCTCTCATCTCAGCTGAAGACTTTGCCTCTTTCTTCAAGCAGAAAATTGACAACATCAGAGCAAGCTTTGGCCCACAATCACCACAGCCCCTCATCATAGCTACTCAGCCCTCTTCCTCCAAATCCAGCTTCTCCACCATGACAGAAAACAATCTTTCTACTCTACTCTCAAGATCACATCTAACCACCTGTGCACTTGACCCGCTCCCATCGCACCTCATCCCCAACATCACCACAGTCCTCATCCCAGCCCTAACCCATCTCTTCAACCTATCACTAACAACTGGTATATTCCCCTCATGCTTTAAACATGCCTCCATTACACCCATCCTCAAAAAGCCCTCCCTTGACCCATCCTCTGTGTCAAACTATCGCCCCATATCCCTTCTCCCCTATGCCTCAAAACTACTGGAACAGCATGTCGATCTTGAATTGTCCTCATACCTCTCCTCCTGCTCCCTCTTTGACCGGCTACAATCTGGCTTCCGACCACATCACTCTACTGAAACTGCCCTAACCAAAGTCACCAATGATCTACTAACCACCAAAGCCAAGCGACACTACTCTATCCTCCTCCTCCTGGACCTGTCCTCTGCCTTCGACACAGTAGACCACTCCCTTTTACTACAGATTCTCATCTCTGGGCATCACAGACTTGGCCCTATCTTGGATCTCCTCATACCTAACCGACCGAACTTTCAGCGTCTCCCATTCTCACACCACTTCCTCATCTCGCCCCCTATCTGTCGGTGTCCCCCAAGGCTCAGTTGTTGGACCCTTGCTGTTCTCCATCTACACCTTCAGCCTGGGACAGCTCATAGAGTCCCACGGCTTTCAGTATCATCTCTATGCCGATGACACATAGATCTACCTCTCTGGACCTGACATTACCTGTCTACTAACCAAAATTCCACAATGTCTGTCTGCTATTTCATCCTTCTTCTCTGCGCGATACCTAAAGCTTAATGTGACGCCCTGGACTAGCCAGATAGTCACAGATCAACCCCCGCACAACACCTGTCCCCCAATAAGGTAACACTAGCCAAACCATAAAACCTAGTCACCTCCCTCAGAGCTTGATGAACACACCAGGGGGGCGGAGCCAGGTGGTTGGCGTCACCCACTGAGGAGTTCAGAGGGCCTGAGGCACCCACCGAGGGGGATAGAAAGCCATCGCACATGCAGAGAGATCCCACGGGCCAGTGTCTGCGGACAAAAGGGCTCTCCCGACATACACAACGCCGGGGAGCGGACTTCCGTCGCTGAAGAGCAGGCAGCCCAAATACACTACACGGTTCAGGAGAAAGGCCAAGACCACCAAACCGGGTGGGGGACCGGACGCAGCTGGCTGCGGGCACCGACCACCATCAACTTTGTTTACCAGAGACTTGTGTGTGTCAATAACACTGAGTACAACAGTGCCATCCGGCCGCGCACCGCCCTGCACCCCCCAGCTACTCTCCCCAACGGGTCCTGGGACCATCATCCCTGCCCATGGAGGGGTTAACATCTTGCTGCAGAACCATCTCCCCCGGGTGCCCCGTAACTGCAGCGGTGGTGTCTACCTTCACCACATCCCGTGGGTGGCGTCACAAACTTAAACACGGCTCCGGCCGTAAACCTACCTACCACCCCCTAAGTAGCGCCAGCACCTTTTCAGAGCGAAGTGACCCCGGGTCCGGAGGCGCTCGAGCCACCCACCAACAAGCCCGGATCCGAGCGGCTCGGCGGCAGCCGAGCGCGGGGCAGTACACTTAACATGGACAAAACAGAGTTAATTGTCTTTCCTCCTCCTCACTCATCTCCTCCAACAAGCCTTTCCATCAAACTTGATGGTTGCTCACTCTCCCCAGTCTCACAAGCTCGTTGCCTTGGAGTAACCCTCGACTCTGCTCTATCCTTCAAGCCACACATCCAAGCCCTCTTCACCTCATGCAGACTACAACTCAAAAATATCTCCCGGATCCGTGCTTTCCTTAAAGAAGTTGTCCAGTTACCAAAACTGTTTTGTTTTTTTTCTGATAAATCTTGCTAATATGTGCCCCTCAACACATCTATTATGTTTTTTCAGCAAAATTACCTTTTATTGTGCACTAGCAGCACATGCTCATTGCTGGCTCCAGCTCTGATGGGGTTAATCTCTCCTCTGACTTCCTGTGTTCAGTTCCTACAAGTCCCAGAATTCTTTGTGGCTCTAGGGCGGTGTCTAGCTTATCTAACACACCCACTGTGTGTAACACCCCCCTCAGCTCTCCACCCAAAGCCTCCTCCCTGCCTCTTCCCTGTGTGGATGCACTGAGAGAAATCACACAGAGACAGCAGCAGCTCCCAGCTCTGCACAACCAGGGGAAGAAAGTGTGTGTGTGTGTGTGTGTGTGTGTGTACAGAAATTATGATTATTAGTCGGCGCAACATGTGAAAAAAATAATTGGGGAAAAAAAAGTGACGGGGTGATGAGATTGCTTTTTTCCCTCTTGCCTAGTCTGTGTGTCGTCCGTATCATCTGCAAACCGCATATGACCGGATCCTGTGGATTAAATGTGCAGCGCATGCAACCGTTATTTTACCGGATCCTTCTGCAGCGGGACACAGAATTGCTGGAGTCAGCTAACTCCTGATCTCATAGCCCGCACACGCTGCACTGGCTGCAGGTGGGCTCATTCACATGACCGTTCCGTTTGTCCTGGTCAGTTCCTGTTTTTTTGCGGCCCCACAGACAGGACCATCTTTTCAATGTCTTTTGTGTAGGATCGGATGGCACACGGTAGCACCTCCATGTGCATCCGATCCTACAAAAAAACCCACATCGGATGCTGTATGTCCGCTCCGTTATTATGGAACATGTCCTATTCTGTTCCATAATAACGAACCGTGACTCAATACAAGTCAATGGGTCCGCAAAATTCCTGGAAGCAACATGGAAGCACTTCTATGTGACTTCCGTTGGGTGCCCGTGCAGTCAGTGTCCCGCTCCAGCCCCAGCCCCACGGCTGCCCGCTCAGCAGTGTCAGCAGTGGCCCGCACTGCAGTGTCAGCAGCCGCGGGGATGACAAGCGCTACCGTCAGGAGGTTAGTAAGTTCATTACCTACGGTGATGAAGTCCTGCCCTCCTGACGTCAGCGGTCGTCACTGCTTTCTATGCCCGCCGCTTGTCACATCACCTCTCGCTGTCGACCCGAGACTGTGACTAGTGGTGACGTCACAGGCCGCTCGCGATACTTTGTTTGTGAAGGCGGCGGTCATTGAACTCGGTGACAGCGCTGCTGTCAGGAGTTCAACGATCATCGCAGGTAATATACCTCGCTAACCTCCTGATAGCAGCACTCGTCATGCCCTGCAGTGACCTGGGCTGACCTATTGATGTTAGCTCAGGTCACTGCACGGCTCTCCCAGCAAATAGGGAACATTCTGTTCTTCATTGACTGGGACATTGACTATGGTATCGATCATCGTGGGACCCCCTTGTATTACACCAGACCTGGATTTGTTTTTCTTTCTAATAAATTGGTGAAAGAGGGAATGTGTTGGGGAGTGTTTTTTCAAATAAAAATGTGTTTGTTGTCTATTTTTTTTTTTATTACTGCCTGGGTTGGTGATGTCGGGTATCTGATACACGCCTGACATCACTAACTCCAGGGCTTGATGCCAGGTGACATTACACATCTGGTATTAACCCCATATATTACCCCGTTTGCCACCGCACCAGGGCAACGGAATGAGTTGGCGCGAAGCACCAGGACTGGCACATCTAATGGATGCGCTACTTCTGGGGCGGCTGCAGCCTGCTATTTTTAGGCTGGGGAGTGTCCAATAACTGTGAACCTCCCTAGTCTGAGAATACCAGACCACAGCTGTCCGCTTTACCTTGGCTGGTGATCCAATTTCAGGGGACCCCGTGTTTTTTGTTTTAAATTATTTATTTAATTTAAAATAACAGCGTGGGGTGCCCTCTGTTTTGGATTACCAGCCAAGGTGAAGCTGCCAGCTGTGGTTTGCAGGCTGCAGCCGTTTGCTTTACCCTAGCTGGCTACAAAAGATAGGGGGACCGCACGTCATTTTTTTTTATTATTTATTTATTTTTTGGCTAAATACAAGACTAAGCACCTTAGTGCCACATGAAAGTCACAAAAGGGTGCCAGCTTAGAATATGCAGGGGGTAGGACATTATATATGTCTTTCTTATCTATCTATCTATCCAGCCCTCCATTCATTCATTCATTCATTCATCCCTCTATCCCTCTGTCTCTATATCTATCTATCCATCTCTATATCTACTCATCTATTTATCTTTCTTTCTGCTTCCGTTTTTTGCGGTCCGCAAAAAAAACGGAAGGCACACAGATGTCACACGGATGCCACTAGGATGCATCCGTGAAAAAAAAGGACCGTTTTTTGTGGCCCGCAAAAACGGAACGGTCTTGTGAATGTAGCCTTAACACTAGAACTACTGAGGTAGTCATTTTGACTACTTTGCACCATGTATTTCTATATAGGTGTCACGAGTCCAGTAGTTCTAGTGTTAACAGCAGTCACTGCCTGCTGCCGATCACATGTGACCGTGTGCGGGCTGTGTGTGCAGGCTGTGTGTACAGGAGTTCAGCTGAGTTCAGATCAGCTGATTCAAGTGTCGGCCGCTTAGGCTGGGGCCACACGGGGATTACTGCGATCCCCTCGCATTACACTCGGCTCACGCTCAGTACAGCAGAGCTGAGTGTCATGCGTGTGTCCCTGCGACTGAGCTCCGACTGTGCGAGCAGACCTCAGCTGTGGGGGGCGGTCCGCCACTCGAGGGGTGGGCCAGCACTGAGGAGGGGTGGGAGGGATTTCTCTCCCTCTCTCCTCCGCAGTCCACCGATGTACCGCAAGTGCAGTGTGATTTTTCTCTCACCACATACACTTGAATGGGTAAAAGAGAGAGTCTCGCCTTACACTCACAGCATGCTGCGATTGTTTTCTCGGTCCAATTAGGGCTGAGAAAATAATTGCTCATGTGTGCTGACACACAGGCTAATATTGGTCCGAGTGGAATGCGATGTTATATCGCACTCCACTCGCACTGTTTTTCTCGCCGTGTGGCTTAGACCTTACTTGTTCTATGTCCCCCTGCATCCATCACAGCGTGTGCGGGCTGGAGTTCAGCTGAGTTCAGATCAGCTAACTCCAGTGCTGGACTGAACTCCACTGACCTCACAGCCCGTACACGCTGCAATGGATGCAGGGGGACACAGAACAAGTAATCGGCCGACACTGGAGTCATCTGATTACTTGGGATGAATTGAGCAGTAAAATGCTCTGGTGCTCGATGGGCGAAGCCCATGTCGATTTTTTTTTTAAAAAATTCATTAAAAAAAAAAAAAAAAAAAAAAAAAAAAAAATCACATTGTTTGTGGGCTCCCGCTGCATTTTCTATTGCTAAGGGTAACCCAAGCAGCAGCTACTGGCTGCTAACCCCCGCTGCTTGGTGTTACTTTCACTGGCAATAGAAATCTAGGGAAGCCTTTTTTTTTTTTTTTTTATAAAGGTTTTTGCCTGAAAACTATTTTAAAAAAATGACGTGGGCTTCGCCATATTTTTGTATGTTAGCCAGGTACAGCAGGCAGCTACGGGCTACCCCCAACCCCCAGCTGCCTATTTGTACCCGGCTGGGAACCAAAAATATAGAGAAGCCCTTTCTTTTTTTATTTCATGAAATAATTAAAAAAAAAAAAAAATGATGTGGGCTTCGCCGAATTTTTGAGTCCAGCCAGGTACAACTAGGCAGCTGGGGATTGGAATCCGCAGTGCAGGGTGCCCAAACTTTCTGGGCCCCCCGCTGCGAATTGCAGTCCTCAGCCGCCCCAGAAAATGGCGCTTTCATAGAATCGCCATCTTCTGGCGCTGTATCCAACGTTTCCAGTGGCCCTGGTGGCAGGTGGCACGCTGGGTAATGAGGGGTTAATACCAGCTATGTTTTACCAGCTGGTATAAAGCCCGAAGATTCTTAATGTCAGGCCAAGTTTGACCTGGCCATTAAGAATCTCCAATAAAGGGTTTAAAAAAAAAAAAGACATCACACAGAGAAAAATACTTTATTAGAAATAAATACACAGACACAGTAGGGACTCCATGTTTATTACTCCCTCTCACCCCTCCACGATGGAGAGATTTCTGTACTGACCATGCCAGGAGAGAGCGAGGGAAAAGAGAGAGAGAGCGAGGGGGGGGGAGGAAAAAAGAGCGAGGGGGGAGGAAAAGAGAGCTAGGGGGGAGGAAAAGAGAGCGAGGGGGGAGAGGAAAAGAGAGCGAGGGGGGAGAGGAAAAGAGAGCGAGTGGGGGGAGGAAAAGAGAGCGAGTGGGGGGAGGAAAAGAGAGCGAGTGGGGGGAGGAAAAGAGCGAGTGGGGGGAGGAAAAGAGAGCGAGGGGGGGGAAAGAGAGCGAGGGGGGGAAGAGCGAGGGGGGGAGGAAAAGAGAGCAAGGGGAGAAGGAAAAGAGAGCGAGGGGGGGAGGAAAAGAGAGCGAGGGGGGGAGGAAAAGAGAGCGAGGGGGGGAGGAAAAGAGAGCGAGGGGGGGAGGAAAAGAGATCAAGGGGGGGAGGAAAAGAGAGCGAGGGGGGGAGGAAAAGAGAGCGAGGGGGGAGGAAAAGAGAGCGAGGTGGGGAGGAAAAGAGAGCGGGGGGAGGAAAAGAGAGCGAGGGGAGGAAAAGAGAGCAATGGGGGAGGATAAGAGAGCGAGGGGGGGAAAGAGCGAGGAGAGGGAAAAGAGAGCGAGGGAAAAGAGAGCGAGGGAAAAGAGAGCAAGGGAAAAGAGAGCGAGGGAAAAGAGAGCGAGGGAAAAGAGAGCGAGGGAAAAGAGAGCGAGGGAAAAGAGAGCGAGGGAAAAGAGAGAGGGGGAGAAGAGTGGGGGTGGCAGAGGTGCTCTGTCATTAACTGTCTCAACTCTGTGACTTGTGGTGCAGGTGACAGAGTGCAGACAGTTTGTCCCATGCAGCAGGACAGGTGGCAGAGCACAGTGGTGACATGCCTGTCAGTGTCTTGCTGCGTCCTGTAGTGCTGCTGGGAGGAGCAGATGATCACACTGCCCGACACCGGCCGCTCTCCTGACATCGCAGCAGAGCGGGTGGGTGGAGAGTGTGATCAAATACTTACATGCAGGGGGGGATTTCAGCTGAAGAACCCCCCCTGTACTGCACACTGGTGCCCCGTGCCTCACCATCTGCAGGACGCTCAGCCGGCTCCACACTGACGTCCTCCGGCTCCTCCCCTCGATGCTGGGCTGTGCCGTGCGGTAGTCACCGCCCACAGCCCTGTCACTCAATCTGAGTGGTGCCAGCCTCCTCTGATGTACCCAACAAGTTTGAGAGCCCGGAATTGCCGGGACGTCAGAGAATACCGGCGGACACAGCTCCAGGGGGTCATGTGACCGGCACTGAGCGTGCAGGATAGCGCCGCTCAGTGCCAGAAATGGAAACAGAAGCCAATGGAGAAAACGCCTAGAATGGTAAGTAGAACTCATATAGAAAATGGGTGAACCACCCCTTTAACCAAGAATCAGCAAAAACAATAGTGCATGCCCTTATCATCTCCCGCCTCGACTACTGCAACCTCCTGCTCTCTGGCCTCCCTTCCAACACTTTTGCACCCCTTCAATCTATCTAAACTCTGCGGCCCGCATAATCCACCTCTCCCCTCGCTATTCCCCAGCCTCGCCACTCTGCCAATCCCTTCACTGGCTTCCCATCGCCCAACGACTCCTGTTCAAAACATTAACCATGACATACAAAGCCATCCACAACCTGTCTCCTCCTTACATCTGTGACCTAGTCTCCTGGTACCTACCTGCACGCAACCTCATATACTCACAAGATCTCCTTCTCTACGCCTCTCTTATCTCCTCTTCCCACAATTGCGTACAAGATTTCTCCTGTGCCTCCCCCATACTCTGGAACGTTCTACCTCAGCATATCAGACTCCAGGAAATATGTGAGACGTAGGAGAACACGGTCACTGAGGGCAGAGCTGATAGCTCCCTCAGGACCTGCGCAGATGGGGTGCGGAGCCCTAGGCTAGGGGGAACTTCATGCCCCTCTAGCAAATCCGCCGGAAAGAAGATTCCAAGAATCCTAGCCCACCTAAAGCGCCCGGGGCAAAGGAGCAGATAGAGCCAGAAGTTGTGACTACGAGCCAGCCCATAATAGACACGCGCTGCCTGCTATACGGGACGGGAACAAAACCCAGCACAGGAGTCTCTGCAGAGCAATAAGTTACAGGGACTCATCTAACAAGGCGCACAGAAGAAGGACTCACAGATTCAAAACACCGGCCTCGACCTCCAAAGTATCCGGGATCGGCTGAAGCCCATCACAGCGTAGCATGGTACTCCAACGGCAGTGTGCTTCCAGTGAGTAAAAGAACTTGAACTGCACCCTCTGTGTCATCCCATCACTGCCGATGCTCGCAACCTCGTGCCCCTCCGCCATAGGCGACTACTACCACCATCATGCTCCCTGGGGCATAGCAGTGACGCCTGATATTGGCCGCACACCACAGGTGGCATCACAAACAACTACTCCCATCCCCGTCTTTATCAACACTGCAGGGGTCACGGAACCGGGCGAGGCCACCGCGGCGATGCAGGAGAAGCACCGCGGCCCGGTAACGAGTAGCCCCCGACCCCGTGGGCGCGTCACACGTACCCACCTTGATGATCGTAGCTGGTGCAGGGGCCGCAGCCGTCACTGCGTTATTTCAGATGAACGTTTTACTGGCACTGTGCAGAGTCAAGCTCTATTCCAATGGCAGCTGCTGGCCAATCAGAGGCTAGCAGCTGATGCGTATGACATCACCTGCTTGCATCTGATTGGCCAGTGGCTGCAATTGGATTAGTGCAGCGAGAGCTTGACTTTGCGCGGCGGCAAAGCAGTCATGTGAATTATAGATGGAAGTGCTTACAGTGGCCAACATCATCAAAGGGGGCTCGTGCCTACGGGCCGCAAAAAGCAGAGGACACCGAGGGAACGGAGAACAGGTGAAAAGCATGATATAGGTGTGTGTGTGTGTGTGTGTGTGTGTGTGTGTGTCTAATGGCACAATAGAGGACCAGGATGGGACATTGCTAGTGTATATATTTGTGTGTAGATTGGCACAACAGGGGACAAGAATGGGACATTGCTACAAGAAGATGATCAGTAAAGGGGAAATTACTACAAGAAGAGGACCTGCATGGGCACATTAGTAAAAAGGGAGGACAAGGATGGGCATTTTTCTACAGGATAGGGACAAAGGTGAGGCACATTTCTTCAAGGGGACCAGAATGGGGCACATTACTACAGTATGGGGACAAGAATGGAGGCAAGGATGGGGCATATTAGTAAAAGGTGACAAGGAGGGGGCACATTACTACAGGATGGGGAGAAGGAGACTTACCATCAAAAATGGTGTGTGTGGTGTATGTATATATAATTTTATATATATATATATATATATATATATATATATCTATATCTATATCTATATCTCTCTATATATATATATATATATATATATATATATATATATATATATATATATATATATATATATATATATATATATATATATATATATGAAAAAGACAAGTTTATGGGATCAATGACACCCCATTTTTCCCTGATGAAGCCACTCTAGGGGTGGCGACACGCGTTGGGGGGGTTCTCTTTGTTGCCTTCCTCCATTATGGTTGTCCTATTTGCACCTATAGGTCCCTTTTCTTGATCGCTGGTACCTTTATTTCTACATTTGACTGGTATCTATGATATTTTGTGCATTTTGCCTATGTACTGGATGTTTATATGCTTCCTTGTTATTTATATCTGTATTCATTTGTATTGAGGCTTTGCCTTTATTTACTGGCCTATAGTGTGCTTTGTACATGATACATATCCATATAGAGGGGGTAACTTGTGGGGTTTTGTATTATAATATGCAACCCTATTTGTTTGTTTGAACACTGTGTGTATTTTAAATGGTTTTATTATAGTATTGGTGTCTATTTTGCTAAATAAAAATTGTTCTATTTGACTTAATATTTGGTGATCCCATTTTTCTACACACCTTATTCTTTTACATTGCTCTGTATATACAGTCATATGAAAAAGTTTGGGCACCCCTATTAATGTTAACCTTTTTTCTTTACAACAATTTGGGTTTTTGCAACAGCTATTTCAGTTTCATATATCTAATAACTGATGGACTCAGTAATATTTCTGGATTGAAATGAGGTTTATTGTACTAACAGAAAATGTGCAATCCGCATTTAAACAAAATTTGACCGGTGCAAAAGTATGGGCACCTCAACATAAGAGTGACATTACTATTTTGTAGATCCTCCTTTTGCAAAAATAACAGCCTCTAGTCGCTTCCTCTAGCTTTTAATGAGTTCCTGGATCCTGGATGAAGGTATATTTGACCCTTCCTGTTTACAAAACAATTCCAGTTCAGTTAAGGTTGATGGTCGCCGAGCATGAACAGCACGCTTCAAATCATCCCACAGATGTTCAATGATATTCAGGTCTGGGGACTGGGAGGGCCATACGAGAACATTGTAATTGTTCCTCTGCATGAATGCCTGAGTAGATTTGGAGCGGTGTTTTGGATCATTGTCTTGCTGAAATATCACTGATTCTTGCACATTATTGTCAAGAATCTGCTGATACTGAGGCTGAGAAGAAGAATGGTGAGAACAGTCAAGGACAATCCACAGACCACCTCCAAAGACCTGCAGCATCATCTTGCTGCAGATGGTGTCAATGTGCATCGGTCAACAATACAGCGCACTTTGCACAAGGAGAAGCTCTATGGGAGAGTGATGCGAAAGAAGCCGTTTCTGCAAGCACGCCACAAACAGAGTCGGCTGAGGTATGCAAAAGCACATTTTGACAAGCCAGTTACATTTTGGAAGAAGGTCCTGTGGACTGATGAAACAAAGATTGAGTTGTTTGGTCATACAAAAAGGCGTTCTGCATGGAGGCAAAAAAACACGGCATTCCAAGAAAAGCACTTGCTACCCACAGTAAAATTTGGTGGTGAATCATGCTTTGGGGCTGTGTGGCCAATGCCGGCACCGGGAATCTTGTTAAAGTTGAGGGTCGCATGGATTCAACTCAGTATCAGCAGATTCTTGACAATAATGTGCAAGAATCAGTGACGAAGTTGAAGTTACGCAGTGGATGGATATTTCAGCAAGACAATGATCCAAAACACCGCTCCAAATCTACTCAGGCATTCATGCAGAGAAACAATTACAATGTTCTGGAATGGCCCTCCCAGTCCCCAGACCTGAATATCATTGAAAATCTGTGGGATGATTTGAAGCGTGCTGACCATGCTCGGCGACCATCAAACTTAACTGAACTGGAATTGTTTTGTAAACAGGAATGGTCAAATATACCTTCATCCAGGATCCAGGAACTCATTAAAAGCTACAGGAAGCGACTAGAGGCTGTTATTTTTGCAAAAGGAGGATCTACAAAATATTAATGTCACTATTATGTTGAGGTGCCCATACTTTTGCACCAGTCAAATTTTGTTTAAATGCGGATTGCACATTTTCTGTTAGTACAATAAACCTCATTTCAATCCAGAAATATTACTCAGTCCATCAGTTATTAGATATATGAAACTGAAATAGCTGTTGCAAAAACCCAAATTGTTATAATGAAAAAAGGTTAACATTAATAGGGGTGCCCAAACTTTTTCATATGACTGTATATACACTTACATACACACACACTAGATAGTGGCCCGATTCTAACGCATCGGGTATTCTAGAACTTATTGTGTAGTTAATGTATGATTTTTGTTTATATATATATATAGATATATATATAGATATTGTTGTGCGTAGTTGCAAAGTGTTTGTGTAGGGCGCTGTAAATGTTATGGGTGTTGTCTGGGTGTGGGGGGGGTGAGAGCGGTGTTGTTTGTGTGCTGCATTGTGTGTGTTGCGTTGTTTGTGGAGCGCTGTGTGTCTGCAGCATTGTGTGTGTGGTGCTGTGTGTTGCAAGGTTTGTGTGGGGGGGGTGTGTGTGTGTGTGGGGTGCCTGTGTGTGTTTTGGAGGAAGGTATGTTTTGTGCAGTGTGCGTGTGGCGTATATCTGTATGTGCCGCGGTGTTTGTGTTAGGTGTTGTGTGAGTGCGGCGTTGTGTGTGTGGGTGTCCGTGTAGGGCAGCGTTTGTGGTTCCCAGTGTGTGTGTGGTGTGTGTGGTGTGTGTTTTGGGGGGGAGGTGTGCACCCCCATTGTGCTCCATCCCCCATACTGCACACCCCCATCGTGCTCCATCCCCCATACTGCGCACCCCCATCGTGCTCCATTCCCCATGCTTCGCACCCCCATCGTGCTCCATCCCCCATGCTTCACACCCCCATCGTGCTCCCTCCCCCATGCTGCGCGCCCCCATCGTGCTTCATCCCACCATGCTGCGCGCCCCCCATCGTGCTTCACCCCCCATCGTGCTTCATCCTCCCCATGCTGCACACCCCCCATCATGCTTCATCCTCCCATGCTGCGTACCCCCCATCGTGCTTCATTTTCCCATGCTGCGCACCCCCCATCGTGCTTCACCTCCCCATGCTGCACACCCCCCATCGTGCTTCATCTCCCTATGCTGTGCACCCCCCATAGTGCTTCATCCTCCCATGCTGTGCACCCCCATCGTGCTTCATCCCCCCCATGCTGCGCACCCCCCATCGTGTTCCATCCCCCATGCTGCACACCCCTCAGAGAGGACTATAATAGGAGGACTATAATAGGAGGACTATTCCTGGGGAGAGAGGAGTATAATAGGAGGACTAGTCCTGGGGGGGAGGAGTATAATAGGAGGAGTAGTCCTGGGGAGAGAGGAGTATAATAGGAGGTGGAGTAGTCCTGGGGGAAGTGTATAGGTGCCCAATGTGTGCGGGGGCGGGGCCGAGCGGCCAATGTGTGTGGGGGCGGGGCCGAGCGGCCAATGTGAGCGGGGGGCGGGGCTGGGCGGCCAATGCATGCGGAGGCGGGGCCGAGCTGAGCCGAGCGGCCAATGCGACGGTTGTCATTGTAATGACGTCATTTTGAAGTAAGACAGACAGACAGACAATAATAAGGCAATTATAAATATATATAATCTATCGTATTTTCGGATTATAAGACGCACCTGACCATAAGACGTACCCGGGTTTTAGAGGAGGAAAATTGGAAAATAAAATTTTAAGTAAAAAATGTGGTCATGACACAGTTATGGGGCGAGGATCTGCTGCTGACATTGTTATGGGGGTAATGTCCCCAAATTCTCTACTAAGGTACCCCATCCTGGTAATGATCCTCCTGCCTTGTATATTATCCCCATCCTTGTACACAGTGTGCAGAATTATTAGGCAAGTTGTATTTTAGAGGATTTTTTTTATTATTGATCAACAACTATGTTCTCAATCAACCCAAAAGACTCAAATATCAAAGTTTAATATTTTTGGCAGCTGGGGTGGGTTTTTTTTAGATTTGGCTATCTTAGGAGGATATCGGTTGGTGCAGGTAACTATTACTGTGCAGAATTATTAGGCAACTTAATAAAAAACAAATAAATTCCCATCACACTTGTTTATTTTCACCGGATAAACCAATATAACTGCACAAAATTTAGAAATAAACATTTCTGACATGCAAAACAAAACCCCAAAAATTTAGTGACCAATATAGCCACCTTTCTTTATGATGACACTCAACAGCCTACCATCCATAGATTCTGTCAGTTGCTTGATTTGTTTACGATCAACATTGCGTGCAGCAGCCACCACAGCCTCCCACACACTGTTCCGAGAGGTGTACTGTTTTCCCTCCCTGTAGATCTTACATTTTATCAGGGACCACAGGTTCTCTATGGGGTTCAGATCAGGTGAACAAAGGGGCCATGTCATTTTTTCATCTTTTAGACCTTTACTGGCCAGCCACGCTGTGGAGTAGTTGGCTGCATGTGATGGAGCATTGTCCTGCATGAAAATCATGTTTTTCTTGAACGATACCGACTTCTTCCTGTACCACTGCTTGAAGAAGTTGTCTTCCAGAAACTGGCAGTAGGTCTGGAAGTTGAGCTTCACTCCATCCTCAACCCGAAAAGGTCCCACAAATTATCTTTAATGATACCAGCCCATACCAGTACCCCACCCCCACCTTGCTGGTGTCTGAGTCGGAGTGGAGCTCTCTGCCCTTTACTGATATAGCCTCTGGCCCATCCATCTGGCCCATCAAAAGTCACTCATTTCATCAGTCCATAAAACTTTTGAAAAATCAGTCTTAAGATATTTCTTGGCCCAGTCTTGACGTTTTATCTCATGTTTCTTGTTCAAAGGTGGTTGTTTTTCAGCTTTCCTTACCTTGGCCATGTCCCCGAGTATGGCACACCTTGTGCTTTTTGATACTCCAGTAACGTTGCAGCTCTGTAATATGGCCAAACTGGTGGCAAATGGCATCTTGGCAGCTTCAAGCTTGATTTTTCTCAATTCATGGGCAGTTATTTTGCGCCTTTTTTCCCCAACACGCTTCTTGCGACCCTGTTGGCTATTTGCCATGAAACGCTTGATTGTTCGGTGATCACGCTTCAAAAGTTTGGTGATTTCAAGGCTGCTGCATCCCTCTGCAAGACATCTCACAATTGTGGACTTTTCAGAGCCCGTCAAATCTCTCTTCTGACCCATTTTGCCAAAGGAAAGGAAGTTTCCTAATAATTAAGCACACCACACATTTTATTACACCACACCCCTCCTCATTACAGAGATGCACATCACCTGATTTACTTAATTGGTAGTTGGCTCTCAATCCTATACAGCTTGGAGTAGGACAACATGTATAAAAAGTATCATGTGATCAAAATACTCATTTGCCTAATAATTCTGCACAAAGTGTGTGATATTTGAGGTTCTTATACGGAGCATCCATGTCAGAAAACACAAAAACAAGACTGAATTTTAAAAAAATTGCACCACTCAAGTTTGTTAACTCTGTAGGAACTTCACAGGAATTGTTGTGATGTGTAAAGAAAAAATCATTTTTTTCTTTGTTGTAATTATACTTTAGCCTGAAATTTTTCATTTTCACAAGGACTAATAGGGTAAACTGATCCTCCAAATCAGAAACTGTTGTTGGGTTCATTCTAGGATTTGGAAGGGAATGAGCACTAATGGATATTGGCTGGAGTCACATTTGCTTGTAGCTCATGCGAGGATCGCATTGCATTGATCAGACTGGCTTGTGACTCTCCTGATATACATGAAGCTGACGCACTCCTATCTATGCAGCTGACTAGAGAAGAGCTAACCTTTAGATATTAGGTTCGCAGGGCAAATTTGAACTTTAAATAAGGTTTGGTTTATGACCCTGACTTGATCTGAACCTCAATGGAGGTCAGTAAATGGTCAGTTCATGTCTCCATCCACATGCAGCCAGCCATAGGTAGAACACTTCCAGGGGAGGGTGGGCAGGGTTTTTCAAATTTTGTTTTGTCACTGCATCTCATCACGCTGATCTTACCCCCAGTGTGAACTGTTCAAACACTGCATGCGGCTCGCACAAGGCTAAGCATCACTCATACCCAGCGTTTTTTTGTAAAAAATTATTTGCTGGTACGCATCTCTGAGGCAAGGAGCTGGGGGTGGGTGCTGTCAGGCGCCAGCGGCAGAGATTGAGGAGCGGGTGGGTGCTGTCTGGCGACCAGGAGATCCTGTGCACGGTTTACCTGTTGAGGCACTGGGCGGTGGAAAACGGCAGTCGCCATACAGCTCCGCCCCCCGGCCGCATTGCCGCCCCCTGAATATAGTGCCGCCTGAGCAAACTGCTCCACTTGTCCATGGACGGTGCGGCCCTGTTTCTCATTATTCAGTGTTGTAGTCTGCACGGTAATTTCACTCAAAAACTATGTAATTCAGATTTCAAAAGAAAAATAAAAAATTACTAATACTGTATAATTGTTTTTTTTCACTTGCAAAATATGGTTTTCGACTTACCAAGGCTGTATTCTATAAGAAATGCCAAATTTCAACCAAATTTTCATCAGCCACGACGTCTTGAGTTCGTTCTTTACTGTTTCTGGCAATTGTACTTACTGCAGTAATCATTCTTCTGGTCTAGAGTCCAGCATGTTGGCCAGTCAGGAGCCTTTGAATCACCAGACGACAGCAGCTTTACGTCATCAGGATCATTAACACTAGCTGATGCAGGTTCGATAGAGCAGAATGTGGCCACCGGTTCTTCAACTATCATCTGATTTGCTTCTGTCTCCACGTCTGGTCGGGGTCTTTTGCGTGTCGGAGCTGCACCGACCGAGAAATAGTACATTATTTTATCCATCTAAGACAAGTTTGACGAAACAAAACTCAATGAACCCTGCTCCCTCCATTCTCCATCCCCCTGGTCTCTCCATCCTCCATCCCCCTGCTCCCCCCATCCTTGGTCCCCCTGATCTCTCCATCCCCCTTGTCTCTCAATTCTCCATACCCCTGATCTCACTCTATCCCCCCTGCATCTTTCTTCCCCCTGCACAGCCTGCCGCCCTCTGCACCCCTCTCACATACCCTGCACTCCTCCATCTTCTCCAGCTTCTTTCCCGCTGGGCAAAACTCCATGGCTCCGCCCACCCGAGTCACATGTATGTGACATCATCGCAGGTCCTGTAGCTCCAGTAGCTGCTCTGCTTGTGCCTCCGCTCCACACATGGCTAAGTTTGTATAGTTTACAAATTAGCCATGTGGACAGAGCCAGAGGTGCTGGCCCTCAACGCTCTTCAGATTTTACGGTACACCGTACCGGCACGTACCGCCGCAAAAAAAACTGCTCATACCCAAAGCACAGCGCTGCTCGTTTGAGTGGTTTTCACTCGTAACTCACTCGAACTTCGAACCCGAACTTAGGTTTTTTTTGGAAGTCAGTTTCCGAACTCAAACCTCAGGTTCACTTACAGTATCTACAGTTGACACGCTCCGGTCAGAGTGCCCCTATGTTACCAAAACATGACAAACCCCCCACAAGTGACCCCATTTCTGGAACTATACTCCTCAAGGAATTCATTTAGGGGTGTGGTGTACACATTTAAACCACATGTGCTACAAAACGATTTTATAACAAAGGCCCATGAAAAATAAATAAACATTTTCTTCTACTAAAATGTTACGGTCACCCAAATTTTTCATTTTCACAAGGGTAATAAGATAAAAGTATCATTTCTCCTGAGCATGCCGAAACTAATATTTGGGCACATGGCGGATCTCGGAAGGGAAGGAACGATATTTGACTTTTGTAGCACGGATTTTCCTGGAATAATTTGTGGGTATTATTTGTAAACCCCATAAGGTGCCAGAATAGCAGAAACCCCCCCTAATCTAATATATAAAGCTGAGAGTATGTATGTATGTATGTATGTATGTATGTATGTATGTATGTATGTATGTATCTCTGTCTGTCCGCTAAGGGAATCCGCACCGTCGCATTTATGATCACGAAATTTTGCACAGACACTCCATGTGACTCAGGGAACGTCACAGACTGTGTTTGGGCGGGAAAATTTAACCCTGCGCTTTACAGTTACTCTCCAAAAATCCTGCCTCCATTAAACTGAATGGAGGTGGGAGGTACAGGCTATTAATAGCAACTGTCAGTGGTTGCTATATGAACAAAATAAACTGTTAGTATAAGAAGCTTATGTGTGAGGTAATATGATGTCGTTGGGGAGATAGAGAGACTAAGACAGACAGACAGACCGGGTAAAGAGACAGCCGGGGCAAAGAGACAGCCGGGGCAAAGAGACAGCCCTGGAAAGAGACAGACGGGGAAAGAGAGAGACAGAAAGACACACATAGAGACAGACACAGAGAGACAGACAGATACAGAGATGGAGACAGACTGATACAAATACAGACAGATAGAAACAGACAGACAGAGACATACACAGACAGAGACTGGGAGAGAGACAGAGAGACAGTTACTATCCTGGGCAACGCCCGGGTACTACAGCTAGTACGAACATAAAATGGAAAATACTCCCCTCCTGGGATTTATCTATAAGTGTAGAAGCCATTTTGCAATTGGGAAAACATTTTTACCTTTTTTTTATAGTTATTTAACTTTTTACTTAGTCCATCTATGGAACTTGAACACTTTACAGTTTTATTAATGGTGTACTACCCTTCAAAACTTAATTATTATATCTCTATGCTATGCTGTGTATTCTGTCAGTACACCAACGTAATAAGAGTCTAATAGGACTTAATGCTTGTTATGTTCCACAATCTGGACATCAGACGATGAAGAAATAATCAGCCTCATTCACAAAGGAATATCTAATGTCCACATTGTAAATGCACAAAATGTATTATGAGTAGTGATGAGGGAGTGCTACCATGCTCGGGGGGGCTCGGTACTCGTAACAAGCTATTGGATATTCAGGTGATTGAGACTCGAGTACCTGAGTATAATGGAAGTCAATAGTTAACTCAAGCATTTTCACGGAAGAGTTCCTGAAATGCTTCAGTTCCCCATTGACTTCCAATATACGAGGGGCTGCTGATAAGTCTTTGGCTTTACTCAGAAAGAAACGAGATAGGATGATGAAACTTTACATTTATTCCACATACTCTCCACTGATGTCAATACACTTCTTTTTTTTAAATCAGGTTCATTTTTATCTAATAGCAAAATTATACAACACATATAAAAATTTCTTTCCCCCACAAAAACATCACAGAAAGGGGAAAAACCTTTCGTCAGTCACAAAAAAGCACACATAGTAAACAACGCCCCTGTAGTCCACGCCTCACATCAGTATGGGTCACAAAGTAAATATTATTTTCCAATGTATTCCCCATAATATAAATTACCCAATATCTTAAACGACAATATATGTTCCAGCAATATGCCTTTCACCTTATTCTAGTAAATTTGTCAACCGGTTACGAAAAGAAGGACCTGGTCTCCCACCCTGTCCGGCAGTAACACCAAGGAAGGAAGGCCCGGGGTAACCAACCACGCTTTCAGATCTTATAGAACTTCAATGCATTTCTTTTAAGGTATACTCCCCTGTTACGAGGGGGACCCGGGGAAGCGTGCCAAGATGGGAAATGGACTGCTTCCGCCGGTCAAGGTCCACTGTGCGGTGTAAGGGACCGCCGCTATGGTGGGTGAAGAGTGAGCGGGTTGCTGCTAGCGATCGTCTGGAATGTCACAGACGATCTATGTACACCGATCTGCCCTAACCCGTGAGGGTTGTATGGCACAGATCTCACGGCTCGGTGTACCTGTTGCACGGGGAAGCACAGAGGTGCCCACGCACGTGTGCCAGTGGAAGTCACGAGAATATGGCACGAGGGTAGCACAGAGGTGCCCACGCACGTGTGCTTTCAATAACCAGGTGAGTCCAATGGAGACTTGAGGAGTTCACCTGGGACAGGAACACGGCCTGTTGACGGGGGTACTGCCGGAGCAGCAAGGCAGGAACACGGCCTGCAAACGAGGTACTGCCGGAGCAGCAAGGGCCAAGCCCACAAGAGACAGTAATGCCTGAGCAGTGGCGTGGCAGCACGCTGCCAGACATCCAAACATAGAAGGACGGTCGCGCGCCGCCATGATGGCAGGGGGAGCTTTTAAGGAGGTGCAGCTCCACCCGAGGGCGGGCGTGAGGCGGAGATGACGGACTTGACCCAATCAGGGTCCACGACGTCCCAGCCTGGCCAGTCAGGATTCACCACATCACCAGCCTTGTCATCAAGCCGTGTGACGTCAGTGAGCGAATCAGGACCCACCACGCATTGCACATGCTCACCCTCCTGCCTCTGGGAAATAGAGGCGGGATCCTCGGTCTCACAATGTGCAGAGATAACGGGAATCTCACTGCTTCCCTGAGCAGTAAACCTCTGCACGTTGCGCAGCCTCGCAGACCTTCGGGGCCGCTGAGCAGGAGAGTCTGCGGCAGGCCAGGAATGGGAGACCGCTTCACTCCTTGTAACAGGAGAACCACTAGGTGTCACCCTTCTGCTGCCTCTCTGAGAAGGTATCTCCTGCACACTGCGCAGTCTGGCAGACCTTCGGCGCTGCTGAGCAGGAGTGCTCGTGGCAGGCAAGGAATGGAAGACTGCCTCAGTCCTTGCCTCAGGGGAGCCACGAGATGTAACACTCCCCTCTCCAGTTAAAGTATTGCGTTAACTCTTTCCCCAAGATCCCGGATGGCCGGAGGAGCCGGGTCCAACCAGTGGAAAGCCAAGAATTTCCTGGCCTGGTACAAGAGACACGTAATACCGACAATTACTGGCGAACTCAAGTCCACGGCCCCCTCCAGGAAACCCATAATACATATAGGTCTTGGTTGTAGACGGATATTAAAAACTTGTCCAACCAATGCTAATACTGCCCTCGAGTAGTCTTAAATATTCCCAAAGGACCACATCATATGCATCAGATTAGCATTCTCCTGCCCGCACCTAGGACACAGATCATCCGTCCGGATCCCCATCTTATGCAATAGACTGGGTGTCCTACATACTTTATTACTCTATGCAACAAAAATAGCTGCGACAGTAATTGGCCTTCAAATACAGCAAGGCTTGGAGTCTGAGATATGACCTCATCCCATTGTTCCTCAGTCATAGGGCCTAAGTCCCTCTCCCACTTTTCTCTAGCCTGCAAAAGGAATTTGTCGAAGTATCTGGATAACATCACTGTATATATGCTGGAAATAATACCGTAAGAGCTGTCAGATGTCAACAAATCAGTAATAGTGTGATTCCGCTCTATACTAATGTCCATACAATGTGTCTGTGTCTCATAGGCGTGCTGGAGTTGCAGGTATTGGTAAAAGGAACGGTGTGGTATCCCAAACTCAGCTTGAAGATGGTCAAAACTTTTAAGTATGTTATTCTGAAGAATCTGAGACACCCGATGCACACCCCTGCTTACCCACATTCTCCAACCCGGGAGTTCCTGCATTTCTCCCAGTCCATGATTATGCTATAAGGGCCAGTACTCCGTCACTCCTGATATTCCTAGCAACTGCTTCCCTCTATCCCACACCTTGTACAGCAATGTCAATGTTGGATATAATGGTCCTCCTCTGGGAGAGTATCCTGCGTCCAAAAAAAGCCACTGGGTGACCCTATTTTGCAAGGCCCCTCACCGATTTGCTCCCAGCGTCATATGCCTCATCATTTCCCCATCCCCTAAAGTGCTGCAACATAATAAACCCAGGGGTTGGGGACTGCCTGCCCCCCCCCTCCTCTTTCCCTCTCTGCAGGATCTCAAGGCGGATTCTGGCCTGTTGCTTTTGCCACAAGAGTTCCTGAAACAGAGTGTTGCTTTTACGGAAAAATTTCCAGTGGATCCATATCTTGGTGTTGTGGAGGAGATACAGAAGTTTGGGCATCAGCACCATTTGTAGTAGTTTAGTACGGCCAATAAGGGACAGCAGGAGCTGACACCAGCCATCTATCTTATTCCTAAACTGAGCTAACACCGGCTCCAGATTTTGAGCATAGTAATCGCGCGGTAGGGCGCTAACCTCTATCCCCAGGTATCTGAATTAATCTACCGTTAGAATTGGCAACCCCAGAGTAACAAGATTAGATGGGATAGGATCTATAGGAAGCAGAGCCGACTTATTCCAGTTTATTAGGAGCCCAGAGAGCCTACCAAATTTTTTTATTATTAATTGCTTGGCCCACTGATGTCCCCACCTCCCTGAGATACAGCAACAAATCGTCTGTATAGAGGGAAACCATTTGCTCCAGAACGCCGATCTCGAACATGTCAACACACTTCTTACATCAGTATTCCAAGTTCTGTAAGCCTAGCAAAAAGAAGAATTTCAGTTGTGCCTCAAACCAGGCATCCGTAGCAGCCATGGCATCAGAAAGGGTGTGAAATTTGGTACCCTTGAGGTGTTTCTTTAGATTTAGAAACAGACAATAGTCAGAGGGAGCTAGATCTGGTGAATAAGGTGGGTGGTCAACCAACTGGTAGCCCAGCCCTGCCAGTTTTGCTGTGGTTGTTTGTGCAGTGTGAGGGGAGGCATTGTCATGCAGGAACAAGATTCCTTTGGCCTTCAGAAATCCCTTGAATTGGTCAAAAAGTTCAATGTAATATCTTGCATTGATGGTGAAACCTTTTTGAAGGTAGTTCACTAGCAGCACGCCCTCCTTATCCCAGAACATAAACGTCATCACCTTAGTGGATGGTTTTTGCACCCTGAACTTCTTTGGATGAGGAGAACCACTTTGTGTCCACTCTTGACTGTTCCTTGTTTTCAGGGTCATACAACTAAATCCAGGTCTCATCCATAGTGACCAGTCGATCCAGGAAGTTCTTATCAGTCAAGGAACGCTGACAATTGGACTGGGAAGTTTTCACTCGCATACTTCTCTGATCTGTTGTCAAACATTTGGGGACCCAATTTACAGATAGCTTCCTCATGACCAAATATTCATGTATAGTGATACAAACACGTTCACGGGAAATCCCCATGATGTCTGCTATTTGCATTAGCTGAAATTTGTCGATTCTCCAGTATGAGGTTGCGCACAGCATCGACGATCTCCGGAACAACCACTACTCTCGGTCGTCTAGGACGTTCCTCATCATTGGTGCTGAAGTGCCCATTTTAAATTTGGCAACCCAGTTCTTAACTGTGGAATATGAAGGGCATTGATCTCCCAATGTCTGCGACATATCACTTAGAATCTCCTTCGTGGACTTTCCTTGCAGAAACAAGAATTTTATCACTCCTCTGCTCTCAGTTGCTGTGAATATCGCATTAAACTCCGCCATTTTGTTTTCCCGCGTGCATAGAACACTGTTGCCATAAGCAACAAACACACATTTTTTAAAAAATATTAGATACATAAGGGTTTCATGTGATGTAACATTTGTTACCATAGAAACAAAAAAGATCAAAGCCAAAGACTTATCAGCAGCCCCTCGTACTCAGGTACTTGAGTCGCACCAAGGCGAACATCATCACTAATTATGAGCTATAAAATAGTATCATAATTACATACATTTTTAATGAGTACTTTGTTTGAAGTGGAAAGATACACAAGTAAAATATTGTCAAAAAAGTGTATTCAACTAATGTAAAATTAATTTGCTTATTTTATGGATTTAGTGGTTACTACTCACCTGGGTAGCCATATGTAGGAATCTCCTCTTTACACCACTCATCACCCCTCACATATATCTCTGTGGTTTTAATAAGGGTCAGATCTTCAGCCTGAAACAAATATTGTTAAAGTCACAGACAGATGGAGAAGTCACATCTATGTTCAGCTCTAATCCTGCCATCTCCACCGCTCTCATTACACAAGTATAAAACATATAATACTGGAGGATAAAACAAGACTGAACACAAGACCTTCACAGCCGTCTACACATCGTAGGGAGATTTCATGGCACCTTCTCTCCATCTACCTGATGATCCTGAGGAACATTGGGATCTTCTTGTTTACTGTCCTGTGGGAGAAGAGGACGGGGACATCTCTCTGGTGTTGTCCTCTTACTGGATAGAACTGGAGGAGACACATACAGGGACTGAATTCATTCCTTACATACAGATAATTATAGACCGTGTGTATTTAGTCCTGTCTATTACCTGGTGATGTGAGTGGCTGGGGAACCTCCATTATAACGTGATTGTACAGATCTTTGTGTTCTTCTAAATACTCCCACTCCTCCATGGAGAAATAGACGGTAATATCCTGACACCTTATAGGAACCTGACACATACAATGATACCGTCACCCCCCGATCCCTTCATAGTGTTACTGTATAATATCCCAGCATTCCCAGCAGTGTCACCTCTCCAGTCAGCAGCTCAATCATCTTGTAGGCGAGTTCTAGGATCTTCTGGTCATTGATGTCCTCATGTATCAGGGGGTGAGGTGGAGGCCCCGTGATTGGGCTCAGGGGTCTTTCCCATCCCTCAGACACAGGGTCCTGACAGCGCTCACTAGAGGTCTTCTTCACTACTGTGTAATCCTGGTTATGGAGAGACACAGTAATAAATCTCACTCCAGACATTTCCAGAGTCCTCACCTCTCCAGTTCTGTCCGTTATTCCCATAGATAAGAATGATGTAATGTGACGTCATCAGAATCTCTCACCTCTCCAGTAAGCCGGAAGAGGATCTCTAGGGTGAGGTGTAATATCCTCTCCACCATCTTGTCTTTGTCCATCCTTGATGGATTAATCAGGAAAATTGTCTTATATAGAAGATCTCCACTGAGATATTGAAGGGATCTGAATGAGGAGAAGGAAAATCATAAAAATCTAATGTAATAATACAATTACTGTAGATAATAAGAGGAAACATGTAGGTCAGGGGTGCACAACATTTTTGGTCCAAGGGCCATATTGTCATAAAGAAACAAACTGTCGCCCCCACCTTTATCATAGGGGGCCGACTACACCCTACTAGTGCATTTGCTGTTTGACCTTTTGGGTAATGGCACTTTTTGGTGAGTTTTGTTTTTTTTACTTTTTGAATTTTTGTCCTATTCTGTGAATCATATTGACTGTAGTGTAGGGACTCATAAGCGTGGGGACCCTTGAAGCTGGGTTACAAGCTTACGGATTTGTGCCAAAATATGGGCTAATAGCTCACTTCATTATCTAATATATTTTTTTAAAATGTATTTTTATTGTTTTTTTTTTTTTTAAGATAACGATAGAAGTGTTGATGCGATGCACCCGTCAAGGTCGTGTGGGGGGGGAGGGGGGGAGGAAGTCGTTTAACGATGTAAAGAAATAGAAATGTGTTAATTTGTGACGCCACCTGTCGTCTACGGCAATGTATGGCCGACGCTGCGAGACGGGACGGCTGGGGCAGATGGTGACGCAGCTAAGATGGTACAGCTCTCCACAGGCAGAGCTAGGCCCCAGGGCAACAGTTTTAGGCCTTTAGGAGGCGGAATGCTTGGAATAGCGCTGGGCTGGCGGCGCAGAGAATGAGTCCAGGACACAGCGGGATGCAGTCATTAGTTCTTTACTCACAATTGTCAGTTCCAGATTATCAAAGCCGGTCACATGCTGCCCTTGGATTGCTGAGTCCTTCAGTAACGGAATCCAGCTGATTCCCAAGTAATTTGGAGGCACAAGACCGGTGTCCCTTTATGTGTCACTTTCCTGGTCATATTCAAACGCTGGCTTTGCCATCCTGCCCTGCACCCTCAGACACAGTGACCTGAGCCGGTGTCCGCGGGTCCTGTCTGGGAGGCTTTTCTGCCCTTGTTCCCTTGGCCCTATGTGGTCACCTTTTCAGCGAATTCGCGTGTGGTGGTGGCTTCGGCACATGAAGTTACCTCAGCCTCTGGTTTTGCTAGCTGAGCCTTGTAGTTCTCCACTAGTCTAGGGGCCGGTCCCCTTTGCAGCCAAGTCCCTCCACACCGGTGTCTGATGTGGATGCGAGCCCACGGGTGGATCTCTCACTCCCCGTGGCTCTGGGACCCCTTCTTCCTGATCCTAGGACAAGCTCGCCGGCTCCAGCCCTCAGGACCTCTCTCCTCCACGTCCTCTTTCCAACTATCTCTCCTACTAACTAACTACCACTCCGTTCTAAGGTGTCCTCAAGTGTCCACCCATTAACTAACTCCACCTACAGGCTGGCTCCAGGACTGTGCTCTCCCTCAGGAGCAACTCGCCCTAACCATGATCTGAGGTGTTGTAGCTATTCTAAAAGTGTATGTGTGAACAACGACCTGTGCCCTCCTCCTTACCAGAGAATGGGATATCACATGGGATTCTACGTCCTGATGGGTGACAAAGATGTCTGAGGGCAGACCAGGTTCCTTTAGGAAACCCCAGCCCCTCTGTAGGTCAAAACGGACCACTATTCCCCGTCTTAGTGGTCTCCGCTGCGCAGGACTGGACTTGCGCAGCTTCTTTTTAGCCAACATATTACTGGCCTCCATGGCGTCCCACTAAGTCCAGCGTTCCTCCTGCTCTGCAGCCAACTTGGTCAACTGCTGCTGGCAGAACATCTCGCTGGCGCTGCAGGGCAATTTGCCTTGGGCTCCTTCCGCACTCCGGGGTACAGGTGTGGATTGCAAAGGGGTCATCAGTCCTTCCCCACTACCGGACATCTTATCCCAGGCCCAGTAATGGGAGAACTGACGAGGTGCAGGAGCCTTTGGGGCTGCTAACGGTCCCATAAGCATGTCTTCAGCTACTGGGGCAACAACTGGTGTATCAATCGTTACCTCTCTGGGGCCGGTCTTTTCCTCCCGTGGGGTCGGCATCACAGGTTCTGATGCTGCACATCCCTCCACCACTTTCTCCAGCATGGACTCCTGCCATCACGTTACCGCCTTCACTTGAACCTCTAGCAGCCGACAGCTGAGCTCCTCCACTTTCCGATCCATAAAGTCCGGGTCTAGTGCAGACAGCATCGCCGGTATCCCCTCTGGACAGCTAGGGTAGTCCATGGCTCTCGCCCCACGCTCCAGGTTGTTCTGATCACCGCTGGCCATCTTCCACACCGGGTCCTCTTGGGACACAGATGCACCACTCCACTCCCTTGCTCCTCTGTCTGCTTCTTGGGGAGGTGGGGCTTTTGAGCCATTTGATAAGTTTTATTTCTCTGCAACCTCTGTTGTGGGTAGACATGGCTCTTTGCGCCGTTTTGCGATCCATCCCACAAAGGGAGGACTCATCCATCCTTTCTGATTGCACATGGCGCCTGTTTTTTTGGTAGTTCCGATCACACAGTCTTTAGGCACACAATGCCCGAGGTAACGGGCATGAAATCCTGTTCGTAACGCCAAATTGTGACGCGCACACCAGGGCCGTGGGGGCTACTCAGAACCAGGCCAGTTCCTGTTTCGGGGAGGTGTTACGGCGGCAGGGACCGACTCCGTGACCCTGGTGGTGTCATTTAAAGATGTAAGTAAATAGGAATAAGTGTTGATTTGTGACGCCACCTGTGTTCTTCGGCAATGTATGGCTGATGCTGCGAGACAAGACTGCTGGCGCAACTAAGATGGTACAGCTCTCCACAGGTAGAGCTAGGCCCCAGGGCAACAGTTTTAGGACTTTAGCATGCAGAATGCTTTGATAGCACTGGGCTGGGGGCGCAGTGAATGAGTCCAGGACACAGCGGGATGCAGTCATTAGTTCTTTACTCAGAGTTGTCAGTTCTAGATTATCACAGCTGGTCAAATGCTGCCCTTGGAGTGCTGAGTCCTGCAGTGATGAAATCCAGCCAATCCCCAGGTAACTTGTAGGCACAAAATCGGTGTCCCTTTCTGTGTCTCTTTCCTGGTCATCTTCCTGCTCTGGCTTCGCCCTCTGCCCTGCACCCTCACACACAGCGCTCTGAGCTGATATACGTGGGTCCTGTCTGAAAGTCTTTTCTTCCCTTGTTCCCTTGGCCCTATGTGGTCACCTTTCCAGCGGATTTGCGTGTGGTGGTGGCTTTGGCACATGAAGTTACCTCAGCCTCCGGTTTTGCTGTCTGAGCCTTGTAGTTCTCCATTAGTCTAGGGGCCGGTCCCCTTTGTGGCCAAGTCCCTACACACCGGTGTCTGATGTGGATGCGAACCCACGGGTGGATCTCTCACTCCCCGTGGCTCTGGGACCCCTTCTTCCTTGTCCTAGGACAAGCTTGCCGGCTCCAACCCTCAGGACCTCTCTCCTCCATGTCCTCTTTCCAACTCTCTCTCCTACTAACTACCACTCTGTTCTAAGGTGTTCTCAAGTGTCCACCCATTAACTAACTCCACCTACAGGCTGGCTCCAGGACTGTGCTCTCCCTAAGGAGCAACTCACCCTAACCATGATCAGAGGTGTTGCACCTATACTAAAAGTGTATGTGTGAACAATGACCTGTGACCTTCTTAACAGGGAATGGGATATCACACATCTGGCTGAGGTGCAGTACCTCTGTGGCGACTGGACCCTCAGGGGCGCCACATTGAGCAAAAAAAACAGAAATTTTCAAACATTTGCAAAACATATTCGAACAGTATAGTCATTTGCAGAAAGTATGTACGTATAAGCTGAAATATACATCTCACCAAGTCATTCCAGAATAAACATAATTTCAACCTAAGAGGCATCAATCTCCAGCTTCTTCAGTGAGCCACTCAATGTCCCCATGTGGTACCATGTTGAATCTTTAAAAGATGTGACTATGTGAATATCTCATCTGTAGAACAATATATCTCAATAAAGGCCTTTAAATTTTTTTAAATATCCAATCTTTTCTTTTTTCGGCATCTAGCCTCTCTAAATGCAATAAATATTTAATTTGCTCCAAGAATTCGTTAAGTGATGGAGTAGTAGGATTAAGCAAGTGGTTCAGTAATAGTCTTTTTGAGAGGAGCTGCGCCATATGGAGGAGATGAAGCAGAAAACATTGGCTACTCATTCTCTTGTTATTTTCCAAACCATAATGAAGCAAAACCATGGTATGTGGCTGGCCTGCTTTACACCTTACGATATCACATACGATATTGTATGCGATCGCACCCGCCCCCATCGTATGTGCGGCACGTTCAATTTGTTTACTGTGTCCCACAAACGATTATTTGCCGTCACACGTACTTACCCTTCCATACGACCTCGATGTGGGCGGTGAACATCCACTTCCTGGAGTGGGAGGGACGTTCAGCGTCACAGCAACGTCACGCGGCAGCTGGCCAATAGAAGCGGAGGGGCGGAGATGAGCGGGACGTAAACATCCTGCCCACCTCCTTCCTTCCGCATTGCCGGCGGGAGCCGCGGGACGCAGGTAAGATCTTTTCATCGTTCCCGGGGTGTCACACACTGCGATGTGTGGTATCTCAGGAACATTGAACAACCCAACGTGCAATTTTAAGGAAATGAACGACGTGTATATGATGAACGGTTTTACGTTCAATCGCAATCTCAAGTAGCTGTCACACGCTACAACATTACTAACAATGCCGGATGTGCATCACTTACGACGTGACCCCGCCGACACATCGTTAGATTTGTTGTAGCTTGTAAAGCCCGCTTTAGAGTGAGCTTAAAGCCCGCTTTACATGCTCCAATGTATCTTACAATGTGTCGGCGGGGTCACGTCGTAAGTGAAGCACATCCGTCATTGTAAGGTACATTGCAGTGTGTGACAGGTACGTGCGATTGCGATTGAACGGTAAAACGTTCATCGCATACACATCATACCTGTCTCTAGAATTGCACGTCAGATTGTTCATCGTACCCGGGGTAGCACACATTGCTGTGTGTGACACCCCGGGAACGATGAACAGATCTCACCTGCCTCCTGCGGCTCCCGGCCCACAATGCGGAAGGAAGGAGGTGGGCGGGATGGTTACGTCCCGCTCAGCTCCGCCCCTCCGCTTCTATTGGCCGGCTGCCGCGTGACGTCGATGTGACGCCGAACGTCCCTCCCACTCCAGGAAGTGGACGTTCACCGCCCACATCGAGGTCGTATGGAAGGTAAGTATGTGTGACGGGGGTTACTCGTATGTGCGGCACATTCAACAAATTGAACGTGCCTCACATACGATTGGGGCGTTGCAAATCGCATACGAAATCGTATGCGAAATTGCAACGTGTAAAGCAGGCTTAAGGGACCATATAGTTTCAATACATTTAGTAATCACCTCCAAAAATTTTGTTAACGGTGGGTACGACCATATGCCAAGTAACAAATCGTTAGAGGGAGTTTTGCGTTTTGGGCATGGAGTGTTCCTGTCTGGTTTAAGACTGGTAGCCAGAAGGTCGAAAGCATAAGTGGCTCTACGCATGATTTTTTTATTGTGTCTCCCTCCATTGTTTGTTAAGAACATGTTTTAGTATGACATTCCACCCATCCCTAATTCTGGTCCCAGTGTCTGGATCATGGTTTTTACCATTGTTTAAAAAATATGTCCGGGAGTATATGTAGCAAATCCTCTCTCATATATAGGGACGAAATCGAAATATTGTGCAAGAAGATTATCAAAATTAGTAGAGAAGTACTCCGGCACTCAAACACCCCAATAAGAAAACCAGAGAAAAATAGATTTGTTCTTGTTTTATTTTTATTCAATAATTGTTGTAACAAAGTCCAAAAAAATATATTAGACATTTCAGCCCCTGGCCTTAATCAAAATCGGACCATCTGAGTATAAATCATAAACAAAAAACATTCAATTGACAAAATACAGCAATACATATGATTATATTCATCACATGATAATATGATAACATGATCCCACCAATATAAGTGAAAATAGAAATGATACAAAAATGATAAAAATAATAATAATAATAAGAAGAAAAAGAATAGTAGTAGTGGTACGCTATGCATTCGATCCGCACCAAAGTGTGCGAATCGGATTGATTACACAAATTAGACACATTCGCCAAATGAGATTTAGTCAGATATGGGAATGTGGAAAGGTAAGGTGCTCACCAGATGGACTGACAATAGAAAATAAGGTTTTGGTTCGCAAGAAATATCAATCGAAACCTGGATTAAGACAAGGAGAAATTGTAATAAATAAAATGAAATACAATGTATGATCTATATGAGTGGCCAGAATAGGTAAATAGTACCTGTAATGGGGTTGGTAATATAGACGGATATGTGGAGCGGTAAAGGGGTAGATCATATGACTATGAATTGACATAGCCTGAATATGAAAAAGGAAAAAAAATGAATGAAATAAGGAAACCATTTTTGAGGATAGTGTGATAATTGATGCAAAATGAAAAGTGTTACCTGCAATAAACCTGTGAAGGTGTATGTAGATCAAAAAATGAGGAAGGACCATGGATTACAATGTTTAAGTGTTAAATAGGGTTCTGGTGACCAAGATACCTATGGGAATATAATGTAACCAAAGTGGGGTATGATTACCATATAAAAAAGGTTATAGTATGTTACATGAGTGTATAATGACATGAATCACATACCTGGATAAACTATCATCACACTGCAGGGTTAATGGAGGAATTTTTTTCTATATTAATCTGTTATGAATAAGGAAATAGGACAAACGGTTCCTATATATAAGGGGAAAATGTGAGATATGTATAAATGTAGAGAAATGTTACAGAGGACAATGTACTGGTAACATTATTGGATTGTAACAGCGAGGACATAACATACCTATTAAGTGTAAGGATATGAAACAGCTGGAGGAAGGAAGTAGTCCCAAAGATGAAGAGGTCTATTAAATAATAATATGGTATTAGAGAGCAATATCAGAAGGTGTCTGAAAGTGTCATCCATCTGAGAAGCAGCTTACTTTATGCCATAGTGTCAGGGAGAGTGTCATGGAGAATCCTGCCGTGCACTGTGCTTAGCATTTCCTGAGCTATTTATGCTGCTTGCGTGGACACGTGTGCTCCTATGACTTCCGGTCTGTGAGACGCGGAAGGGCCAAGTGGAACGCATACAGTGCATGCGTAGTGATAAAGCTGCTGTGAGACCTCGTAATAGGGCGGAGTTCAGGCTGAGAGGAGCAGTCATGTGATCAGTGACACGATGGGGCAGGAGGAGACGCACAGTCACGTTCTAGCAAGCAGGAGGTGTAACGTGGAGAATACGAAGTCCGACAGGAGTCCAACCGAGCATGCGTGAGAAGTGAATGGGAACCGATCAAAAGGAAAAGAGGTGCATCAAGCTGGCTTAGCTAAGTCTTGTTCCATATTCCGTGCAATTTGTTAGGTCCGGGTGATGGTGGATCCTCTGGGCCGTGCACCAGGCTCCCCCAGTGAGGCAACCTGGAGCTAACCCCTATACAGGGACTGTCCGGTCACCCCACCAGAGGGCCTAGGTACACGGTAGCCGGAGTACTAGCGGGACCGGGATAGCGTCCCTCAGGGAACGGGTAGAACGGAGTCTTTAGAACCACAGAGTTCTTGGAGACAATTAAGGGAGTCCGGTACGGGTGCTCAGACGGGATCCGGGTTAGCTGGATGTGACGGGGAGGCAGCCGGGTGAAGCCGGGGATCACACACAGGCACAAGGCAGATGTAACGGTGGTGGGATTCCCCGCTGACGGACACCGGAGGACCTCTAGGCAAACCCGGATTCAGGAGCCAGTTACGGAGGCAGAGCAGACTCTACGAAAGAGACAGAGTTAGCACAGGCAAGGCACATGGGGACCTGGACTCCTAGCTTGCAGAACTTGACGAACAGGCGACGCCCTCCAGGCAGGGAGCTCCTAATATACCTGACCCTGACTGATGTAATATCCTGTTTAGGGAGTGCAGGGCCTTTAAGAGGAAGTCAGTGACCGCGCGCGCGCCCTAATGCACATGCGTGACGCCCGGGTGCCGGAGGCCAGAGCAGGGAGCGGTGCCGAGGAGGACGTGTGGCTGGAGGCAGGAGACCCGGGGACAGGAGCGGTGAGTGAGAAACGACGTCGGGACCCGGGGAGCGTGACAGTACCCCCCCCCCCAGGCCCCCTCTTCTCCGCAACCGGGACAGAAAGGCATGAATCAGAGGAGTACCCACATTCTCCCGGGGTTCCCAGGACCTATCCTCGGGACCGTAACCTGCCCAATCGACCAGGAAGTACTGCCGTCCCCTGACGGTCTTCATGGCCACGATATCTCTTACCGCATAGATGTCATCATCGGCTATGGGAGAAGGAGGACAGGCATCAGAGGAGAAGGGACCGAGGAAAACAGGTTTCAGCAAGGACACATGGAAGGAGTTGGGTATCCACATGGAGGGCGGTAGCTGCAACTTGTAGGACACCTCGTTGATCTTCCTGAGGACCTTGAAGGGACCGATGTACCGCGGACCCAGCTTGTACGAAGGAATCTTGAGTCGGATGTACTTGGAGGCAAGCCAGACCAAGCCCCCAGGAGAGAAGAAAGGAGGATCAAGACGTCTCTTGTCTGCATGTTTCTTCATTCGTGCAGCAGCATGTCCCAGGGAGGTCTTGACTGAGGCCCATATAGCGGAGAAGTCTCTGGCCAGGGCATCTGCTGCAGGTACATCGGAAGCTGGAGAGACTGGTAACGGCACAGAAGGCTGAAGACCATAGACAACATGGAAGGGAGAACTGGAGGTGGATTCGCTGACCTGGTGGTTATGAGAGAATTCAGCCCAAGGAAGGAGCGTGGACCAGTTGTCCTGGTGGACATTGACGTAGTGACGAAGGAAGGTGGTCATGATCTGGTTGACTCGTTCCACTTGTCCGTTTGACTGAGGGTGGTAGGCAGAGGAAAAGTCCAGAGACACCCCCAGGTGTTCACAGAGAGCCCTCCAGAAGCGTGAGGTGAATTGGGTTCCTCTGTCGGACACGATATGGGCAGGAAAGCCATGCAGCCAGAAGATGTGCTGTATGAAGGCGTCCGCAAGCTCTTGAGCAGAGGGCAATCCGGCCATAGGAACAAAATGAGCCATTTTCGAGAATCGGTCCACCACGACCTAGATGACCGTATGACCGGAGGACAAGGGCAAGTCCGTGACAAAGTCCATGGCTATGTGTTGCCATGGAATGGAAGGAGTCGGCAGAGGGAGAAGAGGACCAAAGGGCAGGTGCTTAGGCGTCTTGTTCCGGGCACAGGAGGAACATGCAGAGACGAAGGCGGTGACATCCGTACGAAGAGACGGCCACCAATAGTGACGGGCGATGACGCCCCAGGTTTTCTTCTGTCCGGCCATTTTCGAGGAGTGTCCCCATTGGAGGACCTTGAGTCGGTCGGTCTCCGTGACGTACGTCTTCCCAGGAGGGATCTGTGCCAGGGAGACGGGAGCAACCGGGATGATCTTGCTAGGACAGATGATGGGCTGGCTTGGCTCCTCCTCTTGGTCTACCAGAACAAAGGACCGAGACAGGGCATCTACCCGTACGTTCTTGTCCGCAGGCCGATAGTGTAGCTGAAAATCAAACCTGGCGAAGAAGAGAGACCAACGTGCTTGGCGCGGATTCAGCCTTTGAGCGGAGCGTATATACTCCAGGTTTTTGTGGTCAGTATAGATGATCACCGGGTAAACCGCTCCCTCCAGGAGATATCGCCATTCCTCCAACGCCATCTTAACGGCCAGGAGCTCTCGATCACCAATGGTATAATTGCGTTCTGGGGCTGAGAAGACCTTGGAGAAGAAGCCGCAGGTGACCATCTTCCCGGTGGCGGATTTCTGCATAAGTACGGCTCCTGCCCCTGCGGAGGAGGCGTCAACCTCCAGGGTGAATTGGCGGTTCAACTCAGGACGGAGAAGGACGGGAGAAGAAGCAAAGGACCGCTTCAGAGAGCAGAAGGCGGCTTCGGCCTCGGGTGTCCAAGCCTTCGGATTGGCCCCCTTCTTGGTCAGGGCGGAGAGCGGAGCAGTTAGGGTCGAGAAGTGAGGGACAAACTGGCGATAGTAGTTAGGAAAACCGAGGAAACGTTGGATGGCTTTTAGTCCCGAAGGAGGAGGCCAGTCGAGGATAGCAGAGACCTTCCCGGGATCCATCTGCAGTCCGGTGTCCGATATTACATAGCCCAAAAAGGGGAGAGAGGATTGTTCGAACACACACTTCTCGTGTTTGGCGTATAAGCGATTCTTCCTCAGCCTCTGTAGCACGATTTGCACGTGCTCTGTGGGTACGTAGGTCTGGGGAGTAGATTAAGATGTCGTCCAGGTATACGACTACACAGACATAGAGGAGGTCCCTGAACACGTCGTTCACCAGCTCCTGGAAGACTGCCGGAGCATTGCAAAGGCCGAAGGGCATCACGCAATATTCATAGTGCCCGTCCCGGGTGTTGAAGGCGGTCTTCCACTCGTCCCCGGAGCGTATGCGAACCAGGTTGTAAGCCCCACGGAGATCCAATTTGGTGAATATACGGGCTCCCCGGAGCCGATCGAAGAGTTCAGGGATGAGAGGCAGGGGGTATTTGTTTTTCACTGTGATCTGGTTTAGTCCCCGGTAATCGATACAGGGCCGTAGGTCGCCTTCTTTTTTCTTGACGAAGAAGAAGCCCGCACCAGCCGGGGACGAGGACCTGCGAATGAACCCCGTGCCAGGTTCTCGGTGATGTATTCAGACATGGCCCGGGTCTCAGCAGGGGACAAAGGGTATATCCGTCCCCGAGGGGGTGTGGTTCCCGGCAGAAGGTCAATGGCACAGTCGTAGGGTCGATGTGGAGGCAATACCTCCGACTCCTTTTTATCGAACACATCCGCGAAGGACCAATAGGCTGGAGGAAGACCAGGTAAGGAGTCCGGGGCCGGAGGACGACGGACGGGCTGGACTGACTGGAGGCAGTTCTCATGACAAGACGGGCCCCAGCGGATGATTTCTCCAGTACGCCAGCTGACCGTAGGTTCATGTACCCGTAACCAGGGTAAACCCAGCAGAAGCGGATGAGACATGCGTGGTAGAACATAGAAGGCGATTTCTTCGGTGTGTAGCGCACCGATACGCAGTTTCACAGGTTTAGTGACGAACAGGACGGAATCAGAGAGGGGTTTCCCATCCACAGAGGCTATCACAAGCGGTGTCTGCAGCGGGGTGACAGGTAACTGGTACTTGTCAACTGTGGCCTGGTGGATGAAGTTACCCGCTGCCCAGGAGTCGAGATATGCCTCTGCCGTGAAGCGGGTTTCTCCTGTTGTCACCTGTACAGTCCATGTCACTGGGTCAGAGAGCTTCCCAGTACCTAGGGTGGCCTCTCCTACCAACCCTAGGCTTTGGAGTTTCCCGGTTTCGCTGGGCAGGCACGCACCTGGTGTGCGCCATCTCCACAATAGAAGCAGAGACCCTTGGCGGCTCGTTCCGCTTGATGCTGCTTGGAGGACCGTAGCCGGTCCACTTGCATGGACTCCATGGGCTCATGGATGGAGGAGCCAGAGAGCCCGGATGAGGAGAGGATAGGCTTCTGTGGAGAAGCGGAGTGCCTTACAGGGCGCCGCTCGCGGGACATTTCCTTAGACCTTTCTTGAAAGCGGAGGTCTATCCGGGTTGCGAGGGCGATCAGGGAGTCCAAGGTGGAGGGGACGTCTCGACCGGCCAGCTCGTCCTTGATACGACCGGTAAGTCCCTCCCAGAAGGCGGCAGTCAAGGCTTCATTGTTCCACCCCAACTCAGATGCCAGCGTGCGGAACCGGATGGCATACTGACCAACTGTCAAAGTTCCTTGGCGTAGCCTGAGGAGGGATGAGGCGGACGAAGAAGCACGTCCGGGTTCATCGAACGCGGTGCGGAAGGTGTGCAGGAAGTCCTGGATGTTGGTGGTTACTGGATCTTCCCTCTCCCACAAGGGGTTCATCCATGCCAGTGCTTCACCCTCCAGATGAGACATGACGAAGGCAACCTCAGCCTGGTCGGAAGCGAAGAGATGTGGGAGCAGTTTGAAGTGCAGCGAGCACTGGTTCAAGAACCCACGGCAGTTCTTGGGGTCCCCGGCAAACCGAGGCGGAGAGGCTAGTCTCAGTTGTGAGGTCGCAGAAGTTGTCCCTACGGAAGCCGTGGATGTGGCGGAAGTGGACAGGGACGTGGCTGTCGATTGCAGTGTGTTCAGGCGGGTGTCCACTGACGTCATGAAGGCCAACATACGGGATTGGGTCTCTCGCTGACGTACCAGCTCCTGCTGCAATCCGGCCAGTTGGGATGCTAGTGCTTCGGCGGGATCCATGGCCTGTTCGTTCTGTTAGGTCCGGGTGATGGTGGATCCTCTGGGCCGTGCACCAGGCTCCCCCAGTGAGGCAACCTGGAGCTAACCCCTATACAGGGACTGTCCGGTCACCCCACCAGAGGGCCTTGGTACACGGTAGCCGGAGTACTAGCGGGACCGGGATAGCGTCCCTCAGGGAACGGGTAGAACGGAGTCTTTAGAACCACAGAGTTCTTGGAGACAATTAAGGGAGTCCGGTACGGGTGCTGGTTAGGAAGCTCAGACGGGATCCGGGTTAGCTGGATGTGACGGGGAGGCAGCCGGGTGAAGCCGGGGATCACAGACAGGCACAGACAGGCACAGGCAGATGTAACGGTGGTGGGATTCCCCGCTGACGGACACCGGAGGACCTCTAGGCAAACCCGGATTCAGGAGCCAGTTACGGAGGCAGAGCAGACTCTACAAAAGAGACAGAGTTAGCACAGGCAAGGCACATGGGGACCTGGACTCCTAGCTTGCAGAACTTGACGAACAGGCGACGCCCTCCAGGCAGGGAGCTCCTAATATACCTGACCCTGACTGATGTAATATCCTGTTTAGGGAGTGCAGGGCCTTTAAGAGGAAGTCAGTGACCGCGCGCGCGCCCTAATGCACATGCGTGACGCCCGGGTGCCGGAGGCCAGAGCAGGGAGCGGTGCCAAGGAGGACGTGTGGCTGGAGGCAGGAGACCCGGGGACAGGAGCGGTGAGTGAGAAACGACGTCGGGACCCGGGGAGCGTGACACAATTGTAGTATATCAGTGATGGGTGACATTCATAGATGTGATTATTAGTAATAATCATGTGAGATAGAGACAATTGGAGTAGGATCTTAAGATCTTAAGATCCTACTCCAATTGTCTCTATCTCACATGATAGGTGTTATACAAAAGAATACATTATAGGACATACTAAATATTAATGGTCCCTCTCTGCTATGACATTAACTGACTCGACTATAGGCTTCCTAATGACAACTTCCTTACCTCCCTCTTTGTTCTCCCTTGTTCTCTCTTTTCTTCCCTTTTCTTTCTTACCCTTTTTTCTTTGCCTTCTTTTTTCTTTCCCTTCTTCTTTTCCCTTTTCTTTTTCTTGTTCCTCCTCCTTTGATCCTTATCCCTATTAACATTAGATGTTCATGATGGTATATTATTCATAAGTGTTATCTCTTATTCTTGTCAATACTGATTACTTGTAATGTGATTATTATCTGATCGTTTAATATTGCCCTCCCTAATCTATTCATTTTTCTTGCAGATTTACTAATAATCACATCTATGAATGTCACCCATCACTGATATACTACAATTGCACGGAATATGGAACAAGACTTAGCTAAGCCAGCTTGATGCACCTCTTCCCTTTTGATTGGTTCCCATTCACTTCTCACGCATGCTCAGTTGGACTCCTGTCGGACTTAAGCGTGATTTACACGCTGCGACATCGCTAATGCGGAGTCGTTGGGGTCACGGAATTTGTGACGCACATCCGGCCGCATTAGCGATGTTGCTGCGTGTGACACCGATAAGCGATTTTGCATCGTTGCAAAAACGTGCAAAATCGCTAATCGGCGACATGGGGGTCCATTCTTAAAAATCGTTACTGCAGCAGTAACGAAGTTGTTCCTCGTTCCTGCGGCAGCACACATTGCTCCGTGTGACACCGCAGGAACGAGGAAGCTCTCCTTACCTGCCTCCCGGCCGCTATGCGGAAGGAAGGAGGTGGGCGGGATGTTACGTCCCGCTCATCTCCGCCCCTCCGCTGCTATTGGGCGGCAGTTCAGTGACGCTTCAGTGACGTCGCTGTGACGCCGCACGGACCGCCCCCTTAGAAAGGAGGCGGTTCGCCCGTCACAGCGACGTCGCCGGACAGGTAAGTATGTGTGACGGCTGTTGTGCGACACGGGCAGCGATTTGCCCGTGTCGCGCAACAGATGCGGGCGGGTACCCACACTAGCGATATCGGGACCGATATCGCAGTGTGTAAAGTAGCCTTTAGGCTATGTGCCCACATTGTGTTCTATTACGCAGCGTGTAAGTCATTGCATGTGCATCTCAGAACGCAGCCGAAAAGCTGCGTTCTGAGACGCATTGTAACTGCAGAATTCATGCGTTCTGGATGTTTGCTCTGCCATAGACAGAGTGGGAAAAGCTGCAAGAAGGCACATTTTTGACAGTGCGGTCCCACTCAGCTCTGCTGCATCCCCATAGACTTGCAGCAGAGCTGAGTGGGACCAGACTGTCAAAAGCATGGCTGGCTGCGAGACAGTGCCGCGCGATCAGAATGAACTCAGATGAACTTCACCCGACTTCATTGTAATCGCGCGGCTCTGTGCGTGTGCCGCGGCTTGATTTGCGATCACAGGTGAAGGACTCACCGGTGACCGCAAATCTTCTGAGTGACTGAAGTGAGCCACATGCTCACCGGTGCCGTCACTCAGGTTATCTGCGGCCTGCTCGAGTCCTCCACCCGAGACCTGTGGTCTCAGGTAACATGAGTGACGTCTCCGCTGACAGCGCAATTCACTTCAGTTTCTGCGTGGAGCTGACAGAGAGTGGTGGTGTTTTACGGCCGCTCCTGTCAGCTTCATGTAGCAGAGCTGGATGCGTCGCGGGACCTCGTGTGGATTACGATTTTAATAAAGTGGTGAAAGAGGGTGTTTTTTTGTCTTTTATTTCAAATAAAGGATTTTTTTGGGTGTATGTGTTTATTTACTTTCACTTACAGGTTAATCATTGGGGGTGTCTCATGGACGCCTGCAATGATTAACGTAGGACTTAGTGGCAGCTATGGGCTGCCATTAACTCATTATTACCCAGATTGCCACCGCACCAGGGCAATTCTGGATGAGCCGGGTAGAGTCCCGGGACTGTCGCATCTAATCGATGCGGCAATTCTAGGCGGCTGCTGGCTGATATTTTTAGGCTGGGGGGCTCCCTATAACGTGGGGCTCCCCATCCCGAGAATACCAGCCTTCAGCCGTGTGGCTTTATCTTGGCTGGTATCAAAATTGGGGGGGACCGCACGTGTTTTTTTTTAATTATTTATTTTACTGCACTACATAGACCCACACACCAGTGGCTGTGATTGATTGCAGTGAGACAGCTGTCACTTAGCGTGTGGGCGTGTCTGACTGCAACCAATCATAGGCGCCGGTGGGCGGGGGAAGCAGGGAATACGTGATGGATTAATGAGCGGCCGGCATTTTCAAAAGCTGAAGAAGCCGCCACAGTGTGATAGCCGTGCAGCGCCGCGCCGGTGATCATCAGTGATTGGCGAGTATGAGAGAGGGGGGAGAGGGATAGACCGACAGAGAGAGAGAGACCGACCGGGAGACAGGGAGACCGACAGACAGACAGAGAGAGAGACCGACTGACAGTGAGACAGAGAGACCGACAGACAGACAGCGAGAGAGACCGACATTGCAACCAAAACGCACAAAAGAAGTGACATGTTGCTTTTTAGAAAGCAGCGTATTGGCAGCAGCCGAAACGCTGCGTTCAAAAACGCAACGTGGGGATGGAATTTGCACAATCTTCATAGATTGTGCTGGGGAGGCAGGACGCATGCAGTTACGCTGCAGTGCAATACGCAGCGTAACTGCATGTAAATACGCAACGTGGGCACATAGCCTTAGTATTCTCCACGTTACACCTCCTGCTTGCTAGAACGTGAGTCTCCTCCTGCCCCATCGTGTCACTGATCACATGATCGCTCCTCTCAGCTTGAACTCCGCCTTATTACGAGGTCTCACAGCAGCGTTATCACCACGCATGTACTATATGCGTTCCACTTGGCACTTTCGCATCTCACAGACCGGAAGTCATAGGAGCACACGTGTCCACGCCAGCAACATATATAGCTCAGGAAATACCAAGCACAGTGCACGTGTGCCGCCCCCGTGCCAGCAGCCGCCGCTGCTCGGATCCGGACCTTCTGTGGGTGGCTCGAGAGTTTCCGGACCCGGGGGTCTCGCGGACACGCCGAATAAAAAGGGGGAAGTAAATGTACGGGCTAGGCCGTATTAGGTTCGTGACGCCACCCACGGTGTGTGGTGAGGTGGGACACCACCGCTGCTGTTATGGGGCACCCGGGGGAGATGTAGTGGCAGCTAGATGTTAACCCCTTCCTGGGTAGGGATGGTCGCCCCGGGACCCAGCGTCTTTGTGCAGGGTATAGCGATGACAAGGGCCGGCGCTTCTGGACGTGGAGAGGGAATGTTTGGTTACTCACACTAAATGAACCACACGAGTCTTTTGGTAAACCAAAGTGCTGGTGGCCGGCCGCCACGGCCGGTTGCATTCAGGTCCCCCACCCAGGCTGGTGGTCGCTGTCCTTTCCTCTGCACTTGCTTTGTGTATGGTGGACTGCCTGGTGTGGAACTCAGGAGTCCGCTCCCGGCTGGATGTGGCCTAAGGAGCCGTGCTCGCAGATGCTGGCCCGTGGGATCTATGGGCCCTGGCGGTGGCCTTATCCCTATCGGTGGGCTGTTGTCTTCTTTTAGGGACTTTAGGTGGGACAGGACATATAATCCTGCCCTCAATCGGTTAATTAGCTAGGCCGCTGGTTTCGGTCCTGGCTTCAGGGTCCGAGTACCCCCTCTGTGCTACGGTTTCCGGGTCAGTTCTCCGTGTCGGTACCGGCGGGCTACAACCCTGTCCCGGTCCACCTCAGATCTGTCGAGCCGTCTTCCAGTCTCCTGCTGACGGAGACCACCGTCTGCCACCTAGCCAAAGGCACCAGGGCTTCGACCCTGGCACCGTTCAACTTGAACTTCCTCTCCTGGAGCTACACCTAGCTCCAGCCCACACTCCTCTCAACTTGAACTACAACTCAATCTGTTTGTTTTCACGCCCCGGGCTGTCTAGACCCCTGGGTGAGCGTGTCCAACCGCCTGGTCCCGCCCACTGGTGTGCCTATCTTTCCCTAAGGGGGGGGGTGTGACTAGGGTTTCAGGTCGGCTGTGTGTCACCTAAGTGAGGGATGGTTTTATGCGGGGGCCTATCTGTGACTACCTGGTTTTGCCAGGGCGTCACACACGGCAGGATTCTCTATGACACAAGGTAAGCTGCTTCTCAGATAAATGACACTTTCAGACACCTTCTGATATTGCTCTCTAATACCATTTTATTATTATTTAATAGACCTCTTCATCTTTGGGACTACTTCCTTCCTCCAGCCGTTTCATATCCTTACACATAATAGGTATGTTATGTCCTCTCCGTTACAATCCAATAATGTTACTAGTACATTGTTCTCTGTAACATTTCTCTACATTTATACATATCTCACATTTTCCCCTTATATATAGGAACCGTTTGTCCTATTTCCTTATAACAGATTAATATAAAAAAAAAAATCCTCTATTAACCCTGCAGTGTGATGATAGTTTATCCAGGTATGTGATTCATGTCATTATACACTCATGTAACATACTATAACCTTTTTATATGGTAATCATACCCCACTTTGGTTACATTATATTCCCATAGGTATCTTGGGCACCAGAACCCTATTTAACAATTAGGCGGGCTTTGCACACTACGACATCACAGGTGCGATGTTGGTGGGGTCAAATTGAAAGTGACGCACATCCGGCGTCGCTCTCGATATCGTAGTGTGTAAATCCTTTTTGATACGATTAATGAGCGCAAAAGCGTCGAAATCGTATCATTGGTGTAGCGTCGGTCATTTCCATAATTTCGGAAGGACCGATGTCACGATGTTGTTCCTCGTTCCTGCGGCAGCACACATCGCTGTGTGTGAAGCTGCAGGAGCGAGGAACATCTCCTACCTGCGTCCTGCAGCTCACGCCAGCTATGCGGAAGGACAGAGGTGGGTGGGATGTTTACGTCCCGCTCATCTCCGCCCCTCCGCTTCTATTGGCTGCCTGCCATGTGACGTCGCTATGACGCCACACGACCCGCCCCCTTAATAAGGAGGCGGGTCGCCGGCCAGAGCGACGTCGCAGGGCAGGTGAGTGCATGTGAAGCTGCCGTAGCGATAATGTTCGCTACGGCAGCTATCACAAGATATCGCAGCTGCAACGGGGGCGGGGACTATCGTGCTCGGCATCGCAAGCATCGGCTTGCGATGTCAGTGTGCAAGTGCCCCTTACACATTGTAATCCGTGGACCTTCCTCATTTTTTGATCTACATACACCTTCACAGGTTTATTGCAGGTAACACTATTCATTTTGCATCAATTATCACACTATCCTCAAAAATGTTTTCCTTGTTTCATTCATTTTTTCCTTTTTCATATTCAGGCTATGTCAATTCATAGTCATATGATCTACCTCTCTACCGCTCCACATATCCGTCTATATTACCAACCCCATTACAGGTACTATTTACCTATTCTGGCCACTCATATAGATCATGTGTGGCACCCCTGACATGGTCAGACAGCACTGAGTACTGCACCCATGCTGGGTCAGTACGAACAGGTAATCCCAAAGGCTGACTAGGGTGTGGACACACAGACATGTAGTAACCAGGACGCACATGTCGCAGGCGGAGGAGGGGACGCTGCGCTCTCCCACTGCTCGGGCCCGGCTGCCGCTGCTGCTGCGGCCGCTGCTGCTAGGTGGCTCGAGCGATGGGCCGGATCCCGGGGACTCGAGCGGCGCTCCTCGCCCGTGAGTGAAAAGGGGTTTGGTTTTGGGGATTTATTGTCCGTGACGCCACCCACGGTTGTGATGATTTTTGGTAACACCACCGCTGCTCTGTATGGGGATCCCGGGAGCGGTGACAGGGAGCAGCAAAGTTGTTAGTTCTCCCCTCCGTGGGTAGGAAGTGGTTGTCCCGGGGCCCAGTGATGAGGTGGAGGGTGAGGGATAGCAGGGTCGGTGCAGGGCTTGGTGAGGTGCAGGGTCGCGGGGGCAGCGCTGTGCCTCACGGCACGGTGGTACTCACTCAGCCTGAGACGGTGACACAGTTCTCGGTAAAACACACGGCTGGAAAGACGGTTCCCACGGACGGCTGCTGTTGCTTTTCCCCAGTAGTTAACGGTGACTGTCTCTTTTCCTGCACCTAAGTTCAATGTTGGTAGTGATGGATTTCCACCGGTTACCCGCTCCCCGACTTGGATATGGGCCGGAGGAGCCCCTCTTTGCCCGCAGGCGCTGGCCCTGAGAAACTGGTGCCTTGGCGGTGGCGGTGTCTCTCTCATACGGTTGGACTGTTGCCTTCAATCGGGACTTAGTTGTTGGGAGACCCGGAGGTCCCCTTCACTGACGGATTTGGCAAATTCACGGCGACTCCTAGCCTTGCCGGGATCCGAAAGGCCCCTGCCAATGGTGCTGGCTTCTCCTTGTGTACCGGTCCGGTACCGCCGGGCCACCACCCGTCCGCGGTCCTCACGGTAACTCCGATAGGCCACTCCTGCAGACGGTCACCGCCGTCTGCTAATCTTGCTGTCTCTGTCCAGGGCACACACCCGGACTAACTTCAGGCTCTGTTGCTGTCACTTTTCTCCTCACACTTCAACTACTCTCCTGCACTCCAGCTCTGCCTGAGCTGAACTCTCTTCTCTCACTGCCTGTGTTTCCCTCCTCCAGGACTGTGAACTCCTTGGTGGGTGGAGACCAACCGCCTGGCTCCACCCCCTGGTGTGGACATCAGCCCCTGGGGAAGGCAACAAGGATTTCTGGTCTAGCTTTGATGTACCTAACCGGGGTGTAGGGTGTGGTGATGTCACTACCTGTGACCCCTGGCTTGTCCAGGGCGTCACATTCCCCCTTAGCAAAATGCAGACCGTCCGCGGGCTGCCCGTCCAACACCGGTTTTATTTTTCTGAAAAAAAAGATAAGAAAACACAATACAAGTAAAATAACATCATCCCACAACGGGAGGCACTTTTCTTAAACGTTGCAAACGGTTAACGGTTACGGCTTCCGCTCTCACCCACCCAAGTAACCTGGCCCTGATGCTGCCCCTAAGAAAACAGGCAGCACCCCTTGACCCCCAGACCTGCAACAAGTTACCCGAGCGGGATCTGTCCTTTCCAGGGGACCCACGTCCATGGGGAGCCCCTGGAACTCCCAGAGGGTAGCCACCGGTTCTGGTGGTGGCTTGGCCCCAGCCTGCTCCACTGCGGGCCCTCCCTCCAATCTGCCTCTCCGGAGGCGGTAACGGTGGAAGCTGCAACAATAACATTATTTACATCCCACTAACGTTTGTGGTTGCCCTGCAAGTTCACGGGCTTGTCCGTAAGGAGTCCCTTACGCAACTTTAAACGGTCCCTACGGGGACAACGGTGCCGGCAACAGCCGGTTCAATCAAGCGGATAATCAGGTTAACTTCGGTTAATCACTTTCATTTTCATTTTTCAAAACTTTTAACACTTTAAACACACACACTGATGGTCCCAACGGGGACTGTGACAACGGTGCTCCACTGCCTTTACTCTGACTCTTCTGTGTCTGCTGGGTCCTCTGCCACCAGCATATCAAACATGCAGTGACAGGCTTTCTGTGACATGGGCGCCTGGTATCCATTCCCACCATTACGCGCGGTGTAATCAACTACCGGTTCCCCCACATAGCGGAGACGCGCACTTGCCTCCTCACCTTCAAGGGCGGGTTCAGCACCAGAGCTGGAGTCGCTGGAGTCACCATCACTTGTCTCTGTGTCAGGCGGGTTGCCGCCAGCTGCCGCAGCTTCCTGGCCTCCAGCATCCAACACATAAGTTCTTTCTGCAGTAGCACGGGGCAGCAGGTCAGGCGAGTTTACACTGAGGCGGCCCATAAGTAACGGCAAGGGTGATGCATAGGTCGAGACTAGGCCGGGCCCCTCAGCCGCAGTGGCCGGTCCTGGCAGGACATAAGGACGTGGGTCACCAGTCGGCTCTGTTTCATCTGTTCCCCTCCCGTACATTGGGGCAGTTGCAATCAGTATCTCCACCTCATTGGTCCACTGCTCCATCATCCGGAAGATCTGATCCTGTTGACGCTGGTGGAACTCAATCACCCGGGCCTTCATCCATGCCACGGTCCTGGGCTCGGGGTCTGGCGCAATCACTGCCGGGACTTCTGGCACATTTTCATTAAGGGGCCGCGGTCCTAGCGGTTCCCCCGGGAGTGATTCAGGGACGTCCTGAGCGTCTGCAGCCGGTTGGTCTGCCGGGGCGGATTGGCAGGGTATCGCTACCGGTTGGGCAGGTAGCGGGCCTAGTGGCGGGGCGGCAGCAGCTAACACGGGTAGCGGGGAGAGGGGCAGTGTGAGCGGATGCAGGCCGGGCTCCTCAGCCGCAGTGGCCGATCCCTCAGGAATACAGGGGCGTGTTACCCGCTCCTCCAAATCCTCTTCCACCTCGCGTCTCCGCATAACAGCCACCACGTCCGCCATTTCGGTCTCCCACTCCTCCAGGAGGAGTTGCATGTGGACCTGCAGACGGTTACTCAGCAGGACGGTCCGGTCCCTCAACCACGTCGCCGTGCCGGGCGCGGGGGCTTCCTCGTTGGGAGTTGGATTATGCATCTTGGTAACGAGGTCTTCCAGGAACCCAATATCGCTGCAGAGTCCTGGCGTCCCTGCTTTTATAGCCGCGGCTACATGCGACCAGTCGCCATTTCGTCCCCCTTAGCCTCTTTCCGGCTCCTCCTCTATCGGGGCGGGGTTTTGGCCTTCACGCCTCCACTACTCGAGGAGACGCTCGAGCGGGAACCTTTCGCGCCAAAAATGGCGGCTTCTGAAATTTTCTGGCCGGACACCTCCGGCGGTAACAAGGCGCACCTCTACCCAACGGCAGAGCGGTAAGATCCTGTTCGTGACGCCAAGTTGTCGCGGGCGGAGGAGGGGACGCTGCACTCTCCCACTGCTCGGGTCCGGCTGCCGCTGCTGCTGCGGCCGCTGCTGCTCGGTGGCTCGAGCGATGGGCCGGATCCCGGGGACTCGAGCGGCGCTCCTCGCCCGTAAGTGAAAAGGGGTTTGGTTTTGGGGATTTATTGTCCGTGACGCCACCCACGGTTGTGATGATTTTTGGTAACACCACCGCTGCTCTGTATGGGGATCCCGGGAGCGGTGACAGGGAGCAGCAAAGTTGTTAGTTCTCCCCTCCGTGGGTAGGGGGTGGTTGTCCCGGGGCCCAGTGATGAGGTGGAGGGTGAGGGATAGCGGGGCCGGTGCAGGGCTTGGTGAGGTGCAGGGTCGCGGGGGCAGCGCTGTGCCTCATGGCACGGTGGTACTCACTCAGCCTGAGACGGTGACACAGTTCTCGGTAAAACACACGGCTGGAAAGACGGTTCCCACGGACGGCTGCTGTTGCTTTTCCCCGGTAGTTAACGGTGACTGTCTCTTTTCCTGCACCTAAGTTCAATGTTGGTAGCGATGGATTCCCACCGGTTACCCGCTCCCCGACTTGGATATGGGCCGGAGGAGCCCCTCTTTGCCCGCAGGCGCTGGCCCTGAGAAACTGGTGCCTTGGCGGTGGCAGTGTCTCTCTCATACGGTTGGACTGTTGCCTTCAATCGGGACTTAGTTGTTGGGAGACCAGGAGGTCCCCTTCACTGACGGATTTGGCAAATTCACGGCGACTCCTAGCCTTGCCGGGATCCGAAAGGCCCCTGCCAATGGTGCTGGCTTCTCCTTGTGTACCGGTCCGGTACCGCCGGGCCACCACCTGTCCGCGGTCCTCACGGTAACTCCAATAGGCCACTCCTGCAGACGGTCACCGCCGTCTGCTAACCTTGCTGTCTCTGTCCAGGGCACACACCCGGACTAACTTCAGGCTCTGTTGCTGTCACTTTTCTCCTCACACTTCAACTACTCTCCTGCACTCCAGCTCTGCCTGAGCTGAACTCTCTTCTCTCACTGCCTGTGTTTCCCTCCTCCAGGACTGTGAACTCCTTGGTGGGTGGAGACCAACCGCCTGACTCCACCCCCTGGTGTGGACATCAGCCCCTGGGGAAGGCAACAAAGATTTATGGTCTAGCTTTGATGTACCTAACCGGGGTGTAGGGTGTGGTGATGTCATTACCTGTGACCCCTGGCTTGTCCAGGGCGTCACACACACACAGCTTAGAGGGGACCCCTGGGCAGACCCAGGGAGGGGGCATAGCCCTCGCATCCCAGCTAGTGGTGGGTAGTGGAACTGGAAGCTAGAGACTGTGCAGTGGCAGTCAGAGGAGAGGAGTGGAGCAGCTACGTCTGAGGTGTAGAGCAGAAGAGCAGGACACTTTCAGACCCTGCACCTGTAATGGCTGCTGATGGGGGAGAGCGGCTACCCAGTAGGGCTGCCTGAAAACCACCTAGTGAAGAGGTGCTGCGTAAGGGGACTAACGGTAGGCCAGGCCTGCACGGGGAAACAGGTCCCTAGAGCAGGAACCCATCTACTCGGCCTGCTAAACCTGCTGGTGAGGGTGCTGGATGTACCTCACCGAACCACACAGAGTCCGCAGCATCAACAGCAACAAGGGGGCCCATAAGTAAAAGAAGGCATGCAGCCAGCATTACTTGGTTCACGCTGTCAGCAAATGGGCCAGAGAGGGGAGACCGGCAGTTGCGACTTCCTTGGGTGATTCCCGCAGTACTACAAGTCAGGGGTCATCCCAAACAAGAAGGACTAGGAAGGCGAGTCAGGAGTCACCCCTGGATCAGCCTAAAGGATATCTGGTTCCACTTGGTTCGCCATAGCATCGCCCGAGTTGTCTCACTCTATCATCTGAAAGTGAGTAAAAACCCTGAAAGACATTTCTGCCTGTGTGTGAGTTCTTCTGCGACTTGTGGTACTACACACTTACACTGAGCCCCTGGTGCCATCCTCACTCTCGGGAGGCCATAACACCAGACTGCATTTACCATCGGCCCCAGAAGCTCTCTAAACTGCAGTGGCGGTCGCCCCCTGACCGTAATTACCAAGAGTGGCGTCACAATTCCTATTGAAGTTAACCTGACATACCGGAAGCCAGAAGACTCCCAGCACGTGAGGTCCCTGAAGACCCTGAGGCGACCTGAAGGTAACGGGGCCTCACACATGCATTGTATTTCATTTTATTTATTACAATTTCTCCTTGTCTTTATCCAGGTTTCGATTGATATTTCTTGCGAACCAAAACCTTATTTTCTATTGTCAGTCCATCTCGTGAGCACCTTACCTTTCCACATTCCCATATCTGACTAAATCTCATTTGGCGAATGGGTCTAATTTGTGTAATCAGTCCGATTCGCACACTTTGGTGCGGATCGAACGCATAGCGTACCACTACTACTATTTTTCTTATTATTAATTATTATTATTATTGTTTTTATCATTTTTGTATCATTTCTATTTTCACTTATATTGGTGGGATCATGTTATCATATTATCATGTGATGAATATAATCATATGTATTGCTGTATTTTGTCAATTGATTGTTTTTTGTTTATGATTTATACTCAGATGGTCCGATTTTGATAAAGGCCAGGGGCTGAAACGTCAAATATATTTTTTTGGACTCTGTTACAACAATTATTGAATAAAAATAAAAATAAAACAAGAACAAATCTATTTTTCTCTGGTTTTCTCATTGGGGTGTTTGAGTGCCGGAGTACTTCTCTACTGATACATATTTTTCTCCTGAGCACCTATTTGGTGATGCGAGGTTATATTCATTAATTTTGATTATCAAAATTATTCTGCCCCATTTCCAGACTGACATCTCTTAATACATTTAGGAAGGAATGTTTTATTTGTTCAGATTGGATAACTTGGTTGGGGCTAAGGCCGTATCTGTCGATTATCTCCTCCCGCCTCAACCATCTGGCCTCTAAATTAAGCAAGAGATGACCGACATTTTGGATCCTCTTATCTTCCATTCCCGAAATAGTTTATTCTCATTACCTTGTCTAAACTCAGGGCTGTTCCATATTGGCAGATGCTTTGAAATTCTAAAAAAAACAATTTGTATTCTTTCCTTAACCCCTTCACGACCCATGACTGGTATATCCGTCATGGATGTTGTGAGGTTAATCCCCGCCCCATGTTGTGGGCAGGTCACGGCGATCCGCGCACATATCAGCTGTTTTTAACAGCTGACATGTGTGCCTACAAGTTACGAGTGGAACCGCTTTCCACCCGCAACTTTTAACCCCTTACATCTCGCTGCCGATGTCTGGCCATTACTTTTACTTACCGCCACCCCCACCGGAAGTCACATGCGTGATCACGTGACTTTCAGTGGTTGCCATGGTAGCACAGGGTCATGTGATAACGCCTGTAGCTAACATGAGCCACTTTCTCTCAGTGGCGGCATACTTCCGGCATTGAGAGTAAAGCAGCGTATCTGCAGTTCTCAGCTCTGTAGCTGAGATCTACAGATGTGGCAGAGAGATCGGATTGCTGAGCCATATACTCACCTAGGGGGACTAGTAAAATAAAAAAAAGTTAAAAAAACCTAAAAGTTCAAATCACTCCCTTTCATTCCATTGAAAATTAAAGGGTTAAAAAAATAAAAAATATACACATTTGGTATCGCCGCATTCAGAAATGCCCAATCTATCAAACTGTAAAATCAATTAATCTGATTCATAAACGTCGTAGCGGTAAAAAAATTCCAAACGCCAAAATTACATATTTTGGTCGCCGCAAGTTTTGCGCAAAATGCAATAACAGGCGATCAAAACGTAGCATCTGCGCAAAAATTGTACCATTAGAAACATCAGCTCGAGACACAAAAAGTAAGCTGTCACTGAGACATAGATCCCAAAAAATGAGAACGCTACGGGTTTCGGAAAATGGCGCAAAACGTATGCCAATTTTATTGGACAAGCTTGTGAATTTTTTTTAACCCTTTAGATACAAGTAAACCTAGACATGTTTGGTGTCTACAAACTCACACCAACCTCAGGACCTCAAGCATCACAACAACACATCAGTTTTACCATATAGTGTATATGGTGAATAAAATATCCCAAAAACTATTGTGCGATCACACTTTTTTTGCAGTTTCTCCACACTTGGAATTTTTTTGCTGTTTCAAGTACACTATACGGTACAAATTATGGTTTCATTTAAAAGTACAACTCATCCCGCAAAAAACAAGCTTTCATATGGCAAGATTGACTGAAATATAAAAAAAAGTTACGGCTCTCGGAAGAAGGGGAGCAAAAAAAAACAAACGGAAAAACTGAAAACGCTCTATCCTCCAGGATGCAATAGTACCGCAGTCGCAGGGATACTAGCATGACACTCGGCTCCTGCTGTGCTGCCAGCATCGCAGTACTGTCCCGTGTGGCCCTGGCCTTACAGGATTGTAAAGTGACGACTTGAGTTATGCATCCAATCCCACAGATGCCTACAAAGACAAGGTAAATTATAATCCCTAATATTCGGGAAGTTTATACCCCCTTCAAATTTTGAGCCCATCAACTTTTAAATATTGATTCGTGACCGCCAACCCCTCCACATGAATTGTGTGAATGCCCTCTTCAGACTGCTAATGTCCATATGTATTAGGCTGCTTTCACACATCAGTTTTTGACCATCAGGTGCAATCTGGCAGAAACATGAAAAAACGCATCCGGCGGATTGCGCCGGATAGTCTTGCGTTCCATCCGGTTTTCGCCGGATCTGGAAAAGTTTGCTTGTCCAGTGGCCGGATGGAACGTTGAGGTGAACGTTTTTTGTCTCCGGTGGAAAACCGTATCGCGCCAGATCCGGCACCGTACAGCGTGTTTTATAATGGAAGCCTATGGACGCCGGATCCGGCGTAATACGACAAAAACCAAATTACGGCCGCCGGATCCGTTTTTTTTTAACTGAACATGCTCAGTATCACAACGGAACTGTCAAAAAACTGAAGGAACTGATGCAACTGATACGTTTTTTCACTGGATCCGTCACATCAGTTTTTTTTGCCGGATTGTGCCTGATGGCAAAAAACTGATGTGTGAAAGCAGCCTTAAAAGGAGAGGGAGGGTTTGAAGATGGTAGGTATAACAAACGTGATACACACATCAAATTAAGATGGATCCTCCCCATGATATTTGGGGCAAATCTTTCCGGCAATTAAGGTCATCAATTATGCGAGTTATCAGAGGGAGGTAGTTCAAATGGGAATAAAAATTGTCCCTTTAATCAGATAGGTGATATGGGATTTAGATATTGTAATATTACCGTTTGTGAGCTGTAGGTTGCCATGTTTGTACCACGATCCCAGTGGCAACAGTTCACATTTTGTAGGATTTATCTTGAAACCGGAATATGTTCCGAACTGTGTTAGCAACTTTCCGGATATTTAGGGTAGCTGATCTGTTGTTTACAAAGCCTGCCTCAGCGGGACATAAGAGATCGGCATTATAAGCGCAAGACGATCGGCCATTATTTTGGATAGACGTTTAATATCGAAATTGATGAGGGAGATAGGTCGGTAAGAACCCGGTATCAGGGGATCTTCCCGTGCTTTAGGAGTAGTTTTAGGTAGGCTAGATCACTTGATGTGAGGTTTAGGGCACTTTCACACATGCGGCTTTTCGCCGTTTTGCCGGTTCCGGCGCATGCCAGTACAGTGTATACAGTACAGTGGCAGCGCTGTAACTGCCAGGTCACATGCTCCGGTCACATGACAGTATGTGACCGGAGCTTGTCACGCTGCCACTCTACTGTATACACTGTACTGGTGTGCGCCAGAACCGGCAAAAAGCCGGATGTATGATAGCCCCCTTACCTTCCCTTCAATTTAATAGGATAAAGGCACTTCTACTGAATTTCTAGTTACCAGGGTGTTCAGGTAGGTTTCCAAATCATATACAGTAGTAATATATACAAGGCACTCCCAAATTCAGTAAAATATGATTTTTTATTTCATGCTCAGTATAGCACTACAGGGAACTGCATCCTCTTGGGGATGCAGGACCTACCCCCTGGGACCTGGAGTACCAGTGCCGATACCACTAAAGCACAACCAAAATCCTAGTTCTCCTCTCCACACTGGGCATAGAGGGTTAACCATGTAAGGCGATGGTCGCCATGGGAACGAGTCCCTGGGTCTAGCCAGCCTGGTGGGAGAGGTTAGCAGTCAGTCGGGAGTCAGAGGAGAGTAAGCACACAAAAGAGGTGTGCGGACGTGCCTGAGCTGGGTCCGTGTAACGGTGACCCTGGGGCACAGGAGAGAGGTCAAAAGGTTGGGTACCGAGATACCGCTGGGACCGGAGCACGAACAAGGCACAGGGCCCTAGGCCAAGCGTCAGTTTCAAACGGTTTGATAAATACCTGCCCGGTGAGGACACCTTCATGGGCTTCACCGAACCAAATAATCCGGGTGCATCAGCAGTAAAGTAGGATCGGGGTTCGAACACTTACCTCCCCACCGGGTCCGCACTGCCCGCCGTACGGAGAAGGATACTGTACCCCCAAAGGGACAGTTGGGGCCCCCAAACGCTCCACGCTGAGACCCAACCAACAGAGTGCCGGGGATAGAGCAACCTGGGTCACTACATTGGCACTGGTCCTCCAAGGGACCTGAACTAGCACCCCTGGGTCCACAGTGAGTAGAGACAGTAGTTAGACAACCTGGTGTGGTCTCCGTTATTAACCCATTACATCTCCCAGACACAGCCCTACCTGCGGAGGGCCTAACACCATTGCTGCAATCATCACCAGCCCTTAGAGTACCCACATTCAGCAGCGGCAGTTCTCCATCCTTAACCACAACTCGCAGGTGGCGTCACATGAACATTAACTCTTATCTCCCCTGCAAATACTCCCATTACAAAAGGGGCCAAGGGAACTAGACCAGGCAAAGGCCACCAAAATGACATCCCAATTCTATATACTGCCCGGGACCGAGTACCCCCTTCCCTGGGTGACACATAGTCAAGTCAGACGTTGCGGCCCAAACATGGCCTTCATCAGTAACTAGCACCTGAGATAAATAGAGATCGATTATAGTTTCACTGTTTTCATTGGCAGTATTTGGAATGCTAGCAGATATTTGACTGTGATTTGCAGCATGTTATTTCTGCCATGGGCAGTTGCAGTAATGCTGTTAAAGTTTATGTAGTTTGCAGCCTGTCATTAGCGGTATCCACCGCTGTTTTTTGGCCTTGGGCCTTATGATTACTAAAAATTCTTATTGTGGCGGTTACATCTTCTAATGTGATTGGAAGTTTAAGTGGCGTTTTTGCAATTCAGAGTTGGGAGTTAAAATTTTGTCCACACAACCATTCTTCATATTGTCCCACCACACTGCCTCTTTCCATAATATCCACCTCCCCCACACAGCCCCCCTCCATAATGTCCACCCCCACACTAATCCTGTTCATACTATCAGCCCCCATTCATAATATTCCCCTCACATTGCCCCTCTCTATACTGCACCCTCCCCTATTTTGTGGTTTGTCAGTAAAAGTGATGACTTAATTTTTGGCCTTTTTCCATTCCCCAAAAATATGAGAATTCGATCAGTTCCATTATATGTATTCAAAAATGGCGACAAAATACAACTCGTCCAATAATAACCAAAACCTGATACAGAGATATGGGAGGAAAGAGGAAAGGTCACAGAGCGAGAAATAAGGGAGGCAGAAAGCAAATAGCCTCAGAGCTGAAGGGGTTAATGCCCCCAGTAATGGGGAATCTCCACATACCTCCTCCTGCAGAGCCGCACACTAGATATATGGCTGCTCTGTGCTTCCAGGACCTGTGATGATGTCACATGGAGGGGAGGAGTCAGGGGTCACATGATCAGCTCCTCAGTGTATGCAGGACTCTGCTGTGCTGGGTGTCATGGTGCTGGATGAGGGGAAGGTTATGTGTGGGGTCAGGAGGGATTAAGGCTATGTGCACACGTTGCGTCTTTTTTTTCGCGTTTTTGTCATGTTTTAAACTGCACGATGTCAATGACAAACTGCATGCTTTTGCTTCCCCAGCAAAGTCTATGAGAAATCAGAATTTCCATCTGTACGTAGCAGTATTTTTTATCAGTGTTTTATTTGTCAAAATCTTTCACACAAAAAAAAGCAGCATGTCACTTCATTTTGCATTTTTGTCACCCATTGAAATCAATGAGATGGATCAAAAACGCAAGGAAAAAGAATGGTACCAAATTGTTGTGTTTTGCATGCGTTGTACGTGCAATTTTGTCACCCACATTGTTCCAGGATATAAAAAACACTGCAGGAGTGAAAATCTTTCCCCGCTTCATACTCGCCAATCATCGGCGCAGCTGTCACTCTGCTCCCGCGGCCTCTCCTGCTTCTGTCATGGCTGCTCATTAGGCTCATACATATTCACTGCTGCCCCTGTGACGCCCCTGAGGCTCAGGTCGCCACATGGTACTGCACCCCACTCAGGGTGTGGTGCTGATCATGGATCCACAAGGAGGTCGGTACCAGTTTCATCATCCATAACCACATACACACATGGGTTGCCCTTTCCCCACTGGGGACTGGGCTAGGGTCTGGTATAAAAGGGGTTTCCAACAGTGTGTGGCATTTACAGGATGCCTCACAACAGGGGCCCCAATTCACTAGCTTAGGACCTAGCGGGGGGGGGAGCTGCGGCCACCAGGGGGAGTTAGGAGTTACATACAGAGTTTACTGAGACTTCAAGGAGTGACAGTGACAGTGAGCGGACGTCTTTCCTGATAGCTCATATGGGACATAGGAGTTTAAGGCTATGTCCGCACGTTGCTTTTTACCTGCTTTTTTGCTGCTTTTTCAACTGCAGCGTTTAATGGCACAATGGTTGTGTTCTGCTTTTCAAGCAAAGTCTATGGGAATTTGGGTTTCTTGTCCGCACTATGCAGTTCAAACTGCAGCCTTTTTGTGGCAGAACTTTGGTCAAAAACTCAGCTTTGCAGTCCAAAACCCAAATGGCAAAAACAATTCACATGTCAATTGTTTTTGCCATTTTAGTTTTGCACTGCAAAGATGAGTTTTTGACCAAAGTTCTGCAACAAAAAGGCAGCAGTTTGAACTGCATAGTGCGGACAAGAAACCCAAATTCCCATAGACTTTGCTTGAAAAGCAGAACACAACCATTTTGCCATTAAACGCTGCAGTTGAAAAAGCAGCAAAAAAGCATCAAAAAAGCAGGTAAAAAGCAACGTGCGGACATAGCCTAACGGTCGCTGTGGAGGATACCGAGTTAGTTCCCCTGGGGCCAGCGCTGTTCAGGGTGCAGCACCCTAGGGTATTGTAATTCCATGTTGCATCACCAGATTTTGCCGGACGGAGAAGTTCCACGCTTCTTCGACCACCCAAGTTCCCAGTGCCAAGTGGCATATAGTACTACCGGGCCTCGGTCACGGTCAAACTCAAGGGGATCCCCGCTACTGACATAGGGAACAGTACTCTAACAATACTGACATAGGGAACTAGTACAGAAGGGACTCTAAGTGCTTCAAGTCACAGGGACCCACACTACAAAGCGCAGTGAGTAAGGGCCCACGGACTACCGTACCGGTATTGACCTCTTGCAGATCCCGGATCGACCTGAGCCCATCACGGCAGTGACTAGTGTGACCGGGCTTGCAGCTGAAGTTGTGAGTAAAAACTACACCCTGAACCCGCAGAGACTGTGTTGGCCCATCCTTACCGGTGCCGCCACCCAGCGCTTAGGCGCCAACGGCCGTTACAACCCTCATCATCCACCTGGGGCCTGCTCCGCCTATGGGGAACAATACCATCCCGGCTGCAATAACACCTGCCCCGGAGAGGAACCCTGCAGCGGCAGCTACTCTTTGGCCGCACACCACAGGTGGCGTCACAACAAATTTTCCCCAATCATCCCGTTTCTCCCACGGTTTACTGCAGGCCTCGAGGCAATGGAACCGAGCAAGGCCACCCCGTGACAATGCCTGACCCGGCTCGAAAAGGCCCGGCAACGAGTAGGTTAACACCTGCGCCGTGGGGCGCTGCATCCCCGCCCACCTGCATCTGTGATTGGCTGCAGTCAGGCGCGCCCCCACGCTAAGTACCAGCTGTCTGACTACAACCAATTACAGTCGCTGGTAGGTGGGTCTATATTGTACAGTAAAATACAGTAAATAATTTAAAAAAACGGCATGCGGTCCCCCCCAATTTAGATACTTAGTCAAGATAAAGCCTCACAGCTGAGGGCTGGTATTCCCCGGATGGAGAGACCCACGTTATTGGGAGCCCCCCAGCCTAAAAATACCATCCAGCAACCACCCGGAATTGCTGCATCATTAGATGAAACAGTCCCAGGACTTTACCCGGCTCTTCCCGGTTACCCTAGTGTGGTGGCAATCAGCGTAATGAGTTAATGGCTGCCCATAGCTAAGCCCTGAGGTAGTGATGGCAGGCATCTGAGACATTTCCATCACTAATCTGTAAGTGAAAGTAAATAAACACAAACACCCAAAAAATCTTTTATTTGAAATAAAAAACAAAAAAGCCACCCTCTTTCACCACTTTATTAAGCCCCCCCCAAACACCCCTCCAGGTTCGATGTAATCCACACGAGGTCCCACGACGCTTCCAGCACTGCTACGTCTAATGCTCACAGCGAGCCCCATAGAACATGATTGCCACTTTTTAATAAAATGGTGAAAGAGGGGTTTTTTTGTCTTATCTCAAAGAAAGGATTTTTTGGGTGTTTGTGTTTATTTACTTTCACTTACAGATTAGTGATGGGGGATGTCTCATAGACGTCTGCCATCACTCAGCTAAGGCTTAGAAGCAGCTGTGGGTTGTTATTAACTCCTTATTACTCCGATTGCCACTGCTCCAGGGCAACTGGAAGAGCCGGACCCAGCACCAGATTTGGAGCATGTTATGGTTGCTTGGTCAGCTAGGTCAATCATTGTGTGGATGAAGGCCCACCACGTCAAACCCTGTCATGGCCAGCCCAATCTCTATACCACTAACTCCATTGAAAACCTCTGGAATGTAATTGAGAGGAAGATGGATAATCAAAAGCCATCAAACAAAGAAGAACTGCTTACATTTTTGCTCCAGAAGTGGCATAAGATCACCCAAAAGCAGTCTGAAAGACTGGTAGAAAGCATGTCAAGATACATGAAAGCTGTGATTAATAATCATGGTTATTCCACAAAATATTGATTTCTGAACTCTTCTTGAGTTAAAACATTATTAGTATTATTGTTTCTAAATGATTATGAACTTTTTTTTCTTTGCATTATTTGAGGTCTGAAAGCAATGCATTTTTTTGTTATATTGACCATCTTATCTCCTCCTTCTGCTCCTCCTCTACAGGCCATGCATGCTGAACAGACAGGATGAAGCTAGTGTGGATAGTACCCCCTTTAGCGCAGGTAACCATCTCCTATTCCTCTTCATTATCACTCAATCCACGCTGAGAAGATGAGAAGAGGCTGGATTGGGTACTATCACCCTCTGTACTTTCTTCCTCCATCTTCACCTGGTGTGTGTAACGCCTGCCTGGATCCACAGACTCAGACGGGCTGTAATGGACAGGCAAGAGGGAAGCCACTCACCAAGCAGGACCCCCAGAACCCTGAAACCCTTTAACCCCTATACAGGGATTTGGAATTACACAGGGCCCAGGAGATCACTACCTGTGGAAGGCTGCAGTCTGAGAGAGTAGTCGTCAGGCAGGGTCAAACCAGGAATTGTGGAACAGGGACAGAATTGGCAGGCAAGGACGTAATCAGAAACAAGCAGAGGTCAAAACCGGATTGGACAGCGAGGTACAAAAAACAGCAGGCAGGAGGGTAGTCCGGAAACAAGCGGTAATCAGCACACGAAATCACAGGTCGAAACAGGAGCCAGAATTCTCACAACTATCTCTGGCAGAGGTCAGCAGACAGGAGGGGCATTAAAAAGGGTGTGGTGTCTTCCCATAGGCTGTAGCTGAATGATGGTACCTCAGCTGGGAGACACCCGCCACCTACAGTCAGCCAGTGGCACTGCAGATCCCCAGGAAATTCAGACCAGTGGATGAACAGAGCCTGTGCCCACCGGCGCCGCTGGCATCGACTCCTCTCCCATCACCAGCACCATCCACGGCAGGAACACGGTGTCGCCTGGCGATCGGAGTAGAAGTCGATGTAGCGGACTCCGGTGGTGACGTAACAGTGTGCATGCAAAGCTTACTCTTTAATTGTGAGCAGCAAGCATTTGGGTAGACACAGAAGTGGGATGGGTATGCTGATTATGGCGTCATCGCCGTTCACCAACTTGGTTGAGTCCTCAAAGTTTTGTAAAACCTCACAGAACATCAGGCCTCTATGCCCGTTCGTCGGTTCTTATGTGTTGATGCTGACCGGAATACTGACAGGCATGTTGCAGCTGGTACTCAACTACTGCCTTATGCTTAACAACATTAGTAATGTGGAGCTCCAGTTGGGTACATCCCACATCAGACGGTGAGCTGGCACTTGCAAGCACTGATGCAGCACTGCCAGACTGCCACCAGCTGTAGCTGACTTGTGTAAATGGGTCCACACACAGTGTACCTTCATAAGCAGCTCAGGCAAATCTGGGTAGGTGTCATGCTGGGGCGAGGTAACACCTGGTGTGCAGCGCAACACATGGGGAAAACCAGGGAAGATGTAGAGGAAGAGTCTGCTGATCGGGGGGCAGAGGTCACTAGCTCACACTCACCTGTAAGTGATCCCTGAGCGCCCTAACATTTCTAGATAGCACCATCACGTGTCCAGGCCCTCGCTGAACTTACCCTACTTGTGGGTAGGTCAGCGACAGACTAGTCCCGTTAGTATAATAAATCAGCAAAAGGAAAGTAAGACAAACAGTGTGGGGAAAGACACAAAAATAACACCCTACGTTTCTTTAGCCGGAAACTTCTTCACAGTTGCAACTGAAACAACAACTTGGCTACTCTAGAGACAGGCTCCATCAAAGTGGTTAATATAAAAGATCTATAACCAGCATGGAGTAAAGCCAGGAGTGGGTTAATATAGCAGAAGGGCGTGATGAGAAAATGATGCAGCTGTGATAAAGGCTATGAGTAATCTCAGCCATAAAGGAAAGAACTCTCATCTCTTTCAGCATCAAAAGAAAGTAAATCCACTGCAACACATGATAACCTGTGGATGTGACACACTCATGACAGTAGATTTTCAAAAATCGCTGAACCATTAAATTGAGCCTGTGGAGGATGCTGAGCTGAGTGGACGTGGGGAAGAGGAGCTCCTGTTGACCCTCAGCTAAATCAGCACTTATCATAAGCACAAACCTACTCACCGGCTCTCAGGATGGGACCACGGAGGATTAAACCATCGCAGCAGGCATCGGTGGCCCCCCCGCTGCACACCACGGCGCTGGATACTTTCTTGGGCCTGGAACAGGGTCCAGGGGAGGCCCGGACGCCATCTTTCCAGGAGCATGGAGGGGAAATGGAGGCATCGGCCCGGCCTGCTAAGCAGCAAGAGAAGGAGGAGTGGGTGAGCGGGGACACAGGGGGGAGTGGAGGAATCTCTGCAGCAGATCCAACAGGGGATGCCTTGGCTCAGCAGCCCTGCACTGCATCGGATCCTCAGGCACAGCAGCAGCAGGCCCAGGAGCACATAGTGGCTGTGGGAGATAAGGTGGAGGTCGGGGGGCAGCCCTCCCCACTGCCGGGAGAAGGGACTGCAGCCACAGCTGGTAATATCAGGGAACAGAGCAGCCTGCTTCCCCCCTCTGGGCCTCGGTGTGGAGATCAGCTTCCCCAGCACCAGACTAAAACTCCAGTGTCTATTACTGCAGGTGCTCACCTTAAAGGGCCAGACACCTTCTATAAGGACATGCATGATTTCATAAGTAAACTTCCTTCTAAAGAGGACTTTCAATGCCTCATACATGAGGTTAAAGCAACTTGCAGGTCAGAAATAGCTGAAGTGAGGAGAGATTTGCAGCAATTGTCTAGCAGAATTGAATCCCTGGAGGAAGAGCATGACATCACCAGATCCCATGTATCAGAATTACACAAACTGGCAACATCGCAACAAAAAATAATGGAGGATATGCAGTCTCACATAGAGGATCTCGACAACAGAGGACGCCATTGCAATGTCCGTGTGAGGGGGGTCCCAGAGTCAGATGGGCCCGAGGACACAAACTCCATACTACAATCCATCTTTAATGAAGTGTTGGACGCTCCCCCTTCTAACATCATCAAGCTGGACAGGGCACACAGGGCTTTACAGCCGAAGAATTTATCCACCCAACCCCGGGACATCATTTGTTGCATTCACGACTTCTCCACCAAAGAACTGATCATGGCTAAGGCTAGAATGAGGCGCACGGCACCTGTGTTCAATGGCAAGGAAATCCAGCTTTTCCCGGATCTTTCTCGCATCACACTCCAGAAAAGGCGGCACCTCAAACCCCTCCTCACGAGCCTGAAGGAGCACCAGGTTCCATACCGCTGGGGTTACCCGTTTGCACTAACAGCGCGCAGAGGGGGTAAATCGGCGACCCTTCGCACTCCAGCAGATACCACTCTGTTCTGTGAAGCACTGGACATTCCAGCGGTCTGTATCCCAGATTGGGACTTGCAAAGGTTGGAAGGGCCGCCCCCTCCCGTGTGGTCCAAGGTGAGGGGTGGAGGGCGTGGGGCTTTGGGGGGGAGAGGAGGTAGGGGCCGCGGGTCGCCCCCCTCCCCGGCTCACCGTTGAGGACACTTCTTAACCTGGTTGGTGCCTATTTCTTATACCCTCTGAGTTCCAGTGGCTGAGCATGCTTTGTGATACTGTGACTCTCTCTACAGCAAGCCTCTGACTGTCCATTGTGTCATCTGCGGCCCTCTGGGTCTGTTGAGCTGCATAAGGGGGGGGGGCTGTAGCCACAATGATGCCGTGGGTGGTAGGGGGGTTGGCGGGAGCCCGGTCCCCTTACTTGGAGTTAGTGGTTGAGGTTTTTTGTTTTTTTTTTGTTTTTTTTTCCCTTGTTTCCTTTTGGCACGGGCCCGTGCCCACTGGACTGACCCCCGTGGGAGGGCTACTGGGGAGTGAGGTGGGTGGCTCTCTTAGCTCAGACGGGTTGGGGAACCTCCCTCTAGGTCTCTCCCTTCCGGGTTGACCCCCCGGGAATCTATGCCTAAGGTTTATGCATTTTGGTTAATGTTCTTAATTCATGTTCATTTCTATGTTTGTCCTTGTCTTCCCCCCTCCCCGATGTTTTTTCCTTATGTGTCCTTTCCGGTACCACCCCTTCTAGAGTCCCTGGGAGCTGCGGCCCTTTGTCGTATGGACCATCTCCTCTGGCCGGCTTCACAGGGGAAGTCATGCCCCCGACGGTATAGGTGTGCCATTAGCTTTTTCTTACTTCTAAGTTTTAGATATGACCCGCATTATCTCTCTTAACGTAAAAGGTCTGAATTCACCCCGTAAGAGGAAATTGCTGCTACAGGAACTGAAAACATCAGGTGCAGACATAGCCTTTATCCAAGAAACACATTTTGTGGAATCAAACACTTTCAAATTTGCGTCCCACCGCTTTCCCATCCATTACTCGGCTTACTCGGGCTCCAAGAGGGGGGGAGTTGCTATTTTAATATCCTCCAGTTGTCCTCTACAAATTACGGGTTCTCACTGCGATCCAGAGGGTAGATATGTGATTCTGGAGGGCCAACTGGGGGGATCCCCGCACATACTGGCCAACATTTATGCACCTAATGAAGGGCAGATACGCTTTCTTCAGAAAATACTCGATCTGATAGGCGGACTGGCACCGGCCTCTACGGTGTTGGGGGGAGACTTTAACATCCCTTTTTCGGAGGTGGCCGACAGACTCTCTGTGGGTGGACACCCTCCATCGGGTGCTTTGAAAAATTTGTCCCGGGACTTTCGTAGGCTCATTAGATCAGGGGCTTTATACGACGCTTGGAGGGTGGACCACCCGGGAGAGAAGGCCTTTTCCTTCTACTCGCATCCGCATCAGACGCACACCAGAATAGACTATTTTTTCATTGACTCACAGCTGCTGGGGCGTCTTGAGAGGGTGGAAATGGGATCCATTACGTGGTCAGACCATTCCCCACTCATAATGGACTTCAAGAAAGATGGTCCTCGACCTAGGACTCAGCATTGGCGCCTTAATGAATCTCTGATCAAAAATCCCGACACTAGGGCCTTTTTAAATAAGCAACTGGTCGAATTCTTTCAGTTGAACACGGGCACGGTCACGTCGCCGGCAACACTCTGGGAAGCTCACAAGGCAGTGATGAGGGGACTATGCATTAGAGAGGGCGCCAGGGCTAAAAAGAATGCCACAAGCCAGCGGGACTCTATAACGGCCCATCTTAAGCTACAGGAGGGGAGACTGGCGGCTGCCCCATCACTGACTATTCTTAGGAGAGTCATCAGCCTTAGGGAAAAGTTGAGAGACTTGGCAATTGGCAGAGCAGAAAAATTGCTAACCTTTTCCAAACAAAGATACTATGAAAGGAGTAATAAGGCTCATACCTTACTCGCCAGGCAGCTTAAGGAGCGCGCTACATCCTCATGCCCTCAGGCTCTGCGCGACGAAAAGGGCACTATCCACTATCACCCCGCTTCAATAGCTGACATTTTTTTCAATTACTACAACAAGCTTTATAACCTTCCGGTTCCCCCGGGCATGGCTTCGCGCGGGGCTGGGGCACTTGGGGACTATTTTTCGGCCCTTGAGCTCCCTTCACTGCCTTGCGGAGCAGCCGCGGCTTTGAATAAAGAGATTACTACAGAGGAACTGGAGCAAGTTCTGGAAGCCCTGCCTGGCGGGCAGTCACCGGGCCCGGACGGCTTTACTTATTTTTATTACAAGGTGTTTGCGGCGGAGCGCCTCCCACACATGGCCGCCTTGTTTAACTCTTTCCTTCAGGGTGACCCTATCCCTCCATCCATGCTACACTCCCATTTAATCCTCCTGCCCAAGCCACCCAGGGACCCATTGGACTGTGCTAATTATAGACCAATAGCCCTTTTGAACTCCGATTTGAAGATGTTCACCAAGCTCTTGGCGGCCAGGCTTAATCGATGGTTGCCCCAACTCGTGTATAAAGACCAGGTGGGTTTTGTCCCTTGCCGTCAGGGGGGGGACAACACCAGGAAGGTCATAGACCTGGTGGATGTGGCAAATCGGACGAAGCAACAGGCGTTGGTGTTGAGTCTAGATGCAGAGAAGGCTTTTGACCGCCTTGCGTGGCCTTTTCTCTTCAAGACAATGGAGGTCTTTGGGATCTCGGGTGGCTTTATGCGGGCCTTGAAGTCCCTGTATAGCGCTCCTACGGCCTCTATCAAACTCCCCCTCCACATCTCTAAGCCTTTTCTCATCTCCAATGGCACCAGGCAGGGGTGCCCCCTGTCCCCCCTCCTTTTTGCACTATGCATAGAGCCCCTCGCGGCCTCGGTCAGGAGCAACCCAGACATCTCGGGGGTCCTGGTCAGGAATAAACCGTTTAAAATCTCACTTTTTGCCGACGATGTGCTCATTACACTTACCAACATCCATGTGTCCCTTCCAATTTTAATGTGCACCTTGGGTAGGTACGGGAGCCTTTCGGGGTATAAGATCAACTCTAGCAAAACGGAGGCAATGCCCTTGAATCTCGACCCGGTGGCCCTGGATTACCTGCGTTTGAATTTTAAGTTTCGTTGGAAGACAGATGCGGTCAAGTACCTGGGGGTTAACCTCACATCTACTTATGATTCCCTCTATAACCTTAACTTCCCCCCCTTTTCCGAGAGCTGAGAACTCTTTTGAGCAAGTGGTTGCCCCTCCCTCTTTCGTGGATGGGGCGCATTGCGGCGGTTAAAATGAGCTTGCTCCCAAAATTATTATATTTCTTTGAAACCCTCCCAGTTAAGGTACCAATAAAGGAGCTGAAGTCCCTTCAGGCGGCTATCCTTAGATTTATTTGGTGTAACAAACGTCATAGGGTGGCCAGGGAGGTGTTGATGGCTCGGAGAAACAGGGGGGGGCTTACTGTCCCGGACATCCTAAAATACTATTGGGCGGCCCATCTTAGGAGGATCCCCTGTTGGGTGTCCCTTTGGGCATACAACAGGTGGACTGAGATTGAAAAACTTTGGCTGGCGCCTATACATCCAAACGCGCTCCTGTGGCCCCCGGCCCGGTGTGATTCGCCCCCCCCTCTTCTTGGACCGATGCAGTTCACTAGGGACCTCTGGGCATTTTGCATTAGAAGATTTCCTTTGGCATCCCCCTGCTCCCCTCTGGTGTCCTTCATATACCAACCCTTGCTCCCAAGCAGTCTGGAGTCGGACATGGTGCACCCCTGGCTCAAGGCAGGTCTATTCAGATTTGCAGACATTATAGATGGAAGTACAATGCAGATCCATTCCTTTGAGTACCTTAGAGATAAATTCTCTCTCTCTAATCGAGAGTTTTTCCAATATCTGCAGATCAGAGACTTGGCTGGCTCCTTGTTTGGCAGGGCAGGGGCCTCGATTCCCACAGATTTTGAGAAAATTTGCAGAAGGGGCACTGATACTAAGGGGCTGATTTCGGAAATTTACATTTTGCTTTCTGATTCACGGGAGGGGCCCGAGGGGTCTTTTCCATACATGCGGAAATGGGAGTCTCTATTGGGAAGGCGGATACTTCCTCAGGAATGGGCAGCAATCTGGGGAAACGCCGCCAAGACGTCAATATGCACACTATATAAGGAAAATATCTATAAAATTTTGCTATTTTGGTACCACACTCCAGATTTCCTTCATGGCATAGACCCCTCCATACCGGCTTGTTGCTGGAGATGCGGGGGAGGCAGGGGCACCATTCTGCACATATTCTGGTCCTGTCCAGGGATAGTCCCCTTCTGGGAGCGGGTTAGAGGGTTGATCCATAAAGTACTATATATAGAGGTTGATCTTGATCCCCTGATCTATGTTCTGGGTCTTGGGAATGGGGGATTGGGAAAAACGGCCTCTAAGCTTTTGTCCCACATCCTTACGGCGGCCAGATGCTTAATTGCAAAGAATTGGAGGCAGCCAGGGACACCCTCACTCCAGAGCCTCAAGTATAGATTACTGGACGTTAGACGCATGGAACATCTCACGGCACTATTGCATGACACACTTGACCGCTTCCAGGCCGTGTGGGCACCATGGGACTACTTTGCGGGACAGGAGGATCTGTGAGACTGAGGCCTATGGGTCCTATGGAAGGAGCATGGACTCTTGAAACCCTTCCCTCTTCCCTCCTATTTCTCCTCTCCCCTCCTAACCCTCCTCACCTGTCCTGTCATTGTTTGTCTAGGTTCGATAAGAATTGTGAATTTTATGTTTTATTTTATGTATGAAAAACGTAAATTGAAAATCTCAATAAAAATTCAAAGTTTAAAAAAAAAAAAAAAAATTGAGCCTGTGGGCAAAGTATGGTACATGTGCAAGCTTGCCAAGCTTCAGATCTGCCACCAGGTTTCGGCCATTATCACACAGGACCATGCTTGGTTGTAGGTTCAGTGGCGAGAGCTACAGTTCTGTCTTGTCTGTTAGATCTTTCAACAACTCTGTGGAGGTGTGATGTCTCTCACCTAAAGAAATTAGTTTCAGCAAAGCCCATTGCCACTTCATGAAGGCAGTACTGCAGTGCTTCTAGGTTGCCACTGACATGGGCGACAATTTCGAGATGGAGGAAGAGGGGGTGTAGGAACTGGTGTAGGAGGTGTGGGAAACCCTGATGGAACTAGTAACAGCAATTTTAGGTATCGGTAGCACGTGTGACATCCCAGGGTCCAATTCGATCTCGGCATCCACAATGTTCACCCAGTGTGTCATTAAAAAAACATATAGAGTTCCTGGCTGCAAGCACTTGTGTCGGTGGTTAATGGAACTTCCCAGTTACTTTGTTTGTCAGGGTGCGGGTGATGTTATAGGTCAAATTTAATCATAACACTGTTCGTAAGTCATTGTTGGAGTAATTCATATATAACATATTGCCAAAGGAAACTAAATTCCTGAACTAAGGACCTATTTACAATATAACCTTTTATTATTACTGATTAAAATATGATGACAAGCAAAAGGGTAACCATGTTTTGAACTTTTGACTTTCAGGCTCCATATGTCACCATCCACTACAGCTTTGAATGTGAGACTACTTTCATTTTATTGGCAATTAACTTGGCTATCCCATACATTCATTTGAATTGCAACTATTATATATAATTTGTTATGCAGATCAGGTTGAGACGCCAGTGACTACTTACGGTTAGCAATCACGGGAGAGTAGTCAGATAAGCCAGGGTCAGGTGCCAGGAGGACACAAAATGGATTCCAGGAAAAAGCAGAGGCGTAGTCAGGTCATGATCCGGGGTCAGAAATCCATGAAGGCACGTAATGAATACAGGGAATAAACTAAGATGTGGTCAGGTAACAGTCCGAGGTCAAAATACCAGGAGGTTGCGTCAAGAACAGAGAGCGGGCAGAGAGGAGTCAAACAACAGTCCGGGGTCAGGCAACAAGGATCAGAACATACAGGTATACAGGCTAACAGCACTACTCACAAACCAGAATGTACGACTGGCAGAGTTCTGGGAGAGCTTGCTCAGTTAAGAAGCAGGGCAATTACAGGAAAGATGGAACATCTGAGCCACCCAGCACCTCCCAGAACCAAAATGGAAGCCTGCGCTGTCAATCTACCACTGACAGCATAATACCAGATAAACACAGTAGAGCCTCTCATAATGTGTGAGATGCACTGAACAGAGGAATCGTGACAGTACCCCCTCTTCAAGGGGGGGCCACTGGACCCCTACATTTCTCAGGGAACCTCTGATGGAAGGCCCTGTCCAACCGACTGGCCCTTGCAGAATGATTCGGAACCCAGGATTTCTCTTCAGGTGCATATCCCTTCCAATGAACCAGATATTGAAGGGAATTCTGGACCCTTGAAGAGTCAACGATCCTCTGCACCTCATACTCTAAACCTCCATCAATGGAAACAGGAGGAGGTGGGGACGAGAGAGACAAACCTGAGGGAACAAATTCTTTCAACAGAGACCTGTGAAACACATTAGGGATACAAAAGGACTGAGGTAGTTTCAACCTAAAGGCCACTAGTTTAATCACCTCCAGAACCTCATATGGACCAATGAATTTAGGACCCAACTTCATCGAGGGCACCTTCAGTTTAATATTCTTAAAAGATAACCAAACCTTATCCCCCACCTTGAAGATGGGACCTGTAGAACGTTTCCTATCGGCCTTCCATTTCTGGTGAAATTAGGCCACCCTAATATTCTTTTGGACCTTCCTCCAGACATCCCCAAGTCTTTGTGTGACGCCCCTGGACTATCAGGTCGTCACAGGGTACTGCACAACCTGCCCTTCGTGCAGTATTCCACCTCCCTCTTGGTTCTGGGTCCCTAACTAATGGTATTGCCTCCAACAGCAAATCAAATCCTAGATACACCCTGCACCACACCCACCAGGCACACCAGTGGACGGCTTGAGTGGAATAGAGTCGCCCACCTGGGGGGGTCAGGAAAAGGGAGGTCAGGAGTGTAGTAAGTAGTGAGAGTGAAAGTTGAGGAGAGAGAAAGAGGAGGTTGGGAGTGGTAGCTCCCGATTAGAGCCGTCTAGGATGCAGACAGTGGTCTGGGCCTAGAGGAGTCGGACCCCCGGTCGCAGGGGATTGTGGCAAGGTGCCTGTACCAGTCAAGGAGGACAGCCGGCAGCCTAGCACTGCCCCCAGTCCGGGACAGAAGGGACGATGGGGTATGTGGACCCTAGGTCGGGGAGTAGCTTCAGGCAACCTGATAATTCACCCGAGGAGAACGGAGCATTCAAGATCCATTCCCAACCGCTCCAGAATCGGGCATTAGCGCAACGAGGGGGATAGGACTTTCCATCCAAAACGGTCCAGAAAATCCCAAGCTTGAGCCCTGAGGGCAAGTTCCGACACTTAGCCACTGTGGGGAGCAGGGCCCGGCAAGTTTCACACTACCGGACCACAAGTTAAAGTTAAACTTAGTGCCAGGAGGCAGGTCACGGATCACCAGGCAACACTATAGGGGACGGGACCCGAACGAGCTCCCCTCAGCGGCAGCGGTGTCCAGAGACTTGGTTTACCTGGTTGTCAGTGTCTACTTATGAACTGAATTAGTACGAGAGTGACCCCTGCATCCCACGGCACCCCCGACACAGAGTCCCGGGGCATTCCCCCCTTACCCATGGAGGATTATGTTTAAACTGTGTTTATTAAGCAATATCGTACAAAGGAATATCAGTACAATATGCATATACATTTTTCCATGAAATACAGAAAAGAGAAACAAACTTATTACTTGAGAACCTTTCTGTATAATTGTGCTTGATTAGCAACTTATTCTTTACCTTTTCAGTAATACCCAAGGTACTAAAAGACCTTAAATAAGTATTGGCGCCAGAGGTAAACAACTTATCCTCTCTTGTTTCGGTAATTTCCAAAGTATCTAAAAAACCTTGACTACAAATAAAATAACAGACTAGAGAAAAGAGGAAAAGGGTCTGATTGAAGAGATGAAAATAGATAAAGAAAAAGTGAAGAAGATAAGGGAGGGAAGAATGAAAGAAGAAAAGGGAAAGATGAAAAAAAAGGGAAAAAAAAGAAAGAAAAAAGGGAAAAAAAAGGGGGGGGGGAGGGGAAGGGGAATGGGAATAAAGTCTCCTCTTCCACTCACACCCTTTCAAGTACCTCCCTGAATTCTGGGGAGTCCAGATACACAATCCAAGGTCCCCAGAGCCGAGCAAATTTATCACCTGTGCCATCCCTCTCCGCAGTGAGGTCTTCCATCCTCTGAAGGCTGACCATCTCCCCTACCCAATCCGCCAAGGAGGGGCTCCTTGTGGACTTCCACAGTCTTGGAATAACCATCCGAGCTGCGGTTAAACAAAATCTCAACAAGTCGCCCTTCTGGGATTTGATAGAGCCCGGAAGAACTGAAAGAAGAGCCACCTGTGGAGAGCTACGTACCTGGTTTCCACTCATCTTCCTGTACACATAGAATATTGACTCCCAGAAAGTTTGAATTTTAGGGCAGCTCCACCAAATATGTAACATGGAGCCTCTATCCACCTCACATCTCCAGCACCTATCGGATACCTGAGGGAAGACCTTGTGTAGGGTCTCCGGGCAATGGTACCATCGGGTGAGGATTTTGTCATTTTTTTCTTGTGCTGAGCAAGCCATTGACAACCTGTGGGTCCAAAAAAAGGCCCTCTTCCATTCCTCCTCTGTCACGTCTACCCCGAGCTCCTCCCTCCATCTTGCGGTGAATTTAATGCCACCAGCGTCGTCTTTCTGGTTCATGTGATTATAGAGGAGTGAAATGCAGTGAGTAGGCGGCGACTCCAATAAGAACAATTTTTCAAACTGTGTAGGGCAAGCAGCAAATATTTTTACCCGTGGAGGGTTATAACACCTGGCTGCCCCCTTCATTACCCCGGGTACTCCCCAAAGGCAGCGGCGGTATTTTCCCCAAGTTACCGTACACCACGGGTGGTGTCACGAACTCTAAATTCCCTTGTAAATACCCCCATCATTTGAGTGGCCGCTCGACCCCCGGGTCCAGAGACCCTCAAGCCACTAAGAACCCGGATCCGAGCAGCTCGGCTGCTTCCATGGGGGCGGCACATTTGTATGGCTATCTCTACTCCAGGATACCCAACATACTAGTAATCTGCACCTGTAACTGGGTCTGTGATGACTCTAACCTATGCTGCTGCATGTCTAGATCCCGGACCAACGGAGTCAGATTTGCCACCTGATCAGAGAGAGTATGTACTGGATCCATAGGTGTAGGAATAAAAAAGGTCAGGCCAGTCGTAATGTGACGTTTGTCACAACTTACAGGTAGCACGAACGGAACAATAGTCAGATAAACCGGGGTCAGGTACCAGGAGGACATGTAATGGATTCCAGGAGTAAGCAAAGGCATAGTCAGGTCATGATCCAGGGTCAGAAATCCAGAAAGGCACGTAATGGGAGTAAACTAAGACATGATTAGGTAATGGTCCGAGGTCAAAATACCGGGAGGTTGCATCAAGATCAGGGAGCAGGCAGAGGGGAGTCAAACAACAGTCCAGGGTCTGGCAACAAGGATCAGAACATACAGGTATACAGGTTAACAGCATTACTCACAAAACTAGATTGTACGACTGGCAGGGTTCTAGGAGAGCTTGCTCAATTAAGAAGCAGGGCAATTACAGGGAAGATGGAACACCTGAGCCACCCAGCACCTCCCAGAACCGGAATAGAAGCCTGCACTGTCAATCTACCACTGACAGCTTAATACCAGATAAACACAGCAGCGCCTCTCATAGTGTGTGAGATGCACTGCACAGAGGAATCGTGACACAGGTCATGTCACTGGATTGTTACTGTTGGTACCATGCTTCTGGTGGGGGGAAAATATTTTTGTTCCTGTATACTACAAATTACAACCTGTTCTCACATTCACTAATAATTAGCGTGTTAGGTTGATCCCCAAATGAAAATTACTCGTTCGAATCAAGGAGCAGCCATGAAGATTTCCCAAGAAAAGAGGAACAGCACTATCCAACTCATCAATAAAAGCCACTTGGTGAAAACAACTATCTGATGTGAGTGCTGTGGCAGTTGGACGAATTGAAGTCCAACAATCCATTCAAAAGCCAAGAGGTGGATGTCCAGGCAAAATATTGGAGTCAACAAGTTGGTTCATCACAAGGTCTTATCAGTTCTGGCATGACAAATTTGGCAGTGGAAGTGACTTGTATGCTTCGTAATAGTGACATCACACAAATGTCAATGCAAGCACTGCGTGACGCAAGTTACACAAGTCTAAAATGGTGGCCTGAAAAAAGGTGAAGAAACCTTATATATCATAAGAAGCATCAACTCAGGTTTGCAAAAAAAGTATGAAAAATGGACAGAAGAAGATTGGAAACTGCTGATTTGGAGTGATGAGATGAAATTCAATAGACTAGACTCTGATGGGTGCAAATCAGTCTGGAAGAAAAAAGGGTGAAAGAGGTTAAATGTAGAGAAATTGACAGAACTGTCAAGTTTAGTGGAGGGAGCCTGATTATATGGGGTTCTTTCACAGGCAAAGGTGTTGGATGCTTGACCATCGATGGTGTTCTCGGTGCTGAGGTATATATTAGTATCCTACAAGACAATTAAGTTCAAACACTCGAGTACTATGGGTATGAAAAAGACGACATTGTGTTCCAGCAAGACAATGACCCAAAGCATACTTTAAGATTGGAGAAGAAATGGTTCAATGATAATTAAGTAGAATTGCTGGATTGGCTCCCATAGTCCCCAGACCTCAACCAATCTGAGCACTTGTGGGTAGGGTTGTAGACAAAGCTGTATACTGTACATACCCAAATTAATCGACCAGTATGCACCAACATTGGGAACGTGTAGAAGAGACCAGGGATGAGATTTCGGTAGATACATGCTTTATTCTGATCAAGAGAATGCCTAGAAGGATTTAGGCAGTGTGGAAAGCCAAAAGTGGATTTACAAAATCTTAATAAAATAATTAAAATTTAGATTTTAAAGAGCAAAACAGTAACAATGCAGTAGAATAGACAAGAATCTGCATAACTAAACATATGCTAAAAATTTGCAAGTCAAACTTATGTATGAGATAGCCAAGATGATTGTCTATAAAATGAAGGTAATCTCGTGCTCAAAGCTGCAGTGGATGGTGAGATATGGAGCCTGAAATCAAAAGTTCAAACATTGTTATCCTTTTGCTTTGCACTGCATAAATAGGGTATGCACTGGATAAAATGAAAAACACTAAGTGCAGTGATTAATGTCTAAAAGTATAAATAGATATATCTTAGTATATAAGTCTGACCACTCTGGTCATGCCAAAGAATAGCTCTTGTAACACTCGCCGCTGGTGTTGCAGAGGTTGACGGTCCGCAGAAAGGACAATAACTGTTCTTGCTGTTCCCACATTTGCGACATCTCCTGGTACAGTGTTGGCAGCAAAAGGGTGTTGCAGTCAGCAGAGTCCGTGGCTTGCTCAAACTGTAATGCTTGCCGCTGGCGTAGAGGCAGCGAGCGAGATTAGTGGACCCATTGGATCACAGGGGAAGCCGGGACTTACTTTTTAGTGGGAGGGGCTTAACTAAGTGACTGACGCAAGGCGGACGCCAGGTACCACCCCCAGGGCAGTGACTGGGACTGTGGCAGCTGACCCCCAGGACAGAGTAGACAAACTCAGGGATAGGCACAGGTGCAGGCAGGTACAGGCGGGATGACTAAGACAGACAGACAGGTAGGTACGGACAGATAGGTATGGGAAGGCAGGCACTGAAAAAGGTAACGAACACATGAATAACAGGACCTGACAACTAGCTAGCAGATAGAAAGACCAACTAACTAGGAGCATTGTGCAGTCACATTTCCTAATGGGAGGGTGATTTAAATACTTAGTGCCTCTCAGCCTTAGGGTGAGAGGCATTTTTGGGAATTTGCGTGCTAACCATTTAAGAGGAGGGCAGGTTTGCATGTGCGTGTGCTCCAAGCACACTCCCGGGCAACCTGAGCTGTGTGCACAGATTCCGAGATGGGGAGGAAGCAGGAGCACATGTGGACGGCCGCAGAGCAGCAGGGGAGGAAGCAATCTGGCCAGAACGGTAAGTAAGTCGGCATCCCTTCACTATAGATCTTAGCGGTCTACCCCTGCTTCCGGCCAGCACAAACACACACACCAGATCGCAGGAACATCATACACACACAAATGTCCGATGATATCTACTGCTTCTGGCCGGCAGCGCTGTGGAACACATTGACAACCTGCGGTGGAACGCATCTATGTGTTTCACCACAGGTCTAAAATGTGTTCCACATCAAGTCCTTGTGTTCCCAGGTCCCCAGAGCAGTACGGTATCACGGGATGCGAGTGTGTTCCACCGCAGGCTTTCTATGCAATCTACATCGTCCTGTTTGGGGTCTGGTGAATACGATTGCAGGGTCTGTTTTCTGTCTTTTGGGGTGTTGCTTTTTTTAATGAAGAAGAAACAGTAATTATAGAATAGCAGCCTATTCCCTTTTCTGGGAGAGCTGATTTGGGATGAGATACATCTCCAGATCTGCCAATGTTGGTCCAATTAATAGTGATGCATTGGAGATAAGACACACACAGCTAATATCTGTCAGTGTACCAGGCTTGTCTGGACTTTCGTCCTCCAAGAGACAAGTATTTACTACTTTCACAGAAGAATGGGATGGTTTAGTACTTATCCAAAAGCATATAGGTTTCCCAATAAAGAGGCCATAAACCGTAGATTTTGCTAAATTGGTTAAAAAAAAGATAATCGGTTTGCAAAGACCATCCCATAAAAAGTAACAAAGTAAAATACGCTGTGTCATTGCTTTTCTGTATGGCACAGGCCTGATACAACATAAAGTTATCAGAGATGTACACTACAGTTCAAAAGTTTAGGGTCACTTAGATATTTCCTTATTTTTGAAAGAAAAGCAATTTTTCAATTTTTTCAATGAAGCTAACATTAAATTAAACAGAAATAAGCGGGCTTTACATGCTGCGATCTAGCTAGCAGCAAGCGATCGTACCCGCCCCCGTCGGTTGTGCGACACAGGCAAATCGCTGCCCGTGTCGCACATCCTCGCTTACCCCCGTCACACGGACTTACCTTCCCTGCGACGTCGCTCTGGCCGGCGACCGGCCTCCTTCCTAAGGGGGCGGATCGTGCGGCGTCACAGCGACGTCACACGGCAGGTGGCCAATAGAAGCGGAGAGGCGGAGATAAGCGGGACCTAAACATCCCGCCCACCTCCTTCCTTCCTCATTCCCGGTGGATGCAGGTAAGGAGATGTTCCTTGCTCCTGCGGTGTCACATATAGCGATGTGTGCTGCTGCAGGAACGACGAACAACATCGCTAATGAGAGGAAAACGATTTTTTGTTTAAGGACGACCTCTCCGCGGCAAACGATTTTGGCCGCTTTTGCGATCGTTTAAGGTCGCACATAAGTGTCACACACTGCGATATCGTTAATGATGCCGTATGTGCGTCACAAACACCGTGACCCCGACGATAATTCATTAACGATATCGTAGCGTGTAAAGCCCGCTATACACTCTATACATTGTTAATGTGGTAAATGACTATTCTAGCTTCAAATGTCTGTTTTTTAATGCAATATTTACACAGGTGTATAGAGGCCCATTTCCAACAACGGCCACTCCAGTGTTCTAATGGTACATTGTGTTTGCTAACTATGTTAGAAGGCTAATGGATGTTTAGAAAACCCTTGAAAACCCTGGTGCAAGTATGTTAGCACAGCTGAAAACAGTTTTGCTGATTAGAGAAGCTATAAAACTGACCTTCCTTTGAGCTAGTTGAGAATTTGGAGCATCACAATTGTTGGTTCCATTAAACTCTCAAAATGGCCAGAAAAAGAGAACTTTCACGTGAAACTGGACAGTCTATTCTTGTTCTTAGAAATGAAGGATATTCCATGCAAGAGATTGCCAAGAAACTGAATATTTCCTACAACGGTGTGTACTATTCCCTTCAGAGGAGAGCACAAACAGGCGCTAACCAGAGTAGAAAGAGAAGTGGGAGGCCCCGCTGCACAACTGAGCAACAAGACACGTACATTAAGCCCACTTTACACGTTGCAATTAGTTGTACAATCGCATTTGCGATGTGACACGCCCAGGTTGCATACGGGATCTATGAGATTTCACGTTGGTCGTTCATTTGCTGTCACACGAGCGTTAGTAGTCTATGTTAAATTGGTCAATTTTGTGTGCGATCCTTTAGATCATGTGTTCTGTGACGTATGCATTGAACACCTTTTTTTTTTTTTTATTTATTGACTTGCCAAGCGTGTGTAATGTGTAGGGATGCGTTTTTACTATGTCATCTGCCATTCAGCTCTGCTACATGGCCGCTAACAGCAGACACAGACAGCCATGTAGCAGAGCTGAATGGCAGATGACAGCAGACACAGACAGAGCCGCACTGTCAGAATGAACTCGGGTGAACTTCACCCGACTTCATTGTGATGCTGCGGCTCTGTCTGTGTCGCGTCCTGATTAGCGGTCACCAGTGAAGACTCACCGGTGACCGCTAATCTCCTGAGTAACTGAAGTTAGCAGCCCTCTCTCATATACTCACCAATCCCCGATCCCCGGCGCTGCACGGCATTCACACTGCTCCGGCGGCTTTTACTGTTTTGAAAAAGCCGGCCGCCCATTAAACAATGTCGTATTCCCTGCTTTCCCCGCCCACCAGCGCCTATGATTGGTTACAGTGAGACACGCCCCCACTCTGAGTGACAGGTGTCACACTGCACCCAATCACAGCAGCCGGTGGGCGTGTCTATACTGTGTAGTGAAATAAATAATTAAATAATTAAAAAAAACGGCGTGCGGTTCCCCCCATTTTTAAAACCAGCCAGATAAAGCCATACGGCTGAAGGCTGGTATTCTCAGGATGGGGAGCTCCACGTTATGGGGAGCCCCCCACCCTAACAATATCAGCCAACAGCCGCCCAGAATTGCCGCATACATTAGATGCGACAGTTCTGGGACTGTACCCGGCTCTTCCCGATTTACCCTGGTGCGTTGGCAAATCGGGGTAATAAGGAGTTATTGGCAGCCCATAAAAGTAAAAGCCGCCGGAGCAGTGTGAATGCCGTGCAGCGCCAGGGATCGGGGATCGGTGAGTATATGAGAGAGGGGGATAGACTTACATGGACTGAGAGTGAGGGACAGAGATAGTGACGGACTGACAGAGATTAGTGCATGACAGACATTGTGAGGCGCTTCAGAACGCAGCTTTTCAGCTGCGCTCTGAAGCAGACCTTTTTTAAGCTGCAGTGCAGAGCGCACACCTGCGCACAGAGCCTCAGACACCAAAATCGTATGAGGGATGTCACACGTTACAATTGACTAGGTTCGTGCAACAAAACGCTCAATTCTAGAGAATGATACGATGTGTTTGCGATCAACGGTTTTGCGTTCAATCCTGATCGCATGTAGCTGTCACACGCAGATACCTCACAAACGATGCCGGATGTGCGTCACTTACAACTTGACCCCAACGACGGATTGTGAGATATATTGAAGCGTGTGTAGCGGGCTTTAGAGCCTCTAGTTTGAGAAATCGACACCTCACAGGTCCTCAACTGACAGCTTCATTAAATAATACCCGCAAAATGCCAGTATCAACATCTACATTGAAGAGGCGATTCCAGGATGCTGGCCTTCAGGGCATAGTGGCAAAGAAAAAGCCATATCTGAGACTGGCTAATAAAAGGAAAAGATTAATATGGGCAAAAGAACACAGACATTGGAAGAGGAAGATTGGAAAAAAGTGTTATGGACAGACAAATCAAAATTTGAGGTGTTTGGCTCACACAGAAGAACATTTGTGAGATGCAGGACAACTAAAAATATTCTGGAAGAGTGCCTGACTCCATCTGTCAAGCATGGTGGAGGTAATGTGATGGTCCGGGGTTGATTTGGTGCTGGTAAAGTGGGAGATTTGTACAATGTAAAAGGGATTTTGAATAAGGAAGGCTATCACACCATTTTGCAATACCATGCTATACCCTGTGGACAGCTCTTGATTGAAGCCAATTTCATCTTACAACAGGACAAGGACAATGACCCAAAGCACACCTCCAAATTATGCATGAACAATTTAGGGGGGAAGAATTAGGCAGCTGATATTCTATTTGTAATGGAGTGGCCAGTCCAGTCACCAGATCTCAACCCTATTGAGCTGTTCTGGGAGCAGCTTGACCATGTTGTATGCAAAAAGTGCCCATCAAGTCATTCCAACTTGTGGGAGGGGCTTCTGGAAGCATGGGGTGAAATATCTCTAGATTACCTCAGCAAATTAACAGCTAGAATGCCAAAGGTCTGCAAAGCTGGAATTGCTGCAAAGGGAGCATTCTTTGACCAAAGCAAAGTTTAAAATGATTATTTCAAGTAAAAATCATTATTTCTAACCTAGTCAATGTCTGGACTGTATTTTCTATACATTATGCAACTCATTTGATAAATAAAAGTATTATTTTTCATGGAAAAGACAAAATTGTCTGGGTGACCCCAAACTTGAACTGTAGTGTATATAATTTGCCTAAATGATAATCTAGATACAATGTGCCTTTCCTCATGCCATAAATGTGGGACTCAAGTGATACACAGTTTTGAATCCAGCTATAAAGATTTTATTTTCTTTCCCTTACAGGTTAATCATGGGGGGGTGTCTCATAGATGCCTGCCATGATTAACCAAGGACTTAGCGGCAGATATGGGCTAGCATTAACTCCTTATTACCCCGATTGTCAATACACCAGGGCAATTCGGGAAGAGCCAGGTAAGGTCCCGGGACTGTCGCATCTAATGGATGCGACAATTATGGGCGACTGCTGGCTGAAATTTTTAGGCTGGGGGGCAGCCTAAAAACGATAGGCCTCCCCAATCTGAGAATGCCAGCCCTCAACTGTGTGGCTTTATCTTGGCTGGGTATCAATTAAGGGGGACTGCACGTCATGTTTTTTTAATTATTTATTTATTTATTTTACTGCACAATATATACCCGCCCACCTGTGACCCGCGGCTGTGATTGGTTGCAGTGAGACAGCTGTCACTCAGAATGGGGGCACCGTTTGACTGCAACCAATCATAGGCGCTGGTGGGCAGGGGAAGCAGTGAATATGAGATGGTCCAATGAGCAGTTGGCACTTTCAGAGGCAGGAGAAGTCGTCGGAGCAGAGTGACAGCTGTGCAGCGCCGTGCTAGTGATCGGTGAGTATGAAGGAGGGAGAAGGAGGGAGAGACCGACAGAGAAAGAAACCGACCGACAGAGAGAGAGAGACCGACACTGACAGAAAGAGAGAGAGACCGAACGACCGAGACAGACCGGAAGACCTATGTTTATTTTTGTCAAAAAAGCATGCAAAACGCAACAAAAATGCAGTGCAAACGCACAGCTAAACATTTTGGTTGCGTTTTGACGCACCTCAGTCATTTCATTTGGTGGAAAATGCAACCAAAACGCACTGAAGAAGTGACATGCTGCTTTTTTTTTTAGGCAACGATTTCCACAGATATTTGACAAACAAAACGCTGCTTAAAAAAAAACAACAGGTGCATGGAAATTCTGACTTCTCATATACTTTGCTGGGGAAACACAACGCATGCATTTTGTCATTGACACGGTGCAGTTTTAAACGCAGCCAAAATGCAGGAAAAAAGCACACGTGCGGACAAAGCCTATAGATCCCTCAGAAACACACCCCTCATTCACGCTACCCGTTCCAGAGATTACAGATTGAATATACACATCTACCACGAGTAGGTTTATGTGAGTTTGTGCTTAATGTGTACATTTTTTTCCAGGTTTTTTCTGAGGCATATCCAATGCAGAAAACTTATGTTATTGCTGAAAAGCACATGATAGAGGTGGTATATTAAAATGGGGTTTCTGAAGTGGTAAAAGTCCATATTATATAGGAGAGGTCATTAGGAAGATCTTACAGTATCTGGGAATTTGCATTTTTCCACACTCCTTACCATCCACAGAGCAGCAGTAAATGGAAAGGCTGAATGAGACATTCAAGGTAAAAATACAGAAGGTAAAGATGGAGACTGGCAAGTTGTGGACCAAATGCTTGCTTTTGTTTTCCTTTCTTAAAAAAATAGGTCTCCAAATAAGATATTTTTTAGCTTAGCACCTAGAAAAGGATTATATTTCCCACGGATACTTCAGATTCAGCATGATATCCTGACCAGGGATTTACAACTCTTATATAATTGACTAAATTGTGTGATAAACAGGTGTATTCTCCAATTTCAGATCCTAAATCAGTGCCAGTAGCACATGGTCTCAAGCCAGGGGACAGAGTGAGCCTAAAAAGACAAGTGACAAAGAGCCTTGAGCC